>NC_089837.1:107357629-107668129 GCF_035609145.1 Eleutherodactylus coqui
CACCTGCCTATTTTTAGGTGCTGCTTCAAAAGATAGGCTTGCCAAAAACGTGTAATTTAGAACTAGGATTCCCCAGCCGTGTCTTATTCATCCTATTTACAACGCTACAATTATTATTTCCATATTTACTTAAGCTGTTGGCAAGGATGCAAGAAGCTGATCTTTGTAGCAGACTCCTCTGGAATGTTGAAAATGGAGAAACGTCATTGACAAATCTTAGAGTCTTTCTGTGCACAGGAATAAACGTTGGTACTTTTATCCGCAAACTTCTGTGGATGCGGTACTGTGAGACTGTAAACGTGCATAATTGGAAGGCTTAGCACATTGTATTCTATTAAGACACTTCAGTATGACAAGTTTGTACCCGTTCAGTTGTTGTGAGAACATTAATAGAGCAGAAGGACTGTACACTTTAATGGCTCAGCAGAAGACTTTTCCAGACAGTACTTAACCTTAAGCAACTTGTCTTGAAATTATGGAGACAAAGTATCCTGGTGATTAAATGCCAACTTCAATGTAAAGTATTAAATGCGCTCAAACTATATACTGAGTTTGAAATAAAAGATAAACTTTTATTGAATTCCATCGTTAAAGATTCAAAGAATGCAAGTAAAGTGCTGCTAAGTTTTCACAGATGTATATACATTTCCATTAAAGAATATCTATCTATCTATCTATCTATCTATCTATCTATCTATCTATCTATCTATCTATCTATCTATCTATCTCATATCTATCTATCTATCTATCTATGTATGTATGTATGTACTTATGTATCTATCTATCTCATATCTATCTATGTATCTCATATCTCTGTATCTATCTATCTATCTATCCATCTATGTATCTCATATCTATGTATGTATGTACTTATGTATCTATCTATCTATCTCATATCTATCTATGTATCTCATATCTCTGTATCTATCTATCTATCCATCTATGTATCTCATATCTATGTATGTATGTACTTATGTATCTATCTATCTATCTATCTATCTCATATCTATGTATCTATGTATCCATCTTCCTCATATCTATCTATCTATCTATCCATCTGTCCATCTATCTCACTCAGAGAATGCAAGTAAAGTGCTGCTAAGTTTTCACAGATGTATATACATTTCCATTAAGGAATATCTATCTATCTATCTATCTATCTATCTATCTATCTATCTATCTATCTATCTATCTATCTATCTATCTATCCATCTGTCCATCTATCTCATATCTATCTATCTATCTATCTATATCTCTATCCATCTATCTCATATTTCTCTATCTATCTATCTATCTATCTATCTATCTATCTATCTATCTATCTATCTCATATCTATATATCTATCTGTGTATCTCATATCTACGTACGTACGTACGTAGATATCTATCTATCTATCTATCCTATCTTTGTATCTCATATCAATGTATCTATGTATCTATCTATTTAATGATCTAATGATTTATGTGTGTGATAGAGATGAGCGAGAAAACTCGTTAAGCCGAAATACTCGAGCGAGTATTGCCATTTTCGAGTACATGCCCGCTCGTGCTAAAAGATTTGGAGGCCGGCGGGGGGCGGTGGCCGGCGGGGGAGAGCGGGGAGGTACGGGGGGGAGATCTCTCTCTCTCTTTCTCCCCCCCCCCACTCCCCTATGCTCACTCCCGCAACTCACCGCTCACCCCCGCCAGCCCCCGAATCTTTTCTCACGAGCAGGCATGTACTTGAAAATGGCAGTACTCGCTCGAGTATTTTGCCTTCACTAGTCTGCTCGCTCATCTCTAGTGTGTGAGTATATATTTTCTGCATAGTTGGTGATAAATACTGTATATGCAGAATCCTAATGCACAATACTCTAGTAGCATATCCTTTCTCACCACACCACCCTTGATAACAACATTTTTGAAAGCCTACATGATGACCACTTATGCTAAATGCCTGAAGTAGGAGGAGAGCCAAAAGTCACTCTGAGTTGTTCTTGGTATTGAATCACAGAACTAGGGTATAGTGAGCATATAGTAAGAAATCATCTAAGGACAGAGTAGATGAACCATGTGGTCTTTTTCTGCTGTCAATCTTCTATGTCTGTACAATATAGAGGCATATTTATTAATGTATTTATGGCAGTTTTCTGGCATAACTGCAACAAAAAATATGGCGTTTAAACCTGAATTCCTGACTTTTTTTTTGTAAAAGGCAAGTTGATGCTTATATCCTTTCTATGAGATATTTTATTTTGCTTTTTCACTCCTGTACTATATCTTTCTGCAGTGCTTTTGGTGCCATAATTATTTGACAAATAAGTAGATGGTCTATAGAGACATTTAAATATTCCGCTCTCACAAAGGTCTCTCACATGTTCTTTTAAAGCTAGAGAGTGTTGAAATGTGGCAGTGCAAAGGGGCCAATTACAGACCTCATGCCTGCAGGGCAGTGGTTAAGCAGGCCCCTTCCATTTCTCTGGTAACGATCCCCCTAGTTGAACCCAATCATTTCTGCAGACCTACTTGATCCGGGAACAGCCTTATGTTTAACAGAGCACCCTTTTAATAATATTTTAATCTCTCTCATGTGCAGAGGTGACTGAGGAGGTGTCTCTTGAGATGTTAAATTACCGTTTTTAGCACGTTGTGACCTATGCCATTTTCTGGGAGGTTTTCAGATCTCTAAATTTAAATGAACTTGATGTGGATCTGTGCCTGTCACTGTGTATATACTAGCAGAGATGTGTTAAATGCCATAATCTAGTTATATTGCTTATCTGGACTGGGATTAGACAGTATTTGTGGCCAAAAAGCTATTTTCATGAGTTTCAGGTCAACTTTATAATTGTGAATAATAATAATAATAATAACAACATAGTAACATACGGGTAGTGTACAAGGCTGGAAAATTCTAGTTGATCCATTAGAAGGCAAGAACCCCAATAAGGTAAGGACCAATTTTCCTCATTTTAAGAAAAAAAAATTTCTTCTGACTCCAATCTGAATAATCACTGACCCTTTTGAAGTCATCAGTCACTATAACAAGTAATAATATTACCCTAATGAAAGGCGTCCAGGCCCCTCTTGAACTCTTTTATCAAATTTGCCATCACCACGTGTTCAGGAAGAAAATTGCATAGTATCACTGCTCTTACAGTAAAGAACCCCCTTCTATGTTGGTGTATAAAACTTTTTTCTTCTGGACGCAGAAGGTGCCCCCTTGTTACAGTCAGAGTCCTGGGTATAAACAGATGATTGGAGAAATCTCTGTATTGTCCAATGATATAGTTATACATAGCTATTAGGTCGCCCCTCAGCCGTCGTTTTCGAAATTTAACAATCCCAATTTTGATAACCTCTCTGGGTATTGTAATCCATCCATTCCATTTATTACTTTTGCTGTCCGCCTTTGTACCCGCTCAAGCTCTGATATGTCCTTCTTCAGTACCAGTGCCCAAAACTATATACAATATTTCCTGTGTGGTCTGACCAGTGACTTGTAAAGGGAAGAACAATGTTCTCGTCATGTACCCCTAGACCTCTTTTCATGCACCCCATCCTATTGCCTTGGCAGCAGCTGCCTGACACTGGTTTCTCCAGGTAAGCTTACAGTTACCTAAAATCCCCAAGTCCTTTTCCATGCAAGTGGTTTCCCATTTAGTATGTAATGGTGACATGTATTTCCCTCCCATGTGCAGAACTTTACATTTATCAGCGTTAAACCTCATTTGCGACTTTTCTGCTTAATATTAAAATTAATAATATTTATTGTATTTTTGTACATGTCAGAAGCTCTTGTATGCCATGTATGTTTCTTGATCAAATTAGCTGCTGATAATTACTCATTGCAGTTTTCTGACCACTTCCAGGCATCTTAGGCTTCTTTTCCATTGCACCTCCTGTGTACATCCGAGGTTTCTATTGGGAGGATTAATGTCGGTAACCTTGGACATATGCCATTGAGAGGCATCCATCAAACATAGCTGTCATTGCAAAAAAGGATACTGCAGAGTATGCATTCTTTTTTACTGGATTTCTCTGCATGGAATAAGGTAGACCTCTGTGCTCTTCTATGTAGTTGAAATGGAAGCAAAACATCCAAATAGCTTCAGTTGGTAAATGGGGGTCTATGGTTCATTTTACTGTACATGCTTGGAGCATTCCCAGTGCATTAAGTAAATTGTCCTGAAGATGTATAATGACTTGAAATATATATATATATATATATATATATATATATATATATATATATATATATATATCCTCTCGAGAATTGTCGATAATTGTCTGTCAATGCTTGTCATGTCCTCAGTGTGCATTGCATGGCTGCAGCACCCAAAGGGTTAACGTGTAGGTCTGTCTGGAAAATGTAACAGTTTGTGTGTACTCTATGTTGTCATATGAGCATGAAAGATATATGTATTTGCAAGGTGTGCAAATAGTGCTTTTGGTCATTTGGTCTTTTTGGCTTTGGTCATTGTTCTTGGTCTTGCTAAGGAGTGGGTGAGGAGTCAAGCCATCTAGCAGATAGCAAGAGAGTCTGCAAGTCCACCTGCGAGCAAGAGATACCCCCACCTAGGCCTATCCAATATGGAGGAAGTGGAGCGATATATCCATACACTGTAAATGAAGAATACCCTGTTTATCCACAGTTGGAATAGAGGTAGAAAGGTGCCATGGAAGGATTGAGAAAGTTCCCTATCCGTCAACTAAACAGTGAGTGTTGGCCGGTAGACAGATTGAGAGTGAGAGAAGTCATCCGGGAGAGTGATCCTACAGATAACGTGGACTGTATGTATCCAGATGCCCCGAGTTGCCTCCCTGCCTCCTTGCAATTACAGTTGTCTCAAAACCAATCCTCCATGTCAAGGGCTGTTGTATATTATCCCTGTTGGATGTTCCAGTAAAGAAAGGCTTTACCGCCCATTCCCGGTTTAGTCTATTTAAAGTACAGCCCTTTGCGTGTGGACTATTTATTGCACCATCATCAGAGTTCATTGCAGTGGATGGAATGGTGACATCACCCGTGAGATATCTTGAAGCTTCAACATTACAGAGATTTATATAGGTAACCACTAGAGATGAGCGAGCACCAAAATGCTCGAGTGCTCGTTACTCGAGTCGAACTTTCAGTGATGCTCGAGAGTTCGTTTTGAGTAACGAACCCCATTGAAGTCAATGGCGACTCGAGCATTTTTGTATATGACTGGTGCTCCGCTAAGGTATTCATTTGTGAAAATCTTAGCAAATCACCAAAGTCATGTAAAAAACACAGAAATGGATAGGGCAGGCGAGGAGTAACATGCAGGGCTGCATTTCGCGCTCCGAGGTCTCACTATTAAGCCACAATAGTAGCAAGAGTGAGACACCCCCGTCCCCCGTGCGCGCTGTCAGCATAAAGATCGTTCTCCTCTGCCACAGCTGTAACAGAGAAGAACTATGTTAGCCCATTGAATTCAATGTAATATAGTTCTTCTCTGTTACAGCTGTGGCAGCTGTGGCAGAGGAGAACGATCTTTATGCTGACAGCGCGCACGGGGGACGGGGGTGTCTCACTCTTGCTACTATTGTGGCTTAATAGTGAGACCTCGGAGCGCGAAATGCAGCCCTGCATGTTACTCCTCGCCTGCCCTATCCATTTCTGTGTTTTTTACATGACTTTATACATAATATAGCCGGCTCCATTGAAAGCAATGGGCTGCCGGCGAGCGCGGGATGAATTTTCGGGAAGTTCAGCCGCGTCTGGCCGGCAGTTCTCCTGAACTGCTTTCTTTGGTATTCAGCAGGTGGGGATTTAAAATTCACGCCTGCTGAATGAACTGCCTCTGATTGGTCACAGCCTCACCAATCAGAGGCAGCTCTCACTCACCCATTCATGAATGAGCTGCCTCTGATTGGTCACAGCCTCACCAATCAGAGGCAGCTCTCACTCACCCATTCATGAATTCATGAATGGGTGAGTGAGAGCTACCTCTGATTGGTGAGGCTGTGACCAATCAGAGGCAGCTCATTTAGCAGCTGGGGATTTTAAATCCCCGGCTGCTGAATACTACTCACAGCAGTTCAGGAGAACTGCCAGCTGGCCGCGGCTGAACTCCGTCTGCCAGGACAAGGTGAGTATATATTTTTTTTTACTTTTTACATATTTCTGGATGAATTTCAGGGAAGGGCTTATATTTTTAAGCCCTTCCCGAAAATTCATCCCGCGCTCGCCGGCAGCCCATTGTATTGCCGGCTTCATTGAATTCAATGGTCAGTGCTCATTTAATCGAGACGAGTACCGCGTGGTGCTCATCTCGAGTAACGAGCATCTCGAGCACCCTAATA
Source organism: Eleutherodactylus coqui (assembly GCF_035609145.1). Lineage (NCBI taxonomy): Eukaryota > Metazoa > Chordata > Amphibia > Anura > Eleutherodactylidae > Eleutherodactylus > Eleutherodactylus coqui. The sequence goes on from NC_089837.1 coordinate 107,363,939, forward strand.
CTCCAACGAGCATCAAGCTCGGACGAGTATGCTTGCTCATCTCTAGTAACCACGTCAAGGAATGGGGTGGCCTGCCAGGGCCTTGGCAAAGGGTTTCATGCTTCCCTCAGGGGAGGAGATGGTAATGCCACCATGATATCCCTAACTGCTACCCCAACATCTCCTGAGCTGTGGGCCCTGTTCCTTGGTCACTGCAGATGCAGTATCAAAGTAGACTTAATGTATGTTCACACATAGTGGAAATGCTGCAGATTTTCTGCAGCAGAAAATTCCATAGCTAAATTCGCAGCATTTCTGCAAAAGAATTAGAGTCACTTTTGTATCTCCTGACCAGCAGAGCTGCACTCACTAGTGGCCGCTGAGTGCTGTGTGAATGGATGCACTGACAGCACAAAGAACTGCGAGGTGAGGGGAAGCTCTTTAGCTGTTGAAATCAGCTGTGGATACACAGCTGATTTTGAGTCAAAAGCTGCACTGATGGATGTACCCTTAGTCAGGGGCGTAGCTAAAGGCTCATGGGCTCGGGTGCAAAAGTTTATCTTGGGGCCCCCCAACTTCTCTTAACCACTTAACATAGAGCCATAACTTGTAGCTCATGGGCCCCAATGCAAAACCTGTAACAGGGCCCCCAACTAAAATGTTTTATTCATAGTACTAGGCTCCCTATATGGAGAAGAGGACTAAGGCTAAGGCTCCTGGGCCCGGATGCAACCGCATCTCCTATAGTTACGCCAGTGCATAGAATGCTTTCATATGTTGTTGAGTTGCTGCAGATTTTGCCTCAGATTTGGTGCAGATTTCAGCACTTCAATTTGAATTCAGTTGAAAGTATGCTGTGAACCTGCACCAAAATCTGCAGCAAATTAGCAATGCATGAACTCATCCTTAAAATACATAATGCATAATTGATTTCTTTTAATGTTGACTGGCCTGTCATGTGACAACAATGACCATGATTAGTCAGATTCGTCATGAATGGTGTCTACAACCTACAACATATAGGCTCTTTTTAGAAATATGCAAACTTATTCAACCCCAACAGAATGTTCCTGAAAACTTGTCCAAACTGGCCACTGAAACAGTAAAGAGGTGGTGACAAATGCAGGATTTTCAAATACTTTGGTGTCAAGTTGTCAATATTCTCACATACTCAGCACTGTCACTGTACTACATCACCCTTTTTTGTGTTGTGTAGTTTAGGGGGTTGATGATAGTATTCCTGGTGGTCTAGAGTGCTAGAGAGGTGCATACAGGTTATTTACAGTGGTACAAGACTGCAACTAAATGATGTTCCATTTTTAATGGTTGGGCATAGTGTTGAGCAAACCAAACTAGTAGAACCCTGTTTCACATTAAATTTGCTAAAATTTTGGTTTGGCACGATTCCGAAATGAGCTTTTAGCTAAGTTCTATCTGAAACAGGGTTCTACTGGTTCGGATTGCCCATCACTAGTCCTGAACACTGGTGTTTAACACTGTCTAAGAGCCCTAAAATACATGTATAACATTCTCAGGGCGAAAACATACGGGCTTATGTGCCAGTACGCTTGTCGGTATGGAGCGTAGATGCGCATGAATGAGGAAAGTTTCTTCCCCTTCAGCGGCCATTTAAATTCCGTAAAAAAAAAAACGCAGGAAGATAGGTCCTATCTTTTCTGAACATAGTATTCACTACGCATGGGAAAGATGGGGGAAGTCCTGTCTTTTCTTGACCGTAGTGATAACGACCGAGAAAAGAGCTACTGAAAACGAAACCACTGAAAACAATTGAAATCAGTGGCTTCATTTTGTCCCGTTATGTGGCTGTGATAATCATAAGCGGAGAAAAACAGGCCCATGTGTTTTTGCCCTCATAGTTTTATATGGGGCTTTTATGGCTCTTTCAGTATTATACACAAGTTTTAGGGGTTTTAGTGAACTTTTGATCAAACTAATTCGGACTGAACCAAACTTTTTGCAAAAGTTTGGCGAACCGGCCAAAACAAACTTTTCAAAAGTTCGCTCTTCACTAGTTGTGTAGTAAACTTGTATAACTGCATGCCCCTCAACAACAATATTGCTTTTAGGTGCAGTCAAATGGAAAACCACACTAATCTCCATGTTACTGCCGTTTCAGCCACATTGCAGATGCAGCAACATGTAAACCCAGATTTAGTAATGTGGAGTGCTGTAGGGATTATTTGAGTGATTGAATTCCTTATCTTGTGCTCAGTGTTTCCACACTTCTCCGGGACCAGTGATGCTCAGATACATGGGATAGAAGGCTCAATATGGCAATACTATCTATCTATCTATCTATCTATCTATCTATCTATCTATCTATCTATCTATCTATCTATCTATCTATCTATCCATCCATCTATCTATCTATCTATCTATCTGTCTATCTATCTTATATCTATATATCTATCCCATATCTATCTATCTATCTATCTATCTATCTATCTCATATCTATCTATCTATCTATCTATCTATCTATCTATCTATCTATCTATCTATCTATCTATCTATCTATCTATCTCATATCTATCTATCTATCTATCTCATATCTATCTATCTATCTATCTCATATCTATCTATCTATCTATCATTTCTCATTAATAATTTCATTCTTCCCAATATTTTAGCTGTAAAATAAAGTCTTCTGGTTGTCCGCTCTAGTAAAGAGTAAGGTGAGATTTTTCCTATTTCTAATTGATTTTACTGGCACAGACTTGGTTAGCCGGTAGTCACACAGACAGAGCATTAAATTGCCACCTTCTCTGGAAAGAAATACTTGGCATTCTACTGATTGCATGCTATTATTATTATTGGCTCCCAGTACAACTTTCACTGGGTCAACCTTACAGTAATTAAAATGCGTTTATATTAGCACTGCACATTTATATTCCCAGTTCCATATATAAAAGGGACATTATAAATAGAGATGTATATGGAGCAAGCTCTTTGGAGCATAATGTTATGAACTGCTATTAGTTTTCCAACTGCAAATGACAGTGCACGCTATTACTCTGAGTCATTCTCATTACAATGGCCTTACAGTGGAAGCTGGTTACCTCAACCTCAAGTAAATGCTTTTATTTACACCTGTACAGTAAAAGACTCTTAATGTAACATTGGCGACAGCTGATTCTCATTCATTCCAGAATAACAGAGACTTTTGTCTCTTCATATTAAGCTGAAGAGACTGCTAACATTTTGGGTTTTGGTGTGCATCCCGTAAGCCATAAAGATAGAAATACTCTAAAACCAGAGGATTTGCCAGTATGACTCTTGTAGGAAACTTCAGCCCGTTGTTTCCAGATGTCAAGATGACAAGAAATGAAAAATCTGAGAGTTTCCTAATATTTGCTTAAAGGGGTTGGCCCACAAATAAATATTAATTTATTCTATTAAATCACACAAAACATAGGACCTTTTCTATTGAAATCATTCAAAAATAACGATGGCGGGCTATATAGTAAAATGTGCTTCCCCCACACTAGCTTCATACCCTCGGTGATTGTTGCACACAGCTTCAACTACTATACCTCCGATAATCTTGCCACTAAAGTCTACATTTATCAAAGAGATTGTCCTGATAGGTGAACTACTTTAAGAAGACTAAATGTTGGGGTTAGTTCCCCTTTTTGTAGAGGAAAAGTGCTGCCAGAATTTTAGAACCATGAATGAAATGAAAATACTAATTGGTACTTCCAAACTGACAGGCCAAAGACAGTTCAGGACAGCTGAAAGAGTGTCAGGGTGCCTTTTGAGACCTTGAGCAGAGACAAACAATCAAACTTATAAAACAAACAGAAATTAGTTCTACAGGATATTTCTTCTTGAGTGTTATTTTAGTGACCTGCTATTTTTTTTTTTTTTTTTTAAAGGAAAGAACAATATTGTGTACATATGAGGAGGACTTATGGAGGAAACCTCTATCCAAGTTATCCTTTATCCATGGTCTCGATTTTGGGTGATGAGAAAGAATGAACTCTATCTGGCAAATCCATAAAGCCAACAAACTCAAAAAGCCACAACCTGGCGTTTGGAAAGAAAGTATTATTACAAGGAAAAGGCACATAGATTTGGCAGTATCCCTTGGAAATAAAAAATCTAGAATCTAGCTACAATATAACCAAAGTTGTCATATTTGTTAATCGTAAGATACAAAGGGGTAGATTTTGCTATTAAAAATACAACACCACATTGCATCAGGAAACTGTTTTACTTGCTTTGTGCCATATTTATTGTGTTTTAAACACTTTTGGACACTTGTTACGAGTCGTTCGAAAAAGGGTATGGCCTAATTTGTGCCAAAATTGTGGCAAAGTGTGCCAAAATTTGGGAGCAATTTTTGGTGTGAACTAAGTAAACCCATGATTAGTATAAAATTAGTCTGCACTGTCTTAAATTCAATAAATTTACCAACCAGCATGAGTCACTGTCATTTTAAGACCATGTACCTTAGACCTCATGTCCACGGGGAAAATCAGGCCCGCTGCGGATTCTTCATGCAGAATCCCGCAGCGGGTCCCTCCTTTCCCGCGGACGTGAGGCCTAAAAATAAGATTTACTTACCTGTCCGGACACGCGGCCAGATCTTCTTCCTTCGGTCCGGCGAATGTGCTCGGCATGCCGGCAGCATGCCGCGCGCATGCGCCGTGCACTCCTTTTTCTATTTTGAACTCCTGTTCTCCCGCACTCCCGCACCGGAGAGCAGGAATTCAGCTGCGGGTGTGCCACGGATCTGGACGGCTTCCATAGGCTTCAATAGAAGCCTGCGGGAGACCCGCACTAAAATGGAGCATGCTGCGGGTGTTTTCCCGCACACGCAATCCGCACCTCAGGGGAAAATGACATCCACAGGTATTTAATTACCTGTGGGTGTCTAATGCATCCCTATGGGGCGCGGATCACGTGTGCGGGTGATCCGCTGCGGATCTGTCCCCGTGGACATGAGGCCTTAGTTTGCTCTGTCTAAATTTTAGACAGTATTAGTAAATGTGCTCCAATGTGTTCTGAGGTGAATGCCTTCTTTCTCCACAGTATTACTCTTGAATTGAGTTATATCTTGAAACTAATAAACTTGATTTTTAATTATATTATAGTCAGATTCAAGACTTTTTATACAAAGAGGCAGTGCCAAGCCGGTGTGCCTTTTCCTTGCCCTAATACCCCTTTAATACAGTGAGCCATTCAATGTTTGAGAGATCCTGCTGAGGTGGTTGTACCCAGGATTGCATACATTAGGCTCTCATTGCTTGTTGTGTCCTACACACAACCAAAATAGGTGAACATCTATTCCACCTGTTTTTATTGCTTCTTTTCCAGGATTTGTGTTACGTATTGCACTATGAGGAACTATTCCTTGACTTATACAGCTCTTTTCTGGTATCTATAAAAGTCATCTAAGAACTTGTGGTAAAGAAATAGAGAAATAAAGAAAATACTCTACAGAGTTGGCAAACTGTAAATAAATAGTTCTTCAACCAGAAGAAGTCCTGAGGAAGAGCCTCTCCTGTTCTCCAGTTTATTATTTGTTGTGCATCTGTATCCAATAGGGCAAGAAGATCAGGAAAGTTTTGAACATGGAGAGATGGAGGTCACACTTACCTCTCCAAATGCATTGCGGATGTTTATTGTCAATATCCTTCCCCGAACAATACTTAAAAAGTTTATAAAGTTGATGACAACAGTGTTTCTTCTCAGAGAGTTTCAATGATTCAAGATGAAAGCTGGACCTGTATTCACTATGCTTTTTGGAAAATTGGTGCTTAATTGGTTGGATGTCTTATGCCATCGTGACTCATAGGATAACTACCATTCCAATAGAGGATCATTCTGTCGATCATTTACACACTATCTGATTCACAAATTCTCTTTTGACAGCTACAGTCTTACATTTCCCACAGACATATATCAAGTTAAGTAACAATGTGGGAGTATCATTCCACACTCAGTCAACCTCAAATGTTCAGAAGACTCTGCCAAAATAAAGCGCTAAGTCCTCCGTATTCCATCTCAGAGCAATGCGATACATTCACAAGGATGTAACTGAGATATAGGCACCATAGTGTTGTCTTGAACTGGAACATATACGTGTAGGTATATCCTTATCATCAGCCAGCATGCCAGGAAATCCTTTGCACTGTGAATAACTAATTCTGTTGTTTGGAAGTTCCTTTTTTGGGAAATCAAAGAAAGAGTCTACATGAACATTCAAAAGTCTGCAGAAATTAGAAACATGCTTAAAAACCTTACGGAGTTGCCCTTCCTTACCTTTCCACTTTTTTCAAAATGTCCTGAATAAAGTCGTAAGATATCTAAATGGCTATACGTATATTAGGTGAGGTATGTTCCTTTAATGGCTGTTAATTGTAAAGTGTCAGTAAGGAGGCGAGTGACCAGTGAAACAGAAAGGCAGAATATGGTGTGACAGGAAATACGAGCATGCCTGGCACCATCTTGTTGTTGCTCAGTGAATGTGAGACATGGAGAAACCAGCTGAAAGTAGCTCCTATGCATCTGAGTTGTAGAGCAGAGAAATTGCAACTGAGAAAATGAGAAGAAGCTCAAAGGGGTTCCGGCTGTGGGACTGTGTTACCCATGTCTTTTGCAATTATCAGCAAAACGAATTTCAAGTTGATACGTTGTATCAGTATTGTTCAGTAACCACATCACAGTTGATACTCTACCACCTGTATAACAGGTGGTTCCATAAAAGGTACAAAGCAATGATAGTGAAACATGCCATTTGCACTGGGACATATATGCAGAACTAAAGCCAGTTTCTTATTTGTGTTGGAACCTACGGTCTATCCAGTCCAAAAGCCGGGCAGCTGAGCAGAAACCGAATGGACCCCATTATAGTCAATGGGGTCCATTCCGTTCCATCCTGAGATGGAGCTGTTCGGCCACGGGGATTCCACTTTCTTTCTCTCTGAACAGAGCAGAACCCTGAGCACAGATGTGAAACCAACTGCCTGTGGTGGTTGCGAAAGAAGGGATTGTCTCCACACCCAGCCTGGTCCTGGCGGTCCCTGTTAACTGATGGGGACCGGAGTCATTCATCTCTGGTTCTGTTCCCTGCCAAAGCGGTTTCACCTTTGCTGATCGTACTGCCTTAAAGGGATGCAAGATGACCATGCTTAATAGTAACATAATATATATATTTTTTTATTTTAGTTTTTTAAAGCTGGCCATCTTGAAAAAACTTATCTTGGGATAGCTTAAAACAGATGAAAGTGAAAGAAATTGCACATCTGTACTTTTGTTTACATTTTTACAAGAGTGAAAGGGACTGTATTGGATTATAAAAACATGGATTCTTTCTTCCATAAACAGTGACATACCTGTCCACAGGTTGTGCATGGTATTGCAGCTCAGCTGAGTTTACATCAATGGAGCTGCAATACCAGAGTAAATCTCTGAACAGATGAGGCTTTTTCTTAGGCGAAGGTTTTTCTAACCCTGTACAACCCCTTTAAATGCCATTAATACATAAACAAGACCACTCATATATTATAAAAAAGTCCCCTTTAAATAGAAAAATAAATCCAGTACTAAACCCATCAGTCATTGCAGAGTTTTGGCCTCCTTTGTATGGGAGCTTGTACGTTTGCTCCTGTCACTTCTAGTGTTTCACGCCATAAAGTAGAATGTCAGCTGAAAATTAGGAAAAAAAGAAAATATTAGAAAATGGTTTCACTCAAGATTGAGCTGTCAAGTAAAATAAAATGTATGTCACACACTCAGAACCACATAATATCCCAAGTTCAACAAGGGACTGACTGTAGTGTCATTCTTGCGTCCGAGAACTCTACAAGCAATTTTCAATACATCATATGGTTCTGGGACATTTCATTGATTTCCTCTACTCGTCCTTTAGATTTCAATCTCGTGTTAGAGGCCGGACAGAACAGTTCAATTAAAAAACTATTTCTTGCAAGGTTTAACGATCTGAAATATACATCCAAAGTAAAAAAAAAAAGGTTTCCAAACTACAGCTCATAGCATAGTAGTTGTGAAAGATATTTCGCTATGTAATTAAAGGAAATCTGTTACTTTAAGCTCCTTTCACAGATAGTTTCTACTATCTGCCGTTTCTTCGAACTTCTAAAACCCACCATGAATCCAGCACCCTATTTATGCAGTGCAGCAGCAGGTCACTTACGGTTTTTCAGTGCACTACTTTCCATACAATCAATGTTTATCTCCTGCAGCAAGCCGTCCGAGATATTGATGAGCTGCAGCTTCCCTCACCCCCTCTGCAGATGATTAACAGCTTTCCTTATATACTGTGTATAGGAAGAAAGCTGTCGATCATTAGAAAGGCAGTCAGGGCTCAAGAACATTCTTGACTGCACAGTGTAAGCACAGTCTTGTGAGGACTACTTATTACGACGATCACCCAGTTTAGTACTGGATCGTGCAAATCTGAACCTTAATCGTTGAGTATAAAGGCTACTAGTGACTGAATGGTAATTAGCTCCCTTATAGTTCATCATATAGTTTATACAGGCATAAGAGTCAAACGGCGATTGGCCTGTGCACCAAAAAACGAAAATGACCCTGAGCTGCCATCAGGGTCCCTATCACTGGTTTATGCTACCCTCAGCTATGGCAGCATAAATATGGTGACATATTCACTGGGTTTTTTATGACTTATTAAAGCACCAGAAAAAAGAATGCATGTGCATGGGATATTCCGCAAGATACTATAAAATATTCCACTTTCACAATTTGCACCAAAATTCACATGTCTAAATACAATTTTTTGGCAGAATTAAGCCATTTTTTAAATTGGCACCAAAATCTGCATTTAATCCTTTCCAATCCACTGTCTGACGTCTGAAGACATTATGATTTAAGGCTGTACAGCTCCGATGTTGGAAGACGTCCGTCCGGGTTCTCTTACTGTATATTGCCAGTCTCTTTGCTGTCAGAGCCTATTCAACGTGTCACCTCATGCAATACTGGCTTTAGCCAGCAGATAGCACCGTTGTATAATGGCAGAAAGAGTAAGCCCCCTAGGAAAACCAGGATACAAATTGGATTAAAAAGTGTTAAAGGGCCACTCCATTGATTTTTTTTTCATTATATAGCTAGCCCCGAGTATATACAAGTGGGCTAGTGTTACCTTGGTAAGTTATTTCTTTCTATCTAAAACTCATAGCCTCTGTCTCCTCAGATGATCTCAATTCTAAGCAATGCAGATTTAGGCTGCTCTCACACAGGCACTTTTTTCCGCGATTAACACGGCATTTTCAGCAGCGTGGTAATCATAGTATAATGCTTCCACTGTTTTCAATGGAGCCTCTCAGACAGGTATTAGAAACCACCGCAATTCTATTTTTCGGCGTATAGCACACCTCATCAATAATGGGGAATGCTGCAGCCAAAAATAAAAGTAAATTGCGTCCAAGTGCCGCAGCTGAAATCGCAGTGTTTTGCAGGAACACCTATGGGAAGGAGGCCTTACTTGGGTTTATATGCCCTCAAACTAGTCAGTTTCTCTGGCAGCATAATATCTTTTTGATGCTGTTACACTGACTCTACCATACAGAGACACAGACACTTCTATCTCAGTTACTGTTGGGGTTAGAGGATCTTGTCACACAGTTATAACAGAGGAGATCACAGCTTATCCTCCTGACTGTATAATTATGGTCTGTAGCCTAATTAGGTGAATACAGAAATCAAGAATCTCAGATGATGCCTGATAAGCATTAGACGGGGAGCTGCATTGCATGGAAGTGACTGCAATATAAAGAGGAGATCTCCAGAGTGTGACAGGCAGTCAGGTGAGAAAGACAGAGATGGGACAATTTGTTTTCACCAGAGTAGTTCTTTAAGACATGCAGATTTTGGTGAGGACACTTCTGCACTACGGAATATTCTACACCATCATGCAGACTATTCAGATGTGTGTAAAAGCACCCTAAGTGTTCATTGGAGACATGCTGCAACATTATAGAGCTGTGATTAACGTACATTAGAGTCTATACTACCAAAAATACAAAAATAAAGGCAAACAGACTGAGGTGCTCTGAGCTATTTTCCCTTTACTAATCCCTTTTTAGTGTATTCAAGTGCCAAAATGAACTGAAGAGCTGGCCATAATTCAACATTAATTCCACAAGCCATCTTTATATGCTTTTCATTGCTCTGGTTTTTAATGAAAGCAGTACAAGTACCCTCAGAGGTGGTTACAAAGGTCCCCTCAAGGAATCTACCAGATCAAAGAGCATTAAAGTCCATTAACCTGTACCAAGATAAATGTATATTAAATGCCAGCAGCACAATGTAATTACATAACAAGATGCCAAACAAAACCAATAATATGGAAAGTCATTTTACAGGTTCATCAAGGAAAGTCTATTCATCAAGTAATGAAAAGTTATGCAGCTTTCAAATTTACATATATACAGTATATATGGAACGAATATTGAGAAGGACCCCGCTAGCCTAGGGGAGTAATATATGGAGTAATAGTATGATGTGGCTTCAATTCCACAAGTGGACGGAAGATGTCTGGAGAGATGTTGAGTCATGATTAGTGATGAGCGAGCACCAAAATGCTCGGGTGCTCGTTACTCGAGATGAACTTTTCGCGATGCTCGAGGGTTCGTTTTGAGTAACGAACCCCATTGAAGTCAATGGGCGACTCGAGCATTTTTGTATATGACTGGTGCTCCGCTAAGGTTTTCATTTGTGAAAATCTTAGCAAATCACCAAAGTCATGTAAAAAACACAGAAATGGATAGGGCAGGCGAGGAGCAACATGCAGGGCTGCATTTCGGGCTCCGAGGTCTCACTATTAAGCCACAATAGTGGCAAGAGTGATACCCCCCCCCCCGCACTGTCAGCATAAAGATCGTTCTCTGCCACAGCTGTAACAGCTGTGGCAGAGAAGGACGATGTTAGCCCATTGAATTCAATGGAGCCGGCAATACAGCCGGCTCCATTGAACGCAATGGGCTGCCGGCAAGCGCGGGATGAATTTTCGGGAAGGGCTTAAAAATATAAGCCCTTACCTGAAAATCATCCTAAAATGTGTAAAAATAAAAATTATGTCAGCATTAAGATCGTTCTCCTCTGCCACAGCTGTAACAGCTGTGGCAGAGAAGAACGATGTTAGCCCATTGAATTCAATGAAACCAGCAATACAGCCGGCTCCATTGAAAGCAATGGGCTGCCGGCGAGCACGGGATGAATTTTCGGGAAGGGCTTAAAAATATAAGCCCTTACCTGAAAAAGAAAGATTTTTGTGTAAAAAAGAATAAAAATGCAGGCATTCTCTTCAATGGAGCCGCTGCTGCTGCCGGCGACTCTATTGAAGACAATGGTCTGCTGGCACACCTGAATTTTTTTTCAGGGAAGGGCTTTACATATAAGCTATTCCCTGGAAATGATTGAAAAGTGATTTAAAAAACAAAAAAAATAGATTCTCACCTCCCTTCAGCTGCCGGGGCACAGCCACGTCTTCTCCTGCTGTCCCCTGCACTGTGGTGCTGAACTGCTGATCTATCACCAGCCGGGGATTTAAAATCCCCGCCCGCTGAATGAGCTGCCTCTGACTGGTCACAGCCTCACCAATCAGAGGCAGCTCTCACTCACACCCATTCATGAATTCATGAATGGGTGAGTGCTGCCTCTGATTGGTCCCTGCGCTGAGTCAATCAGAGGCAGCACTCACTCACCCATTCATGAATTCATGAATGGGTGTGAGTGAGAGCTGCCTCTGATTGGTGAGGCTGTGACTAATCAGAGCCAGCTCATTCAGCAGGCAGGGATTTTAAATCCCTGGCTGCTGAATACTACTCACAGCAGTTCAGGAGAGCTGCCGGCCGGCCGCGGCTGAACTCCGGCTGCAGCGGAAAGGTGAGTATACATTTTTTGTTTTTTTTTACACATTTTAGGATGATTTTCAGGTAAGGGCTTATATTTTTAAGTCCTTCCCGAAAATTCATCCCGCGCTCGCTGGCAGCCCATTGCTTTCAATGGAGCCGGCTGTATTGCCGGCTCCATTGAATTCAATGGGCTAACATCGTTCTTCTCTGCCACAGCTGTTACAGCTGTGGCAGAGGAGAACGATCTTAATGCTGACATAATTTTTATTTTTTTTTTTACACATTTTAGGATGATTTTCAGGTAAGGGCTTATATTTTTAAGCCCTTCCCGAAAATTCATCCCGCGCTCGCCAGCAGCCCATTGCTTTCAATGGAGCTGGCTGTATTGCCGGCTCCATTGAATTCAATGGTCAGTGCTCGTTTAATCGAGACGAGTACCGCGTGGTGCTTGTCTCGAATAACGAGCATCTCGAGCACCCTAATACTCGAACGAGCATCAAGCCCGGACGAGTATGCTCGCTCATCTCTAGTCATGTCTGCATAGCCACCCCATTTGTAGGTGCAGGATCTCAGGTGTGAATGGATCTCTCCACCGCATCCCATGAATGCTCCATTGGGCACATGTCAGGTGGATATGCAAGGACCATTCATAGAATCCCTCTACAATGTTCCTCAAACCACTTCTGGACTACTTAGGCCTGTAGGCATGGTATATATATATATATATATATATATATATATACATACCGTATTTTCCGGCGTATAAGATGACTTTTTAACCCCGGAAAATCTTCTCAAAAGTCGGGGGTTGTCTTATAGGGCGGATGCTGAAATCTCCGAGCCGGACTGGAGAATCTGCGGTCGCCGCATACGGTGGGGGGAGCTCAAAAACATCCGCGGACGCATCCCCAGCGTATGCGGCGGCCGTATGAAAGCAGCAAAGGCGGCGCTGTGCAAGGGCGGCGCTAAGGCTCAGGGTGGAAGTCTATACTCACCTCCTGTGGCGTGTCGTCCTCCTGATGGTCTGCGGTGCTGCTGCAGGCTGTTGTTCCCTCCTCTACACCGACAGAGCATTGCTTTTTGGATGTGGGGCTTGAATGCCCCGCCTCCAGAAAGCTAATGCTCTGATTGGCCAACTCAGCGTGGCGTCAGTCAATGAAAGCCAGCGCTGGGTTAACCAATCACAGCTATTCAATGATATCATGATAGCATCCAGAAAGCAATGTTCTGGTGGCGTGAAGGAGGGAGCGACAGCCTGCAGCAGCGCCGCAGATCTTCGCAGAACGGCGCGGGAGGTGAGTATTGATTTTTTTCCCTATATTTTAACTGGAAAAGTTGGGGGTCGTCTTATATACCCAGGCGTCTTATACACCTGAAAAAACATGAAAGTCTGTCCTGCTCATGTAGAATTACAGAATGGCAGAATTGGAAGGGACCTCCAGGGTCATCGGGTCCAACTTTGGTGCAGGAGAACATGTAAATGGTTGTAGCAGGAGAAAATCCCCTTCCTCCCGCATCACGGTCATAGCAGTAGTTCCATCCATGGGTTCCAAAAACAAATGTGGTAGAATGATGGAACACCTGGACAGAATCGGACAGAACCTATTAAAATCAATGGGTTCCATCAGGCACAACCTAGTTTTTTCATTTTGAGAGATTCGGGTGCTGTTTTATTTTTGTTCTTCTGTTCCAAAAACAGAAGAATGGAAGTATGAAGAGAGCCTAAATACATCAACAGAAGCACAAATCTATCTACTGTCCTCATAGCTTGTCAAAATGTATTAGTGTAGTTAAAATGTACCAGTCTGTTGCCCTTCAGGCTGCTAAGCTCACAGAGAATTGTTTATACGTGATATAATTGTAGCCACTTATAATGGTAGTAGATTTTTACTGAAACAAAGACTTAAAGGACAATGTTATTTTCCTGCCCGCCCCACCCCCACCAAGTGTTTAAAGGGGATTTCCATCCAGATTTTCATAGCCAAGATGGTAAAAAGTCAAGTGCTTCAGCCCAGTGCTGTTTCTGCAGCTTTCATTGAAATTAATGAAAGCTACAGAGACAGCTCAGAAGAGCGCGCTATGTTGTTTCCATAGTTCTCATTCACTTCAGTCAGAGCTACGGAAACAGTGCTGGGCTGAAGCGCTCGAGTGTTTCCGTGGGCTCTGGGCAGTAACTGTAGCAGAGTTTTCCCATCTTAGCTATGAAAAGCCCAAATCAGAATACCTCTTTAATACTTTAAGGACCACCATACAAAAGATCATTTTGGACCTTAGTACTCAATTGATTTTTTTTAAATTCACAATTATTGTCTAGGGGTCATAACATTTTATTCTGCAGTCTCTGTAGCTGTATGATGCCTTTTTCAGGGGGGGGGGGGGTGGAGGAGGCTGTAGTTCTTAGAGGGGCAATATAAGGTACAGACAAATTTGTATATTATTAAGGCCCAATGTCAAGAAGCGGATTGGTATTGCGGAATCCGCATGGGACACCCGCATGGATGATCCGCAGTTCAAGCCGCCCATAGGGAAACATGGGCGTCCGCAACTAAATTAAAGCATTCAGTTTTAATTTGCGGACCTTTGGGTGTGGAAATCAAATCGCAGCATGCTCCATTTCAGTGCGGTTCCCGCACGGACGGCTTCCATTGCAGTTAATGGAAGCCATCCAATCCGCAGGAGTTTGGAAGAAAAGTAAACTCCACTGTGCATGTGTGCCCGCGTGCGGCCGACACTTCCGTACACATCTGCAGTAGAGAAAAAAGAAGACTCTAACGGGTAGGCAGTGTCCTCGGCCGCGGGCAGGGTCGCATTCCAATACGGTCTCCCGCATGCATAATCTGACCGTGGATATGAGCACTTATGTTTTCAGGGAAATACCAAGCTTTGCCAAAATTATGCAGTTCTACTAGTATATTTTTTTATTTTCTTGGCAGTATTAATAAACACCAAACATAATATTATACAACTACTGTACGGGTTGTTTAAAAATAATTAATATGAAACCAAACACTTTTTTGGGGTTCTAGACCAATCTTAGGCCTTAGAATTAGACTAGTTTTTCATGTTTACTATTCAGTATTCTAACGCTCATAATTTCTGTTATTTTGTTTCTTCTACTCAGCTCTTTGATGCTTCATTTTAGCTGTTTTGATCACCCAGTTAAATGCATTTTATAGATCAGAAATCTGAGATCAGAGATCTTTCAACCAGTTTCTTGGAACTATGATTGATGTGCTATGTGTAAGTACATGCACATATGAACTCCTATATTTTAAAGGATTAAAGGAATGTTATTGAAATCTTAAGTCTAGCTGAATTGTGAATGCTCAGTTTGTCCTATAGTCTTTGTTTAAAATATGCATCTTAGAAGGACTACAGAAGTTGGGTGGCAGGAGGGAGGACAGGCTGCTCCATGTGAACCTGACCTTACAGTGATTTCTGTTCCAGTACTGTAGGCTCATCCTTTCAGCTTTTTGTACAGAACCTTTTAAGAGGATATTACACATTCAAATCACTCACTGCTCTTCCTACCCGGAGCCCCTTGTCTTTGAAATTCACTGAAGGTGTTGATGTGTGTTGCAGTATTAATATTTAGATGCTTCCTTCTACCCGGCTATAATCCTTTAGGTCTAACAGAATAAGAAGTGCTGTTTTTACAAAACCCATACAAGGTTTTCTATTATACATGAAGCTGAAGGAGTGCGGTGTCAGTCAATAGTGAAACCAGGTTAGCATACCTTGGTGCCTTGTTCTATAGGAGAGGGCAATGCTCCCTATTCTCCACAAAGCACTAGAATTCTTGGCCATCCACATAGTTCTGCAGACCAGGTCTTTTAATGGACTACATTTGAACTTCTACATAAAAACTCATTTCTAGGCTCAAATGAGAGGTTAAAAAAACTAAAAATGTGTGCATATATCCAATACATAAAGAGTCAATTATCTAGTTGTATATAAATGAAGCCTAATACCATTAATGAAAAGTTCTGCCGTTTTCTGAAATATGGGATTTAAAAAAAAAAACTTTTCAGTATTTCAGGATCTCATTTTGCTGTTAATGAATTTAAAAAGTATTGTTGACACTTAAGGACTAAAAACTGTCCTGCTAACAGTTGACGGTTTGCTGAAATTTACCGTACAGCCAATCATTTGTGAAGCAAACACAGCAGCAGCACAAATCTTACAATTGTCCAGCCAGGTTTGCTACATTGTTACAATAAGACTAGGCATTGTACTGAGATATAAAGTTATCCCCTATCCACAGGATAGAAGATAGATAACTTTAGGATTGGTTGGGGTTCGACTGCTGGGACCCCCACTGATCCTGAGGACCCAGAGTTCCCCACATGAATAGAGCAGAGGTCAAGCATATGTGCAGCCGCTCCATTCATTTCAATGGGGTGCCAGAAATTGCTGAGTAAAATTGTTTGGCAATCTCTGGTGCTCCCATTGAAATGAATGCAGTGATGATGCACGTGCACAACTTCATTTCCATTCAGGACTTTGGAACTCCTGCTATCGCAATCAGTAATTGTCCCAATGACTGGACCCCTACCTATCATAAAATTGTATAGAACCCTCAGCTGTGAGAGGTACAGTACTGTGCAAAGGTTTTAGGCAGGTGTGGAAAAAACCCTGCGAAGTAAGAATGCTTTCAAAAAGAGAAGTGTTAATAGTTTTTTGGTCAATTAACAAAATGCAAACTGAATGAACAGAAGAGAAATGTAAATGAAATCAATATTTGGTGTGACCGCCCTTTACCTTCAAAAGCAACGTCAATTCTTCTAGGTACACTTGCACACAGTTTTTGAAGGAACTTGGCAGGGAGGTTGACATCTTGGAAAACTAACCACAGATCTTCTGTAGATGTAGGCTTTCTCAAATCCTTCTGTCACTTTATGTTACCCCAGACAGACTGGATGATGCTGAGATCAGGGCTCTATGGAGGTCATATCATCACTTCCAGGACTCCTTGTTCTTTTTTACACTGAAGATAGTTCTTAATGACCTTGGCTTTATGTTTGGGGTTGTTGTCCTGCACAGATTAAATTTGGAGTCAATAAAGACGCCTTCAATTTTTGAAAAACACTCTTACTTTGCAGTATTTTTTTTTACATCTGCCTAAGGGCTCGGTCAGACGAGCGATTTTTTTTTAGCGCATGAAAGGCTGCACTTAAAAAGCGGCTCTATTAGAACCAATGCTTTCCAATGAAAGATTGGACATGCGAGTGCAAATACACCTGTTCACACAATTTTTCTACACTCGATGTGCGATATTTTTTAGCGTGGCTGTTCATGCACAAAAAAACCCCGCTTGCCTGACCAAGCCCTAAAAGTTTTACCCCCTGAATGCTACAGGACGTACAGTCCTGCAGCTTCGAGGTATGTATGAAGGGGGACCACAGGTGAATCCCGCTCTATATAGTGCGGGTGCTGGTTGTTTCTTACATCCGGCACCCGCCCACAACAGCTCCGATAAACCGCACCGCTCATCGGAGCTGTTAACGCTTTAAAGCCATATGGCCCCGCCCTTCTGAAACGCCCCAGGGATGCCATCTGTGCAGCCTTTGAATTGTATGGAGCTTCAATATGGAATTAATCCCAGGGTTCTGTACAGGATTTCTTATGAATTTAGTAGAAACAAAATTATCCCATGCCCTAAAGGATGCTATGCTACAGAGATACTCTGCCCTACAAGCACCACATAGAGCATCATATGGCAGCACATTGAGTGCCTATAGCTGAAGATGGAGCCGCATAGTCTCCTTGAACCTCTGTACATGAAGTATTATACGTGAATATTCAGTACCCCCATGTGTTTTGTTACAACATTTAAACATGTGTACTTGAGCTTCATACAAAGTGCTTTTTAATGTACAAGTAACTAGTTGACAGTTTCTTTATAGTATCCTCACCTTTAAGCCCTGGCTTGTGCTGTATAAACAACTTGGGAGTTAATTGACTATTTATTGCTGGCTGTCTGCCTTCAAATCTGTATCTGGCTTCTTATAAAGCATCAACCATCCATTACTGTATGCTTAACATTGTCTAAATGGATCCAGGTCCAACCCTTAACATAAACACAAACTCATATTAATACACGTAATAGAGTGAGAAGTGTAGTTTATGTTCCAAGATGGGAAGAACGGTGCCAATTATTTATTAAACATTCTTACACATTTTAATTCCAGCAAGTAAAACTAAAGACAATCCTGCTCTGCGGACAATGAATCAGAACTTTCTTGGTCATAAAATTTCAGTAGCTCAAGCTTCAATTTTTATATGTGACCTTGGGCGAATTACATTTTGGTTATCCAATGCCGGCTAATATAGTCCAGAATATTGAGTGCGTGTGACCATAGTAACAGGCTGTTTCGAACAAACATAACCGCTACTAAAAATGGCAGACATACTGCTAGGAGTGGTATAAGATTAAAAAATATGGCAGCTTTCTTTCAAAAACAGCGCCACAGCTGTTCAGAGGCCATGTGTGGTATTACAGCTCATCTCTATTACCATCAATAGATTTTAGCTGTAGTACCAGACACAATCTGTAAAGAACCCCTTTAAATTCTTCTCCTGCTAGGTTTTTATGTTCCAATTAAATGGTAAATCTGACACTGCATCTTTCTAAATACCCCAAATTCCTTACTGTATAAATTGATACAATTATTTGGATTAGTGAAGTGAATATTAGATTGTTCTTTGGAACAGGCAAGGCTTAGAGTCTCTATGGCCAGAAGTATCATTTATCCTCAGCAGTTAATGCCCATCTTGTAACTTGAGGACTTTAGTCTGTTCTCCAAAATGTGACATTGAGGTTATTAGAGACATAAAGAAAAACATAAGTCTTTAAAAGATATATAATCAACCAAGTTGTGATATGAGACAGCAGTCATGGAGTGTGAGGAGGCTTCACTCTGTCAGGGCTTACTTGAAAACGAATGAATACCAGAATATGCTTGAAGGGGTTGCACAAAATTATAAAGCTATCCACAGGATAACGGATAACTTTATGATCATGGGAGTTTGACCGTTGGGATCCCCACTGATCCCGAGAATGGGGTCTGGTCGATTCCTGAGTGAATGGAGCGGAGGTCATGCTGGCGTTCCACTGCTCCAATCACTTCAATTACTGTGTCGGTGATTGCTGAAACAGGGACCACCAGAAACTTCTCCGGATCAGTAAGGGTCCTAGTGGTCAGACTCCCACTGATCAGAAAGCTATTCTGTGGATAGGGAATCCAATATAAATAAGTCTACATGCTTTTTCCTGCACCATAGTTTGCCTCACCGAAGATTTTGGTGTCATTGGATTCCGTAGATCGTCACCACCATCGTAAAATCCCAAAATTTGAGGCGGTTACATTCAGTGACCTGTCAGGCCCTGTCAAAGTTCCCCATATTAAGTATAGTGGCGAGAGCTGTTATGGGAATTCAGGTGTTACTTGGTGATGTTTATAGTCTGGTGGCATCTCTCTCCCTCAGGACTATGAATGTCCCTACTGGCTGCAGCGGCGGAAGGAGAGACTGAAGACCCAACGGCAGCAGCAGAGGAAGAGACTGGAGACCCAGTGACAGCGATGAAGGGAGAGAATAAAGACCCAGCAGCAGAGGGAGAGACTGAAGTCCCAGCAGCAGCGGCAGAGACTGAAGATCCAGCGGCAGTGGTGGTGAGGGCCTGACACACTCTGACACACTGACTGACAAAAGCAGCATGGTGAGGGGGGGAGGGAAAAGTGTCATGATGAGGGAGGGGTTAGAAAGAAGCGGCTTAGAGAGAAGGAGGGGAGGAGTGAGAAGTGGCATGGAAATGGGGGGGAGCAGCATAGAGTGGGAAAAAGAGAGAAGCGACATGGAGAGGGGAGAGAGAAGCGACATGGAGGGAGAGAGTGGAAGAGACAAGTGGTATAAAGGGGGAGAGTAGTCTGGAGATGGGGGGCAGAAGTGGCATGGAGAGAGAGGTAGAGGGGGTAAAGAAGCAGCATAGGGAGAGAGGGAGAGGGGGGAAAGACAAGCGGCATGTAGAGAAGGGAAGAAACAAGCAGCATGGAGATGGGGGGAGAGAAGCTGCATGGAGAGGGGGAGACAAGCGGCATGGAGAAGGGAGAGAGAAGTGGCATGGAGAGAAGGGAGAGAAGTGGCATGGAGGGGGGGAGATGGAAGTGGCATGGAGAGGGAGGGAGACGGAAGTGGCATGGGGAGGGTGGGAGACAGAAGTGGCATTGAGAGGGGAAGAAGGAAGCAGAATGGAGAGAGAGTGGGGAGAGGGAAGCAGCATGGGGAGAGAGAAGCAGCACGGAGAGAGAGAGGAGGAAAGAGGAGGAGATTCACAAGGACAATTCCACAAAACATCAGGTCAGGTTAGTAACTTTAAAACTTGGTACAACTTCTTTAATTCACATAAGGTGCAGAGTCTGCCACTTTGATGTAGATTAGGGATGAGCGAACGTGTCCGTTACGGACACATCCGCACCCGGACACCGGCTTTGCCGAACACTGCAGTGTTCGCGCGTAAGTGTCCGGGTGCCGCCGGGGGGCGGGGAGATGCGCGGCGGCGCGGGCGGCAGTAGCGGGGAACAGGGGGGAGCCCTCTCTCTCTCCCTCTCCCCCCCACTCCCCGCCGCACCCCCCCGCGCTGCCACGGCGGCCCCCGAACTTTTTCGCCCGAACACTGAAGTGTTCGCAAAGTTCGGTGTTCGGGCGAAAAAGGGGCGGAGCCGAACGTGTTCGCTCATCTCTAATGTAGATTTAACTGAAAGTTTCACCACATGTTCCGGTATTCATCTGTTTTGTGCTGGAAGGATTTGGCACCCTTTCCTGGCAAGTGTTCACACTGGCAGTGTTATTTACCTTTTTGCAGATTTTAAATTATCGGTGTTATGCGTAAAACACAACAATAACAGGTGGGCTTCTAATCATTATGTTCTGCAATCATTTATATAGACATACATATCCCATGTGATGTTCTGTATTTTCTCCTTTTTGCTTTTTTTCAACCTCACTTTTGGATGCCCTTTTGATTGGATTAAAAACAGATGAGAATAAGACAACCAGCTATTTTTTGGTCCATGTGAAAAAATCGTAGTCTGAATAGCATCATGGGTTATTTTGGAGCGGTGTGTTGTCCGTGGAACACACGGAGACCATACGGATGGAAAATACTTCTGTGTGAATGGACCCTTAGAATGCAGGGAGCCCACCAAATGACTTCCTTGTGAGAAACCCAAATGAACATGGCGGTGAAAATAAACAGCATGGCGATAAAGCTTGGCCAGAACGTTTATCTAAATTTTATGTACATGAAAAAACAAAATAACACCTGATTCTTGTGTCCAACAATGGGTGTCCAGTCACTATGAAAACACTTGGCAATGACATTCTAAAACTATTGTACCATCAACCATCTATGACTTAATTATCAAGGAACTGCATGACAGAACTGAACAAAAAATTGCAACCAAGTAATCACAGAACAATTTT
This sequence comes from Eleutherodactylus coqui, assembly GCF_035609145.1. Taxonomy (NCBI): domain Eukaryota; kingdom Metazoa; phylum Chordata; class Amphibia; order Anura; family Eleutherodactylidae; genus Eleutherodactylus; species Eleutherodactylus coqui. The sequence goes on from NC_089837.1 coordinate 107,385,260, forward strand.
TGAACAGAGAAGGAGGGTAGGAACATCGTAGCCTAGGAAGCAAAGATGCCCAGTGCAGTAACAGAGGCATACAATAGAATGGGATGAGGGCGCTAGATCCCATCCCAGTCAATTATCGTGGGTTCATATCATATGCTGTCTGCCCTGCTTAAAGGAGTTGTCCTATTCTTAGGATAGGGCATCAATATTAGATTTGCCAGGGTCCATTACCTGGGTCCTGTACAAATCAAATGTTCATCAGGCCAGTAAGGTTGTGCACTGAGTCAATTTCTACAGGAAGCGGACAGCTCTATTCCCAATGTAATGGTCAAGCTTATTGTAAAATGCAAAGTTCCCATTCACTTCAATAAAAACTTTGCCTGTAATACCAAGCCTCACCACTACAATGAGAATAGAGTGGTCTGCTTCATCCACAAGTATACTTGTCTAATCAGTGGAGATCCCGGGAGGCAACCCCACCCCCACTGATCTGCTATTAATGGACACATTATATTGTGAATAGATTAAAGTTTATACTTTGCTAAGTTATTTTTGCTATATTACTTTTGTACTAGAAGTATCATTATGTTGATCATCTTTTTAAAAGTTTGACTCATGCTCACAAATTCTATGGACATGTATCTCTGAAATGCTGTATGGCACCTAATGCAGCATGGCACGTTTTTTTAACTTCTGAATTAATACAGAGGCATACAGAGTAACAGTAGAAACCTAATATAAGCCTATGTGTGTCTCCTTAAAGGGGTATTCTGTATCCTTAGCTATAGATGATCTATCCTCAGGATTTATCAATAATTGATTGATGGGGATCCCCACTGATCAGTTGATAGTTTGGTCTGCTGTCAGTGCAGTAAGCCAGATGTCGTCATCACTGGTCAATACTGGAAGTGTAATAACTGGCTTCCCTCTCATTGAAATCAATGGGCTCACTGCCTTCCATTACACTTCTGAGACCTCATTCCAGTCAGGCCCAGATCTCCAATCCTGACCGCAGTGAGGAGCCAGAAGTGTAATAATGGGCAGTGCTCCCATTGAGTTCCATAAGAGTGAAACCAGCTATTTCACTTTCGGCACTGACCAGCGAAAGCGACTAGGGTAACGATCAGCTGATTAGCAGAGGATCCCGAGCGACGAGCCCTTGTTGGTCAACCATTGATGATCATCAATGGTTAAAGTCCTGAAATACTTTTTTGAAGGTTTATGAAGCTGTAATATGCTTGCAAAAATGCGTCTTTTAGGTAAAGCCCCAAGTCACTATGTACATAGCTTGGTGTTTGCAATTTCTTTAGGTATTAGTTGAAATGTGCTATTCAATATACACGTATTTACTTCTGAATGGCAAATGTAATGCTGTTGGGAGTGTTTGTATAAAACGCATTAGAATTTAGGCTTATTCTTCGACAATATGTCCTGTGCCTGTGATTTTACATTTTCTAAGTAACCATTGGATACCAAAGCTTTTTATTTGTCGTACCTATTGGAATTTTTCTTTTGCACAAGCCATTTCATAATCTCCCTTAAGCCATTATCCAGTTTCTCTAAACATAATTCTGCATTTACTGTCCTTTTCCCTTTGACATCATCGCTCATTTTTATCCCTGACCTTTTTCATTGTAAAATTTTCCTTTTCCTATTTCGCTGTACGATCTTTGCTCCTTTTTACCAAATTGTTCAAAATGCAAACAGAGAAGTTCAAACAGCCTGTAATCAGCAGGTAATTTTCCATAATGTATGTTGTGTGCTATAAATTTGTATGGAGCTCTAATGCCTTTGTGATTTCTGATTTACTTTTGTCATATATAACACATGACTGCTTTAAAAAAAACAGCAGACCAAGGATGAGGCAAAGTCTACCCAGCCTCTATACAGAGATTAAATAGAATTGGAAATCTGCTTTACCAATGAGGCATTGATTCGAGCCCTTTGATCTGCTTGCATAGATTCATTAATCAGTGGGCTGTTAGTTAGAAGAGTGATGTGTGCTGGTAAGTGGGATTATCTGGGATCCTATCTCCTACTTGTGCATGTATGACGCATTTATTCTTTGCTTTTTAGAGTTCACCAGAGTTGACAGCTATTCAGCCACATGTATACAGCTGTTTTTGCATAAACTGAGCCGAGAAATGTCGCAAATTATAATTTTGCACAGAAATTTGCAACTATTCTTGCAAATTTTAAAAAATGGTAACAAAAGTGTGTGTGATCTATAATGACGAGGCGTGGTCTGTAAATAGTGAGGGTGGCCTACAAGAAGTGGGTGCTGTATGTAGAGAGTTGGCATGGTCTATAATGAGTAGATGTGGTCTCCAAGTATTAGTCAAATTTCTTAAAGAGGTTGCGTTATTTTAAAAAAATCAATACTTACTTATTTCTCCCCAGGCAGTCTATCCACCGCACCTTCTCCCCGCCGATCTTCTCCTGGCTCCTACAGTCCTTGGGTCACCTCACCTCCAGCTGTCCAGATCCTTTTCGTCCTGTGACATTACATACATTGCTGGCATTCTCCTTCCTGCAGATCAGTGTAGGCTACATTAGTAGTGACGTAGCGTTCACTGTCTAGCAGGGAGCGCCGATTGCCATGTCGGGTTAATGCCAAGACTGTGCATGTGCACTGTCTTGCCGCGAGAGTTTCTATACTACTGCCACAAGACAGCACGCAAGCACAGTCTTGGCATTAGCCCACCATGGCAATCGGCGCTCCCTGCTAGGCAGTGAACACTATGTCACGAGTGATGTTGCCTACACTGACCTGCAGAAAGAAGAAAGCTACTACATGACAGGAAGAAGAGGATCAGGACGGCTAGAGGTGAGGTGACCCAAGGGCTGCCGGAGCCAGCAGAAGATCAATGAATAGAAGATGCGGTAAGTAGACTGCCTGGGGAGGAATAGGCAAGTATAGAATTATCTTTTTTATGACAAAACCCCTTTAAGCATTGCATTGCTTATCGGACTTTCAGACAGTCTCAAATGCGTTACATTTATTAAACCCTTCATGACCATGTTATCACTTTATTGATTTTACCCATATAGTAGTTTTACTACCCTATTTTTTTCCTTCAGTTACCAAAATTATTTTTTTCAGCTTTTTTCCCTGTGACATATAGGGCTATTTTTTATATCTCTTCACTGAATTTTTTGCCTTTCTTTTTTTGTTTAGTAGGTGTAAAAAGCTAAAAACTATTTTTAATTTACAGTTTATTTTTAAAATTAGTATATTTATGCTAAAATAAAGTCTAAGAATGGGTTCCTCATTTTGCTTAGGACTAGAGATGAGCGAGCATACTCGCTAAGGACAATTGCTTGATCGAGCATTGTCCTTAGCGAGTATCTCCCAGCTCGGATGAAAAGGTTCGGCTGCCGGCGCGGGTGACAGGTGAGTTGCGGCCATGAGCAGGGGGAAGCGGGGGGAGAGAGGGAGAGAGAGATCTCCCCTCCGTTCCTCCCCGCTCTCCCCCGCCACTCCCAGCCCGCCGCCGGCAGCCGAATCTTTGCTCTCGAGTGGGCAGGTACTTGCTAAGGGCAATGCTCGATCGAGCAATTGCCCTTAGCGAGTATGCTCGCTCATCTCTACTTAGGACGTTTTTGTTACGTGTGCTGCTGAGATATGTTGTTCTATTGTGTTTCCAGCAGCACAGCACTCTCAGGGTTAATGATTGAGCTGGCTGGGTGTGGTACTGTCTGCTAGCCAATCCCCTGGATCTGTGCTCACATATAAACCCAGCCCCAGGTCAGTCACTGCAAGCCCCCTCAGGTAAGTAATCATGAATGCTTGTCTGGTGAGGTTTGCAGTGTGATCTGGTTCATGTCCGTTTGTACGTTTAAATTCTGTCAGTTTTGTGTTAGCTTGCTGTGTGTCCTGCAATCTGTGTCCTGTCCTGTTGCAGCATGCGGTGTGAACGGTGTCCGGTTCTGCTGGAGTCCTGGTTAGTGTAGGGACTAGCAGTATAACCAGGAGCCGTGAAGTGGCCTGCTAGCTTTCAACATCTTGTACAAAATGTCAACCAATACCTAGTATTTATATTCAGCTTCCAATCTGTTACTAGTGGTTGCATGTTGTATGCGGTGTATTTTGGGTCTGTCATGTGGCATGTGAATGCATCCTGTTCTGGTGCATGGCTCCTAGGATCAGCTAGGGCTCAGATCCGAATACCGCTGGGCTGCCCTTATTGGGGCAATGTCCCCGCTTAGGTAGGGCCACTGTCACCCTCCCAGTAGCCAGGGCCAGTTGCATGAAACCCGTGTGTGTCCCCCTTTGGTCACGATCGTGTGTGTCCCGTGCTTTGCCTGCCCACACGATCGTAACAGTTTTGATATATAATTTGTATAGTCTTGGATTCCAGGGCTCAGATGGCAGGAGCAGGAGTTTTAATCCCATGCCATATTTTTCCATCAGTCTGGATTAAAGCCCATGACTAAGAACCGTAAATTTAAGTGCTTGGTTCTTATCAGATCAAGAGACTTGCACCTTTTAATAAAAAGGGCACATATCACCCTAACGTTTTCTTTTCTACGACTGATGTAAGTCATCAAATGTGGGCAATTGTGTCTTCTAGTGCCCATTAATTTTATTTAAAGGGCCACTTCAGTGAATTTTTTTATCATTCATTATGTAATTAAGCCACAAAATATATGAGTCAGCTAGTGTTTGCTTGTTTATTTATTCCTTTCTATATGAAACTTCTGCAGTCCTTCTCTTCAGATAATCATATGATCTCATTCTCACCAGCTCACATCCACTTGGGGTTATGTGTTCAGTTTCCAGTCCCTTTCTCAGTCTATGTGATACTATTACATAGAAGCTACCATAGAAACTGCTTAGAGGGGACACAGACATTCCTGTGACTGTTACTGATGATGATGATTATATAGTTCCTATAACACAGTTACAATAGAGGAGATCACAGCTCACCCTCCTGACTGTATACCTATGGTCTGTAGCTTATTTACTTGCATACAGAAGGCAATTGCAGCGTTTTTCCTGCAGCAGAAATGGTACAGTCTCTAGTTGCTCATGTAATGCTGTGCTGATGCATCATGGGATTGATGTAAAAGTCATAGCAAAAATCTCAACATCAAGATGGTGCCTGATAAGCATCAAACAGGGGACTGCACTGCAGGGAAGTAACCAGGATGCACAGAATGTGAGGCAATCAGGTGAGAAGTACAGAAAATGTGTTTTTGCTGGAGTGGCTCTTTAACCTACTGGATTTAGTGACATGAAAAGAACATAGGGCTTTTTATTCTTCTTATTTCTGGAAGTCTAGGAGGTTGGACCTACAGTAGCAGTCAAAAGTTTGGACACAACTTTTCATTCCAGGTCTTTGTTATTTACTACATTGTCAATTCAAGATGTGAACTTTGAAGGAACTCATATGGAATTAAGTAGTAAACAAAAAAGTGTTAAACAAACCAGAATATGTTTTATATTTTAGAGACAAAACAGCCCCCTTTTACTTTGATGACAGCTTTGCACATTCTTGGCAGTTGTTTAACACTTTTTTTGTTTACTAGCCTAATTCCATATGCGTCCCCTCATAGTTTTCATGTCTTCAAAAGGAATCTACAATGTTCAGATTAAAAAAAAAAAAACATGGATAGAAAAAAGTGTGTCCAAACTTTTGACTGGTACTGTACATCAGTCACCGTTTCATCGGATACCTAATTGTTATGCTAAATACTACATAAAATCTGAAAGTAATAAAAATAAGCCCTTGAGTTTTTCTCTTTTCCTAAGCGTTGTCTAGTTTTAGAAAAACATGGCACTTTGCAAAAAACAGTGCCACACGTGTTCACAGGTTATGTTTGGTATTGCAGCCTAGCGCAGATCAATTGAATTAAGAAAAGTCCCTGTTCAATCTGCACCAGAGGCTTGGTTTAGAATCTCTAGGACAAAATGCTAGACATAATAGTGAAGCATGCTGCACTATTTACTCTAGGAAAATGCCAGAGGCCTGGACCGAATCCGGATGGATCCCATTATAGTTAAAGGGTCTGCCTGGCGCAGTTTGTGTCTGTCATCGGATGGATAAAGCATTCTGTTTTCCTCCTCCCATGATGATATGGTAAAATGCTGAATGCTGGTACAAACCACTAGAGATGAGCGAGAACCAAAATGCTCGGGTGCTCGTTACTCGGGACGAAATTATCGCGATGCTCGAGGGTTCGTTTCGAGTAACGAACCCCATTGAAGTCAATGGGCGACCCGAGCATTTTTGTATTTCGCTGATGCTCGCTAAGGTTTTCATGTGTGAAAATCTGGGCAATTCAAGAAAGTGATGGGAACGACACAGCAACGGATAGGGCAGGCGAGGGGCTACATGTTGGGCTGCATCTCAAGTTCACAGGTCCCACTATTAAGCCACAATACCGGCAAGAGTGGGCCCCCCCCCCCCTCCCAACAACTTTTACTTCTGAAAAGCCCTCATTAGCATGGCATACCTTAGCTAAGCACCACACTACCTCCAACAAAGCACAATCACTGCCTGCATGACACTCCGCTGCCACTTCTCCTGGGTTACATGCTGCCCAACCCCCCCCCCCCCGCACGACAGTGTCCACAGCGTACACCAAATTGTCCCTGCCCAGCCTTCAGCTGCCCTCATGCCACGCCACCCTCATGTCTATTTATAAGTGCGTCTGCCAGAGGAAAAGCAGGCACACACTGCAGAGGGTTGGCATGGCTAGGCAGCGACCCCCCCATAAAAGGGGCGGGCCGATAGTCCACAATGCTGTACAGAAGCAATGAGAAATCCAATCCTGTGCCACCTCCATCTGGAGCTGCACACGTGGGCATAGCAATGGGGAACCTATGTGCCACACACTATTCATTCTGTCAAGGTGTCTGCATGCCCCAGTCAGACCGCGGTTTTTTATAAATAGTCACAGCCAGGTCCAACTCCGCAATGGGAATTCCGTGTGCACCCACAGCATGGGTGGCTCCCTGGAACCCACCGGCGGTACATAAAAATATCCCATTGCATTGCCCATCACAGCTGAGGTAATGTCATGCTTAATACAGGTGGGCTTCGGCCCACACTGCATGCCCCAGTCTGACTGGGGTTCTTTACAAGTGGACAGATGTAGGTTAAACTCCGTGTGCACCTACAGCATGGGTGGCTCCCTGGAACCCACCGGTGGTACATAAAAATATCCCATTGCATTGCCCATCACAGCTGAGGTAATGTCGTGGTTAATGCAGGTGGGCTTCGGCCCACACTGCATGCCCCAGTCAGACTGGGGTTCTTTACAAGTGGACAGATGCAGTTACAACTCCGTGTGGACCCACAGCATGGGTGGCTCCCTGGAACCCACCGGCGGTGCATAAATATATCCCATTGCAGTGCCCTACTCAGCAGAGCTAACGTCAGATACAATACAGGTGGGCTTCGGCCCACACTGCATGCCCCAGTCAGACTGGTAATATGTACCTTAACAGTAACCTCGTTGGTGGTAATGTGGTGGTGACTGCGGACCTGGTAGCGCGGTTTTATGTAGTTGGTTTTCGGAATGTGGCCAGGATTAAGTGGGCCGTGGCGGGGGGATGGTGGTGGTGCTCTCTTGTTGTGTCGTTAAAGGTGAAATTCTTGGACTGCCACCAGACGGACCAATGCAAAGGTATTTGCCAAGAATGTTTTCATTGTTGGAGGAGGAGGGGGATGTTTTGGAGGCACTATGTGTCCTCTACACGTGTCCGTGGTTATATGCACCTTAACAGTAACAGCGTTGGTGGGAAATGGCCTCGCCGCCATCATGTCTTTGTGAAGCCTCTGTTTCCACACCCCAGTGACATACCATTAGCAGCGGTATAGGCAGAGCCCAGAATTATTAACATTTCAGCGGTAGCATTAGGGACAGGCCCCACTAACATATCACTAGCAGCAGTATAGGGGGAGCGCAGTCTTAGTTCCATTTCAGTAATAGTAGCACTCAAGACAGGCCCCAGTAACATTCCCATTGCAGCAGTTTAGGGAGATAACAGTCTCTTTCACATTTCAGTAGCTGCAGTATAGACAAGGCCCAAGTTACATTTATGTAGCTAAAGTGTAGGCCAACCCCACACACCTTTCTGTACCATGAGTGCAGGCGAAGAACATAGAAATTACTATGATTACACTGTAGGTGAGGGCCCAAAAAAATTGGTGTACCAACAGTACTAATGGACCTCAGAAAAAATTGGCCATGCCCAACCAAGAGGGCAGGTGAAACCCATTAATCGCTTTGGTTAATGTGGCTTAAGTGGTAACTAGGCCTGGAGGCAGCCCAGTTTAACGAAAAATTGGTTCAAGTTAAAGTTTCAACGCTTTTAAGAGCATTGAAACGTATAAAAATTGTTTAGAAAAATTATATGAGTGAGCCTTGTGGCCCTAAGAAAAATTGCCCGTTCGGCGTGATTACGTGAGGTTTCAGGAGGAGGAGGAGGAATATTATACACAGATTGATGAAGCAGAAATGTCCCCGTTTTGGATGGTGATAGAGAACGATGCTTCCATCCGCGGGTGCAGCCTACGTATTGCTTAGGTATCGCTGCTGTCCGCTGGTGGAGAAGAGAAGTCTGGGGAAATCCAGGCTTTGTTCATCTTGATGAGTGTAAGCCTGTCGGCACTGTCGGTTGACAGGCGTGTACGCTTATCTGTGATGATTCCCCCAGCCGCACTAAACACCCTCTCCGACAAGACGCTAGCCGCAGGACGTGTCCAGCTTCGACACCCAGTAGTTGTAGGTGGCAGAGGCGTCACGGAGGACGGTCGTGCGATCGGCTACGTACTCCCTCACCATCCTTTTACAGTGCTCCCGCCGACTCAGCCTTGACTGGGGAGCGGTGACACAGTCTTGGTGGGGAGCCATAAAGCTGTCCAGGGCCTTAAAGAGTGTTGCACTGCCTGTGCTGTACATGCTGCTCGATCTCCGCACCTCCCCTGCTACCTGGCCCTCGGAACTGCGCCTTCTGCCACTAGCGCTGTCGGATGGGAATTTTACCATCAGCTTGTCCGCCAGGGTCCTGTGGTATAGCAACACTCTCGAACCCCTTTCCTCTTCGGGAATGAGAGTGGAAAGGTTCTCCTTATACCGTGGGTCGAGCAGTGTGTACACCCAGTAATCCGTAGTGGCCAGAATGCGTGCAACGCGAGGGTCACGAGAAAGGCATCCTAACATGAAGTTAGCCATGTGTGCCAGGGTACCTGTACGCAACACATGGCTGTCTTCATTAGGAAGATCACTTTCAGGATCCTCCTCCTCCTCCTTCTCAGGCCATACACGCTGAAAGGATGACAGGCAAGCAGCATGAGTACAGTCAGCAGTGGGCCAAGCTGTCTCTTCCCCCTCCTCCTCCTCCTCCTCAACGCGCTGAGATATAGACAGGAGGGTGCTCTGACTATCCAGCGACATACTGTCTTCCCCCGCCTCCGTTTCCGAGCGCAAAGCATCTGCCTTTATGCTTTGCAGGGAACTTCTCAAGAGGCATAGCAGAGGAATGGTGACGCTAATGATTGCAGCATCGCCGCTCACCACCTGGGTAGAATCCTCAAACTTTCCAAGGACCTGGCAGATGTCTGCCAACCAGGCCCACTCTTCTGAAAATAATTGAGGAGGCTGACTCCCACTGCGCCGCCCATGTTGGAGTTGGTATTCCACTATAGCTCTACGCTGCTCATAGAGCCTGGCCAACATGTGGAGCGTAGAGTTCAACCGTGTGGGCACGTCGCACAGCAGTCGGTGCACTGGCAGATGAAACCGATGTTGCAGGGTGCGCAGGGTGGCAGCGTCCGTGTGGGACTTGCGGAAATGTGCGCAGAGCCGGCGCACCTTTATGAGCAGGTCTGACAAGCGTGGGTAGCTTTTCAGAAAGCGCTGAACCACCAAATTAAAGACGTGGGCCAGGCATGGCACGTGCGTGAGGCTGCCGAGCTGCAGAGCCGCCTCCAGGTTACGCCCGTTGTCACACACGACCATGCCCGGTTGGAGGCTCAGCGGCGCAAGCCAACGGTCGGTCTGCTCTGTTAGACCCCGCAGCAGTTCGTGGGCCGTGTGCCTCTTATCTCCTAAGCTGAGCAGTTTCAGCACGGCCTGCTGACGCTTGCCCACCGCTGTGCTGCCACGCCGCGCGACACCGACTGCTGGCGACGTCCTGCTGCTGCTGACACATCTAGATTGCGAGACAGAGGTTGCGGAGGAGGAGGAGGAGGAGGGTGCTTTAGTGGAGGAAGCATACACCGCCGAAGATACCACCACCGAGCTGGGGCCCGCAATTCTGGGGGTGGGTAGGACGTGAGCGGTCCCAGGCTCTGACTCTGTCCCAGCCTCCACTAAATTCACCCAATGTGCCGTCAGGGAGATGTAGTGGCCCTGCCCGCCTGTGCTTGTCCTCGTGTCCGTTGTTAAGTGGACCTTGGCAGTAACTGCGTTGGTGAGGGCGCGTACAATGTTGCGGGAGACGTGGTCGTGCAGGGCTGGGATGGCACATCGGGAAAAGTAGTGGCGACTGGGAACTGAGTAGCGCGGGGCCGCCGCCGCCATCATACTTTTGAAGGACTCCGTTTCCACAACCCTATACGGCAGCATCTCAAGGCTGATAAATTTGGCTATGTGGACGGTTAACGCTTGAGCGTGCGGGTGCGTGGCGGCGTACTTGCGCTTGCGCTCAAACACTTGCGCTAGCAACGGCTGGACGGTGCGGTGCGAGACATTGGTGGATGGGGCCGAGGACAGCGGAGGTGAGGGTGTGGGTGCAGGCCAGGAGACGGTAGTGCCTGTGTCCTGAGAGGGGGGGGTTGGATCTCAGTGGCAGGTTGGGGCACAGGGGGAGAGGCAGCGGTGCAAACCGGAGGCGGTGAACGGCCTTCGTCGCACCTTGTGGGGTGCTTGGCCATCATATGTCTGCGCATGCTGGTGGTGGTGAGGCTGTTGGTGGTGGCTCCCTGACTGATCTTGGCGCGACAAAGGTTGCACACCACTGTTCGTCGGTCGTCAGGCGTCTCTGTGAAAAACTGCCAGACCTTAGAGCACCTTGGCCTCTGCAGGGTGGCATGGCGCGAGGGTGCGCTTTGGGAAACAGTTGGTGGATTATTCGGTCTGGCCCTGCCTCTATCCCTGGACACCGCACTGCCTCTTGCAACCTGCCCTGCTGCTGCCCTTGCCTCCCCCTCTGAAGACCTGTCCTGAGTAGGCGTTGCAAACCAGGTGGGGTCAGTCACCTCATCGTCCTGCTGCTCTTCCTCAGAATCCTCTGTGCGCTCCTCCCTCGGACTTACTGCCCTTACTACTACCTCACCGATAGACAACTGTGTCTCATCGTCATCGGCCTCCTCACCCACTGAAAGGTCTTGAGACAGTTGCCGGAAGTCCCCAGCCTCATCCCCCGGACCCCGGGAACTTTGCAATGGTTGTGCATCAGTGACGATAAACTCCTCTGGTGGGAGAGGAACCACTGCTGCCCAATCTGAGCAGGGGCCCGAGAACAGTTCCTGGGAGTCTTCCCGTTCCTGAGCATGTGTCATTGTAGTGGAGTGAGGAGGCTGGGAGGAAGGAGGAGCAGCAGCCAGAGGATTCGGATTTGCAGCAGTGGACGGCGCAGAACTGTGGGTGGATGATAGGTTGCTCAAAGCACTTTCTGCCATCCACGACAGGACCTGCTCACACTGCTCATTTTCTAATAAAGGTCTCCCGCGTGGACCCATTAATTGTGCGATGAATGTGGGGACGCCAGAAACGTGCCTCTCTCCTAATCGCGCAGCAATCGGCTGCGACACACCTGGATCAGGAGTTTGGCCTGTGCCCACACCCTCACTTGGGCCTACGCGTCCTCGGCCGCGTCCACGTCCTCTAGGCCTACCCCTACCCCTCAGCATGCTGTATTACCAGTGATTTGATTTCCCAGCCAGGAAATAAATTGGCGCAAGCCTGCTGTTAAACTTAGCTGGCTGCGTATGATTTTTGTTTAAGTTCTCCACCCAGCACACACGTACCCAGAATGCTGAGGACTGTCAGAGGCAGGCCAAATAGAATAGTTGCCCTTTTTTTTAAAAGGAAAGGCCCACTGCCTATATTCAATCAATAATAAATGTGTTGTGGCCCTGCAGTGTGTCACAGAACTGCAGTGTTGCACTGTTATTAACTGCAGCAGAGCGGTGATTTCCCAGCCAGGAAATAAATTGGCGCGAGCCTGCAGGCCAAATAGAATTTTTGCCCTTTTTTTTTAAAGGAAAGGCCCACTGACTATATTCAATCAATTAATAAATGTGTTGTGTGGCCCTGCTGTGTGTCACAGAACTGCAGTGTTGCACTGTTATTAACTGCAGCAGAGCGGTGATTTCCCAGCCAGGAAATAAATTGGCGCAAGCCTGCTGTTAAACTTAGCTGGCTGCGTATGATTTTTTTTACGTTCTCCACCCAGCACACACGTACCCAGAACGCTAAGGACTGTCAGAGGCAGGCCAAATAGAATTTTTGCCCTTTTTTTTTTAAAGGAAAGGCCCACTGCCTATATTCAATCAATAAAATATGTCTTCTGGCCCTGCCTACACAATTCTGTCCCTGGAGTATTACTGCAGGGCGCAATGCTCTGCACGGTCGATTTGGAAAAAAAAAAAAAAGTGCAACACTGCTAACAGCAGCCTCCACAGTACTGCACACGGTTAGATGTGGCCCTAAGAAGGACCGTTGGGGTTCTTGAAGCCTACACTCACTCCTAACACTCTCCCTACAGCAGCTCCAACACGATAGCACTTTCCCTCAGCTATGTCACAACGCATCTGAGGCGAGCCGCGGGAGGGGCCGACTTTTATACTTGGTGACACCTGATCTCCCGAGCCACTCACAGCAGGGGGGTGGTATAGGGCTTGAACATCGCAGGGGGAAGTTGTAATGCCTTCCCTGTCTTTCAATTGGCCAGAAAAGCGCGCTAACGTCTCAGAGATGAAAGTGAAAGTAACCCGAACATCGCGTGGTACTCGTTACGAGTAACGAGCATCTCGAACACGCTAATATTCGCCCGAGCATCAAGCTCGGACGAGTACGTTCGCTCATCTCTACAAACCACACATCACGCTTGGGCAGTTGTGGTGCTGTTTTTGGAAGTAAGCAGCAAAGTTTTTTTTTGCAATCCTGGACTACACCTTAACAAAAAAGTTTAGATTTTTGTTAGTTATAAGGTTTTCTTTGCACGGAACAACCAGAGATTGCAGTCGTTATTTCTCCTACATGAGTTGTCATCTGTTTTTCCCAGAGTCTTGATTAAAGGGGTTGTCCCGAGGCAGCAAGTGGGTCTATACACTTCTGCATGGCCATAATAATGCACTTTGTAATGTACATTGTGCATTAATTATGAGCCATGCAGAAGTTATAAAAAGTTTTTTACTTACCTGCTCCGTTGCTGGCGTCCTCGTCTCCATGGTGCCGACTAATTTTCGCCCTCCGATGGCCAAATTAGCCGCGCTTGCGCAGTCCGGGTCTTCTGCAGTCTTCTATGGGGCTCCGTGTAGCTCCGTGTAGCTCCGCCCCGTCACGTGCCGATTCCAGCCAATCAGGAGGCTGGAATCGGCAATGGACCGCACAGAAGAGCTGCGGTCCACGGAGGAAGAGGCCATCTTCAGCGGTGAGTAGAGAAGTCACCGGAGCGCGGGGATTAAGGTAAGCGCTCCGGTGAGCTTTCTTTACCTCCCTGCATCGGGGTTGTCTCGCGCCGAACGGGGGGGGGGTTGAAAAAAAAAAAAAACCCGTTTCGGCGCGGGACAACCCCTTTAAGTTATCTGCCAGGAAATGCAGCAGTAAAAAAAAAAATAGCTGCTGTCTGTTTCAAGTTCCGAACTACTTTCAGTGCAGCTCTAAGCATGTAGTACAGTTTATTAATAAGCGAGTGGGTTTATAGGCAGTGATCTACTGTGCTGTCACAAAAGAGTGTGTGGGTGTATTTATGGACTGTGCTGTATTGTGAAGATTCAAATAGTCTTTATGTATTTATAGTCTATGCACAACTATGTAGACTATACTTTACTGAGATGATATTATACTGACAATAGTGGGTACAGATATAGCATAGTTTAACTTGAGAGTAATAACTTTCTGTGACACGTGGACTAAAACCATTGAAAAGCTATTGAATAGGCAAGTAAACTGGGGCACTGAAAGTTATCTCAAAGCATACCTAACTTTTCATACAGTTTATTCACATTGAATAGCCTGTGTGTATTAAATGTAATCTTGTAAAATACTTGAATTATTTATTATTATTATTTTTTTACCACTGTAAATCAAGTGTGAAGGGCAGCCTGCGATCCACTGCTTGTCATTAGGCATTTAACTTTCCTAGCAACTGGGACATCAGAAGACGCAGAGATTATGGACATACTAACTGCAGATTTAAGAGCAGTGTGAGTGCAGGGAAGCTGAGCCAGTGAACACAATCCCTTCCCCACAGCTAAGAAAATGTCCTAGGGAAGCTAAATGCCTAGCAACAAGCAGTGGATTGCCAAAAGGGCTACACTTCACACTTGGTTTCAGGGGTTAAACAAAAAAAAAAAGAAATTTTATTACAAAACTAATTGGACACACAGACTATAATATGAGCATAAGTTGTTGAAAAGTAAAGTACGCTTTAACACATTAAGTGTCAAGTGTGGAGAAATGAGTGTGAAAAAAAGGAAACGTGAATGAACCCATTGAAATCAATTGGTTCTATTCTCTGCATACTGCAAGCACAAATTTTGCATATGCAAGGAGCTCTTAATCTGCATCTGGCTAGGACAGGACAGATAAGGAGGGGTGTGCATGGAAAAGGATGAATACAAGAGGCTCACTCCTGCCTTGTACCCACTCCCTTCTAGCTGTGGTCTTCTAGACCTCTTTTGCACTACATAAGGGTGGCTAAAGACGAATGTATTCACAATGTATTTGCAGAGTGAACGAGACTGCTTTGTGCACTTGTCTGCGTGTAGAACTGTACTTTTTATGCACGCAGGACCAATTCACATGTGCGCAGGACCCCCCCCCCCCCCCCCCACGATTTAAAATCCTATTTAGTCTAATGGGGTCCAGATGTGTTCTTTTCCCTGTGGTTTTGCGCACTATTTTGCACATGTTCTTGCATATTGCATGTGCATTTGTGCACCTCCTATAGACTTCTATGGGGCCCTTTGGTGCACAAATGTACAGGAAAATACTGCATGTCCTATATTTTACGTCCCTTGGAATGCCTCACCCATTTTTTTAATAGGACAGTTAGCAAGTACAGTGTGATGCGGTAGATGTGTTCTTCATCCCCGCGGGGGACACGGCAGCAGTGGAGAGGTAAGTTTATTTTTTTATTTTTTACACTAAAATTGCTGTTTTTCAGGGTAGGGCTTATATGTAAAGCCCTTCCCTGAAAAACAATTCAGGGGTGCCGGCAGACCATTGTCTTCAATGGAGCCACCGGCAGCAGCCGTGGCTCCATTGAAATCAATGCAGAGCATGGGTCACCTTGAAAAATGCTTGAGTCTCCCATTGACTTTAACCCCTTCCCGCTCCTGGACGTACCTGGTACGTCATGGTAGCGGGATACTTCCCGCAACATGACGTACCTGGTACGTCATGCCATTAAAGTGTCACCGCGGTGACAATCGCGGCGACACAGCAGCGATCCTGGCTGATATCGTCGGCAGACAAGTGAGGCATCCGGGCTGGGGACCAATCAGAGCGGTCCCTCCCCCACGATCGCTGTGATTGGTCAGGGAAAAACTCCCTGACCAATCACAGCGCAGCAGCGGACTTCGCGCTGTTTACAGTAGGGGCTCCATGTGCAAGCACCGCAGTGTGTTTCCGGTGCTTGTACAGAGAGCACCTACTGTGTTTTTTTCTGAATATAAGTGCGATTAGAGTGTAGATTAGGCAGGGAGTGAGTGTAGTGTAGTGGAGTGTAGTGTAGTGGAGTGGAGTGTAGTGTAGCAGAGTGGAGTTAGTGATCAGTGTAGTGGAGAGGAGTTAGTCATCAGTGTGGTGTAGTGGAGTGAGTGTTAGTGATCAGGGTGGTGTAGTGTAGTGAGTGTAGTGAGTGATTGATCAGGCAGTGTAGTGTAGTGAGTGTAGTGAGTGATTGATCAGGCAGTGTAGTGTAGCAGAGTGGAGTGAGTGATCAGAAGTGCAGTGTAGTGTAGTGAGTGAGGGATCTGTAGTGTGTGATCAGAAGTGTAGTGAGTGAGCTGTAGCGTGCGATCAGCAGTGTAGTGTAGCGCAGCGTGTAGTCAGTGTATCCCTTGGTGTAAAAAAAAAAAAAAAAAAGTTCCTGTTGTTCCCATTTCGTTACCTGTCCCGTCACCCGTTATTAGTTAGTGTAGCGTTTAGTTAGTCCATCTAGTGTGTAGCGTGTCGTTAGTCCGTGTTGTGTCAGTGTATTCGTCTGTGTAAAAAAAAACAAAAAAAACAAAAAAAGTTCCTGTTGTTCCCATTTCGTTACCTGTCCCGTCACCCGTTATTAGTTAGTGTAGCGTTTAGTTAGTCTGTCTAGTGTGTAGTGTGTCGTTAGTCCGTGTTGTGTCAGTGTATTCGTCTGTGTAAAAAAAAACCCAAAAAAACAAAAAAAGTTCCTGTTGTTCCCATTTCGTTACCTGTCCCGTCACCCATCATTAGTTAGTGTAGCGTGTCGTTAGTCCGTCTAGTGTGTAGTGTGTCGTTAGTCCGTGTTGTGTCAGTGTATTCGTCTGTGTAAAAAAAAAAAAAAAAAAGAAAAAAAAAAACACTTACGTGAATACACCACATAAGTTTCCGCGTTCTTTCCGACCCCCGTCCCGTGGTCACCCCATCCCGCAGTGTCCCATCTAATAAAACTTTTTCCCCGTGTGCCCCATTTTATATAAATATGGCCCGCAGGAGGTACACTTCAGAGGAACTGTATGCAATCATTGCATCAGACTCGGACTCAGGTAGTGGTGATGACGACCCCACTTTTTTGGCATTCTCCGACTCCTCATCCTCATCCTCATCCAGCGAGTCTGAGCTCCCTGCACCCCCGAGAAGGCGTCCAAGGACCGCCACTGACCCCAATGCATCAGATGCTCACTGGAGTACCCCGGAAGATTACAGACCCCAGATCCCTGATTTTATTGGGAACCCAGGGATTCAATTTGATCCGGAAGGGCTCAGAGGGAAGGACTTCTTCAAGTTTTTTTTTTTCAGAAGAGTTCATTGCCCACATTGTTACCCAGACTAATTTGTACGCCCAGAATTTTATTCAACAAAATCCCACCTCCAGCTATGCCAGACCCGATAAGTGGACCCCAGTGGATGCACCAGAGATACAAAAATTTTGGGGGCTTATACTAACCATGGGGCTAATAAAGAAGCCAACAATCAGGGCGTACTGGTCTACCGATATTTTGTGCCACACCCCAATGTTCCGCATGGCGATGTCGAGGACGCGCTTTGAGTGTATTTTAAAATTTCTGCACTACAATGACAACCAGCTGTGCCCCCCCAGCGATCACCCCAATTACGATCGGTTGTATAAGATCAGGCCCGTAATAGACCATTTTAACGCCAAGTTTGCCCAGGCGTATGCCCCACAGATAAACATTGCAGTAGACGAGTCCCTGGTACACTTCAAGGGGAGGCTAAAATTCCGCCAGTACCTGCCCAGTAAGCGGGCACGGTATGGTGTGAAGTTGTACAAGCTGTGCGAAAGTACATCAGGGTACACCCACAAGTTCCGTATTTACGAGGGGAAGGACACTAAAATTGAGCCCCCAGAATGCCCCCCCGTGCTGGGAGTAACAGGGAAAATAGTGTGGGAACTGGTGCACCCACTATTAGACCAGGGTTACCATCTGTACCTGGATAACTTTTATACCAGTGTCCCCCTGTTTCAGTGCCTCGCTTCCAGAGGAACAGTGGCATGTGGCACTGTTCGGAAAAATCAAAAAAGCCTCCCTAAGACGCTGCTTGGGCAACTGCTCAGAAGGGGTGAGAGCCGGGCCCAATGCAGCGACAATGTATTGTGCGTTAAATATAAGGACAAGAGGGATGTCCTTATGTTGACGACAATACACGGCCACAGCAGTACCCCCTGCCCAGTACGAGGTACCAGTGCAGAGACCCCCAAACCAGACTGCGTCCTCGACTATAATAAGTACATGGGAGGGGTCGATCTATCAGACCAGGTACTGGAGCCCTATAGAGCCATGCGGAAAACACGGGTGTGGTACAAAAAACTGGCCGTGCACCTCGTACAGATGGCACTGTATAATGCCTACGTGCTGTTCCGAGGTGCAGGCCACAGGGGGACATTCCTTGAATTTCAAGAGGAAGTTATCAAGGACCTAATATTTGGGGACCAGGAGGTGGGGGAGAGGCCCAGTACTTCTGGAAGCGAGGCCACAAGAATTGTACCAGGGCAGCATTTTCTCAGTGAAATTCCCTCCACTGCGACGAAGGGAAGGCCCCAAAAGAGGTGCAGAGTGTGCTACAAACAGGGGATAAGAAAAGACACCAGATACCAGTGTGAAACGTGCCCCACACAACCCGGCCTCTGTATAAATGAGTGTTTTAAGATCTACCACACGTCCCTGAAATTTTAATTTTTTTATTGCCCTGACGTTTTACCCTGATGTACTTCGCACAGCTTGTTCATAAAGCCACATGCTAAGTCCTTCCCTTCTGAGCCCTGCGCCCTAAAAACAGTTTAGATTCACATATGGGGCATTTCCCTGTTGGGTAACATCATGGATTACGTTTTCTCCTTCTGCCCCTGGTAAAAAATAAAAATCTGGGCCTAAACTGAGCATTATTGGAAAAATGTGAATTTTTCGTTCTCAACTCAAATTGTTAAAAAAAATTCCTCAAATACCTGTGGGTTCAAACCGCTCACTACACCCCTTAAAAAATTCCCTGAGGGGTGTAGTTTCCAAAATGGGGTCGGTTGTTGGGGGTTTCAAATGCACTGGTACCTCAGGGGCACTGTAAACACTACATGGGGTCTAAAAATTATTCCAGCAAAATCTGCATTCAAAAAGCCAAGAAGCGCTCCTATCCTTCTGAGTCCTGCCATGTGCCCATACAACAGGCTACGTCCACATATGGGGCATTTCCGTGTTCGAGAGCAACTGGGTAACGCATCATGGGGTACGTTTTTTCCTTCTGCCACTGGTAAAAAATATAAATCTGGGCCTAAAGCTGAACATTATGTGAAAAATGTGATTTTTTTGTATTGAACTCAAACTGTTAAAAAAATTCCTCAAATACCTGTGGGTTCAAACCGCTCACTACACCCCTTAAAAAATTCCCTGAGGGGTCTAGTTTCCAAAATGGGGTCAGTTGTTGGGGGTTTCAAATGCACTGGTACCTCAGGGGCACTGTAAACACTACATGGGGTCTAAAAATTATTCCAGCAAAATCTGCATTCAAAAAAAGCGCTCCTTTCTTTCTGAGCCCTGCTATGTGCCCAAACAACAGTTTACATCCACATATGGGGCATTTCCGTGTTCGAGAGTAATTGGGTAATGCATTATGGACTATGTTTTCTCCTTCTGCCCCTGGTGAAAAATAAAAATCTGGGCCTAAAGCTGAACATTATTGGAAAAATGTGAATTTTTCGTTCTCAACTCAAATTGTTAAAAAAAATTCCTCAAATACCTGTGGGTTCAAACCGCTCACTACACCCCTTAAAAAATTCCCTGAGGGGTGTAGTTTCCAAAATGGGGTCAGTTGTTGGGGGTTTCAAATGCACTGGTACCTCAGGGGCACTGCAAACACTACATGGGCTCTGAAAATTATTCCAGCAAAATCTGCATTCAAAAAGCCAAGAAGCGCTCCTATCCTTCTGAGTCCTGCCATGTGCCCATACAACAGGCTACGTCCACATATGGGGCATTTCCGTGTTCGAGAGCAACTGAGTAACGCATCATGGGGTACGTTTTTTCCTTCTGCCACTGGTAAAAAATATAAATCTGGGCCTAAAGCTGAACATTATGTGAAAAATGTGATTTTTTTGTATTGAACTCAAACTGTTAAAAAAATTCCTCAAATACCTGTGGGTTCAAACCGCTCACTACACCCCTTAAAAAATTCCCTGAGGGGTGTAGTTTCCAAAATGGGGTCAGTTGTAGGGGGTTTCAAATGCACTGGTACCTCAGGGGCACTGCAAACACTACATGGGCTCTGAAAATTATTCCAGCAAAATCTGCATTCAAAAAGCCAAGAAGCGCTCCTATCCTTCTGAGTCCTGCCATGTGCCCATACAACAGGCTACGTCCACATATGGGGCATTTCCGTGTTCAAGAGCAACTGGGTAACGCATCATGGGGTACGTTTTTTCCTTCTGCCACTGGTAAAAAATATAAATCTGGGCCTAAAGCTGAACATTATGTGAAAAATGTGATTTTTTTGTATTGAACTCAAACTGTTAAAAAAATTCCTCAAATACCTGTGGGTTCAAACCGCTCACTACACCCCTTAAAAAATTCCCTGAGGGGTCTAGTTTCCAAAATGGGGTCAGTTGTTGGGGGTTTCAAATGCACTGGTACCTCAGGGGCACTGTAAACACTACATGGGGTCTGAAAATTATTCTAGCAAAACCTGCATTCAAAAAGCCAAGAAGCGCTCCTATCCTTCTGAGTCCTGCCATGTGCCCATACAACAGGCTACGTCCACATATGGGGCATTTCCGTGTTCGAGAGCAACTGGGTAACGCATCATGGGGTACGTTTTTTCCTTCTGCCACTGGTAAAAAATATAAATCTGGGCCTAAAGCTGAACATTATGTGAAAAATGTGATTTTTTTGTATTGAACTCAAATTGTTAAAAAAATTCCTCAAATACCTGTGGGTTCAAACCGCTCACTACACCCCTTAAAAAATTCCCTGAGGGGTGTAGTTTCCAAAATGGGGTCAGTTGTTGGGGGTTTCAAATGCACTGGTACCTCAGGGGCACTGTAAACACTACATGGGGTCTGAAAATTATTCTAGCAAAACCTGCATTCAAAAAGCCAAGAAGCGCTCCTATCCTTCTGAGTCCTGCCATGTGCCCATACAACAGGCTACGTCCACATATGGGGCATTTCCGTGTTCGAGAGCAACTGGGTAACGCATCATGGGGTACGTTTTTCCTTCTGCCACTGGTGAAAAATGAAAATCTGGGCCTAAAGCTAAACATTATGTGAAAAATTGGATTTTTTCGTATTGAACTCAAACTGTTAAAAAAAATTCCTCAAACATCTGTGGGTTCAAACCGCTCACTACACCCCTTAATAAATTCCCTGAGGGGTGTAGTTTCCAAAATGGGGTCAGTTATTGGGGGTTTCAAATGTACTGCTACCTCAGGGGCACTGCAAACACTACATGGGGTCTGAAAATTATTCCTGCCAAATCTGCATTCAAAAAGACAAGAAGCGCTCCTTTCCTTCTGAGACCTACCATGTGCCCATACAACAGGCTACGTCCACATATGGGGCATTTCTAAAAACTGCTGAATCTGGGTCATACATTCCAAGTTTTGTTTCTTTGCTAACTCCTACTGTTTTATATTAAAAAAAAGGTTTTATATTGAAAATCAGTAGAAAAAAGGAACTGTTCTAATTTTTGATGCACTTTCCTTTAATTCCTGTAAAACATCTAAAGGGTTAATAAACTTTCTAAATGCCATTTTGAATACTTTGAAGGGTGCTGATTTTAAAATGGGGCAATTCATGGGGGATTCTGATATACAGGCTCGGCAAAACTATGTCTGAACTGCATTGGTCCTTAAAAAATTTAGATTTTGAAATTTGCTAGTAAATGTGAAAAATTACTGCTAAATTTATATACTTTGTGGAGTCTGCAAAAAGTAAAATAACACTTAAAAAATGATTGCTGTGTAAAGTAGGCCTATGGGAAATGTTAATTAATAACTATGTTGTGGTGTTTGACTTTCTATCTTACAAAGAAAACAATTCAAAGTTTGAAAATTGTGAATTTTTCCAAATTTTCAGTAAATTTGGATTTTTTTCCAAATAAGGACAAAATTTATTGATGAAATTTTTACACTAACATAAAGTACAATATGTCACGAAAAAACAATCTCAGAATCACCTTGATAAGTAAAAGCATTCAAAAGTTATTAGCACAGAAAGTGACAGATGTCAGATTTGAAAAATAAGGCTTGGTCCTTAAGCTCAAAATAGGCCATGTCATTAAGGGGTTAATGGGGTTCGTTACTCGAAACCAGCTCTTGAGCATTACAAAAAGCTCTGCTCGAGTAACGAGCACCCGAGCATTTTGGTGCTCGCTCATCTCTACCGTTCATCTGATCACACCACAACTGTAATCATTTGTATATCTGCCTGAGCTGTAACTGCTTGCTGAGTTTTGCAGCAAAATGACAACGTCTTCTAGGGACTTCATTTTTTTTTTATAAAGACTATATATTGCATATGTAATATTTCATGAATACATCAAAGTCACTATTGACACTAACAGTTTGCTCTAGGCATATCATTATTGTGTTCACACTTTTGCAGACTGTCTATGAAAATCAAATGTTCCACCATAGGAGGGCTATTTAGAAATGTCCAAGGAAATGCAATTACTGAGCAGTACTGTGGTAAACCAGGAAATTAGTTGGAAACTACTCAGGCAGAATCTTTTAAAGTAGGCCCTGTTAGAATATAAAACCACTTCTAGGAGTAGAAGACCTTTCGTTTTCTAATAGTATTAATTTGGAGTCACAGATAATATGACTCTCTGGAGGACTCAATAGTACAGACTACAGAACACTCTGAAAGCTCTTCATTACCAGCAGTAAGGTCAGCATATACCAGCTTTAAGTATTCCATTACTTTATTATATTTCATTGCAAATTATTCTAATGCATGTGAATGAATACACAATTAGAATAGCAGAAAAGCACTTTTACTACTTATTATGATACACTAGATGCTATAGATATTAACACTGTCACAGTAAAGCAGGGAGCTTATACACAATATATGCACACCCTTGACTAAGAGCAGCAATATACATCTTACACCATTAGTTTGTTGTAATGTGCAGGTCAGAGCGATTATTCTGGAGTCTAAGGCTTCCCTTACACAGGTGTTTGCAGAAACTCAGCGTTTTTCGACACTGCGTTTACTGTGGTTTCAGCAGCGCTGTCTGCTCCAGGCTTTCCCTGCATTGACAGATCATCTATTGCTGGTAGCGAGGTTTGAGAACCCCTTCTCCAGCAAGAGATTGTTGTGATTGGTTCTGGGAGTTAGCTCAGCCAATCAGAGCCGGCGAGCTCTGATTGGCTAAGCCAGTCAATACGTGGCTGTGATTGGTGCATCAAGCCAGCGCCGAGAACCAATCACAGGAATCTCTTGCTGGAGGCGGGGTTTTTAAACCTTGCTACTAGCAATAGATGATCTGTCAGTGCATGGGAAGCCTGGAGCAGCGCGAAAGACCTGCGGGAGGAATCCTGACGGCACCTGCTAGGTGAGTATTGCTTTTTTTTCCAATTAGTGTTGCTAGGGCTAATTATCAGGGTAGGGCTTATATTTCAAGCTCCACTTGCGGTGAACGCTGCCAAAAACGCAGCACCAAGTTGTGCCACATTTTCAGCAGTGCTCAAACCGCTATCCATTTATTTTAAATGGGCGATGCACGGCTGGAAAAGGCCAAAGATAGAACATGCATTGCTGTCAAAGCACAGTGTTGAAGACGCTGCGTTTTGACACTTGTGTGAACAACCCCATTGAAATGAATGGGATCATTGTAGAGCGTTTAACACTGCACTGAAAAGGCAGCACTAAACGCTGCACAAAAACAGAGTTCTGGAAAATGGTGATGAAATTGAAAGTATAGTGTAAAGTTGCATTGTTTTACAGAAAAGCGATAAAAAATATAGACACTGTTGTAATCATGTTCTACTGGTTTAATGCAACTAAATAAAAAAAAGACCTGTATCTCCCTGGTTACAGACTACCAACAAATCTGTGTGTAGTCAGATCCTGCAGTTATGTGTTATTTTATTGTAACTTGTATTACATGAATGATATTAACATAAAGAATATTGGTGAATGAAGGAGATGTTGGCAAAATCAAATATTGATGAGTAATAACATCATACCTCTCAACTTTTAAGCAATGGAAAGAGGAACAACTATAGCAGAGCAAGTAGCGGAAAATTTGGGGGACAGGCCACGCCCCTTTATGGTAAACCACACCCTCTATATCCCATAATACTGGCCCTCAGTGACCAGCTCACAGTAATCGTGACCGCATCCTACACACCGGTATGATACACGGTGGGGAATAATCACAGACACAGATTTCTAGTACCTCGGGTCCCTAGAATTGGTTAGGGCCTGGTATAAACTTTACTTTTGAAAACTTGCAGTAAACATTTATCACAAGGCAATTTTGGTGCAGCCTATACAGTGCAGGCAAGAGAAGAGATCAGAGGTCAGGAAGGAAACACAGGATGACACCGGTCCTGCAGTCTACGTTATCTGCCAGGAACCGCTCCTGGAAAGGGAACTCTCCGAAGGAGGAAAGGGCGTAGGGGTCACTCCTCAGACACTCTGGCAGCAATTATTGACTTTCAGTGTTTGCACCCCGCTCGGGAAACACGTGGGTGTTACAATTAACGAACATACTTCTACGAAATGATCCTGGCTCTGGACGGTCGTATAGGAAAACTTGCAGCAGTACTTAGTACCTCTGCACTAACTTTGTCAGGGAAAGTGATTTCTAACAAATGCTCACTCTTTTATTTGGGGCTCACTCCATTCACATCCAGAATTTAGTTGCTATGGGATATCTCTCCTGCTCTTTCATCTTCACCACATGGAAGCTGAAGGTGCTTCCATGTGGCTCTCATATTGAAGGCAAGATGGAAGCTTCTTTCCCGCTCTCAAGCACTCCTATTTATACCTTCACTTGTGCCACATGACCTGACAGACTGATACATTTACATGCAGACTATGATTTTTATTAAAGTTAACCTCTCAAGCGCCGCAGCTGTGCAACACACACACTGGATATGACAAGACAAGCTTTGCACAGTGCATCTACATAGGACAAACATGTATACCATTTATGGAGGGGACCAGGATGATGTACTGGGCCACTACATAAGCAAGACCTCACACAGCTAAGATCATGGAATGATAGAATTCTGTAGAGTTGGAAGGGACCTCCAGGGTCATCAGGTCCAAACCCCTGCTCAATGCAAGATCACTAAGTCATCCCAGACAGATATTTGTCCATCCTTTGTTTGAACACTTCCATTGAAGGAAAACTCACTACCTCCCATGCTAACCTGTTCCACTCATTGATAACCCTCACTGTCAGGGCTCAGTCACACGAGCGCTGATCTGCCTGTTTTTCTGCACGATAAGACCGCAGCACTGCTGGTGCAGACGACTCTCCGCAACGGCCGGGAGAAACAACACATGGCTGGCAATGGAGCCGGTCATGCAGAGAGTCGTCTGCACACGGTGCGGCTGTCTTATCATGCAGAAACACGGGCAGATTGCCTGTGTGACTGGGCTCTCAGAAAGTTTTTTTTAATATCTAATTTGTGTCTCCTCCCTTTCAGTTGCATCCCATTGCTTCTAGTCTTTCCTTGTACAAATGAGAATAGAGCTGATCCCTCTGTATTGTGACAGCCCTTCGGATATTTGTAGACAGCTATTAAGTCTCCTCTCAGCCTTCTTTTTTGTAAGCTAAACATTCCCAGATCCTTTAACCGTTCCTCATAGGACATGATTTGCAGACCGTCACCCTCTTGGTAACTCTTCACTGAACTTGCTCCAGTTTGTCCATGTCTTTTTTAAGGTGGAGTACCCAGAACTGGACACAATATTCCAGATGAGGTCTAACTAAGAAAGAATAATTACCTCACGTGATCTAAATTCTATGCTTCTCTTAATACATCCCAGAATTGTGTTTGCCTTTTTGGCTGCTGCATCACATTGTTGACTCATGTTCAGTCTATGATCTATTAGTATACCCAATTCTTTTTCACATGTGCTGCTTAGCCGAATTTCTCCTATTCTGTATGTGCTTTTTTCATTTTTCTTGCCCAGATGTAGGACGTTGCATTTCTCCTTGTTAAATACCATTCTGTTAGTCGCCGCCCACTGTTCAAGCTTTTCTAGATCTGTTTGATTACTCTCTCTCTCTTCCCTAAATACATGTAACTGGTTGTTGCATGCAATGATGCAAATACATTTATTTTAAATAATAGGTTTCTATTGTGCAAAAGTAGCAAATAAAATTAAGAAAAAATATGAATTTGGCATCACAATAATCGTATTGACCCCATGAATAAGGTGGACATATTATTTATGCCACATAGTATATGCTGTAGTAAACATAAAAGTCAAAATTGCTGCTTTTCAGTCATCTGGATGCCAAAAAACACAATAAAAAGTGATAAAACACCCATATGTAGCCTAAAAACATACCAATGGAAACTACAACTCATCCCAGAGCAATCCACAGTGGCCAGTGGCCATGGGATTTTGTCTGAAATCATGTGACCATTGGCTGCTACGGTGGATATGGCTTGGCCAGCTAGACAGAGTGGTCTTAGCCTAATTCCATTGACACACTGACGTATTTTGGCCTCTGTTTTGTGTCCATAACTGCATCCCGACCTAATTGCAGGTCTCCTGATCTGAACTCCCAGCATCATGGGAATGTACGATGCTCGGAGTTTGAGTGTGGAGACCCGCAGTCAGGCCGGAACTGCGGGGCAGCGTCTCAAAACTACGAATGTCCCGCAGAATCAGAATCCAGAAGGGTTGGGAGGTCTGGTGAGATACCAGTCAGATGCCAAGTGATATTTTAGAATAAATATACTAATTTTAAAAATAAACAGCTATAAATGAGAAAAAAAATCTTTTTTCTTTTTTTAGCTTTTTACCCCCAATAAAACAAAAAAAAACAGGGGAAAAAGTCACTTAAAAATAGTATAAAAAATAGCCCTCTATGTCACAGAACAAAACGTTGCAAAAGTATTTTTGGTAGCTGAAGAAAAAAAAAAACAGGGCAGTAAAATCACCACATGGGTAAAATCCCTAAAAAAGTGTCTGGTCCTTTATGACCAAAACAACCTGTTCCTTAAGGGGTTAATAAGAATTTGAACACCTGTGCTGCAAACTGTAGTATTGTCATATCTACATCAATTATAGACGTTATGATTGATAAAAAACAGTTTTTGTTGTAGCTATACCTTCAACATTTGTACCATCGTGGTTATTGAGTGGAGTGGCGGATGATGCAAGGATTGTGTGAAGGGGTGCTATGGCTTAAGGGCTCGTGCTCATGGCCGGGTCAGATTCCGCCTGTGAAATATCGCAGTGGAAGCAGACTCTGCGCCCCCAGAGACCCTATACTCACCTGTCCGGATCTGCCGTGAGTGTCTTGTCCAGCCGCATGCGCAGTGCAGCGCATGATGCGCCGACTCTGGGTGAAAGTATTGCGGGACGGACGGCTTCCATTGATTGCAATGGAAGCCGTCCATGCGATTTTCCGCACAAAATAGAACATGCAGCAATACTCCCTGTGAGCGGAAAATCACTGTTGATTTCCGCTCGTGGGCAAGGGAGAATCATTTAACACATTATATACATGGACGATTATTGCTGCGGAATTCGCGGCGGTTGTCTGGCTGCGATTTTCGCAGCGTTAATCTGTCTTTGGGCATTCGGCTCTAAACTAGGTGGCCCAAAAGTTGATAAAACTCTGAGGGAAAAGGGAAGTCTGAATAGTGAAGCAGTAGTTTTTCGGCTGGGCAGAAGGGAGAGAGAAAGAGTCTGTGTATGGTGCAAAGGTAGTCCTGTGACTGGGCCTTCTTCAAACACTTTCAGATGGTGTGCCGAAAGAAAGAGCTGGCCAGCTCCATGGTTAAACTAGAGAAGCACCTGCTTGAGGGCTCAGTCACACGGGCCGTTCGGCACCCGTACACCGGCGCCGAAGCGCCCGTGTGACTGACAGTTAGAAGACGGCCGTACCTGAAGATGGCCGTCTCTCTTCAGTGCTAATGAAAGAACACATGACCGACAATGGAGCCGGTCACATGTTCTTCCTCCCGGAGCTGCAGAGAGACGTCCATCTTCAGGTACGGCCGTCTGCTGGCTGCAGTAACATGGGCGCCGATGCGCCCGTGTGACTGAGCCCTAAAGAGGTTTTCCAGTAAAATACTATTGATGACCTATCATCAGGATAGGTCATCAATAGTTGATCGTCCAGGGTCCGGCAATCATACCCCGACCGATCAGCTTAGCAGGCGCATGCTGGCAGCGCTGCAAATACAGAGAGGTTAGAGTGGAAGTCTCTGCGCTGACCTTTGTGTAGTGGCCGGCACTTGTAACTGTAGGCACAGCTCCCATTGATTTCACTGGGAGGTTGGCGCGGAGGCTTTTGTGTATTTACGCCGATGACAGCATGCACCCGCTCGGCTGATCAGTTAGGGTCCCGAGTGATGGACCCCAGCCGATCAACTATTGATTACCTATCCTGATGATAGGTCATCAATAGAATTTCACTGGAAAACCCCTTTAAGCACTCGCGTTGCCCAGGATACCTTTTAAAATGGTACATATCTCTATTAAAGTAGCTATTTAGTGTATAACTTTAGACATTTGCACTCACCAAATTGCTGTCAGCTACATCAGTGAAAACTACAAATCATTACACAGTACTGTTTAAAGCATGCATCGACAGATCATGTGTGCCAGACGGAGGGAGAAAAGGTAAGATAAAGCTTTTAAGGCTGTGCACAGCATGGAAGTGGTCACCATTGAACAAGTGTGAATACACAAAGAATAGCAGCACTGCTGGGGTTTTCAGCAAGAACAGTGTCACATGTGTACTAAGAAAGAAATAACATCTTAATAGCATTCACCCAGCAGTAACCCTGTAGTCAGAAACCAAACAGAAATGAGAAAGGCCAAAGTAGGCTAACGCAGTGATGATTTCTGCTAGACCCCCTTATACAGTAGCAATGCTTGGAGAGGAATATTACAATGCATGACCTAATATTGTGAGCGATGAGTTACATTCTCGTAAGTAGTATGGTAGCAGCTGCATGTTAGTAAACAGCACAGATGCCCAGCATTGTGGTTCTGGAGAAAAGTCATTGCTCTGATGCATCATATTTAGAGATGAGCGAGCATACTCGTCCGAGCTTGATACTCGTTCGAGTATTAGGGTGTTCGAGGTGCTCGTTACTCGTAACGAGTACCACGCGATGTTCGAGTTACTTTCATTTTCTTCCCTGAGAAATTTGTGCGCTTTTCTGGCCAATAGAAAGACAGGGAAGGCATTACAACTTCCCCCTGCAACGTTCAAGCCCTATACCACCCCCCTGCAGTGAGTGGCTGGCGAGATCAGGTGCCACCCGAGTATTAAAATCTGCCCTCCCGCGGCTCGCCACAGATGCCTTCTGACATAAATCAGGGAAAGTGCTGCTGCTGGTGCTGCTGCTATAGGGAGAGCGTTAGGAGTTATTTTAGGCTTCAAGAACCCCAACGGTCCTTCTTAGGCCATAGAAATTATAGAACACAAAATCGCAGATCGCACCTATCTGCGATCTGCGATTCCTGTTCTCTTCTCTATATGCGCTCAATGGGGCCGGCGGCAGCAGTGCCGACCCCATTGAGAACATATAGAAGACAAATCATTCTTCTCTGCCACAGCTGTAACAGCTGTGGCAGAGAAGAACGATGTTTGCCCATTGAATTCAATGGAGCCGGCAATACAGCAGGTTCCACTGAAAGCAATGGGCTGCCGGCGATCGCGGGA
Organism: Eleutherodactylus coqui; assembly: GCF_035609145.1. Taxonomy (NCBI): domain Eukaryota; kingdom Metazoa; phylum Chordata; class Amphibia; order Anura; family Eleutherodactylidae; genus Eleutherodactylus; species Eleutherodactylus coqui. The sequence continues at coordinate 107,414,992 of NC_089837.1, forward strand.
TGAATTGTCAGGAAGGGCTTAAATATATAAGCCCTTCCCTGCAATTCATCCAGAAATGTGTTACAATAAAAATATATACCGTATATACCGGCGTACAAGGCGACGGGGCATATAAGACGACCCCCCCAACTGTCACTTTATACGCCGGGAATACAGCGGAGCAAAGAATAAAACTCATTACTCACTTCTCCTGGCGCTCTGCGGCGCTGATGCAGGCTGTCGCTCCCTCCTGGTCCCCGGCAGAGCATTGCTTTCTGGACACAGGGCTTGAAATCCCCGCCTCCAGAAAACACACGTGCCTTCAGCCAATCACAGCCAATGACAATGATGGGGGGTCGTCTTATATGCCCCGTCGCCTTATATGCCGGTATATACGGTATATATTTTTATTTTTACACATTTCTGGATGAATTGCAGGGAAGGGCTTATATATTTAAGCCCTTCCCGACAATTCATCCTGCGATCGCCGGCAGCCCATTGCTTTCAGTGGAACCTGCTGTATTGCCGGCTCCATTGAATTCAATGGGCTAACATCGTTCTTCTCTGCCACAGCTGTTACAGCTATGGCAGAGGAGAACGATCTTTATGCTGACAGTGGGGGGGGGGGGGGCACTCTTGCCGCTATTGTGGCTTAATAGTGGGACCTGTGAACTTGAGATGCAGCCCAACATGTAGCCCCTCACCTGCCCTATCCGTTTCTGTGTCGTTCCCATCACTTTCTTGAATTGCCCAGCATCGCGAGCATCGGCGATATACAAAAATGCTCGGGTCACCCATTGACTTCAATGGGGTTCGTTACTCGAAACGAACCCTCGAGCATCGCGAAAAGTTCGTCCCGAGTAACGAGCACCCGAGCATTTTGGTGCTCGCTCATCTCTAATCATATTCTAATTTATATAAAGGGTGTCATATAAAAAAAGGGTTTAGGCATGGTGAAGCTTTCCATTTGGAATGTATCATCTTTGATGTATGGATGTATCTTTTTAATACATAACAGATCCTGACAGCTAAGGGTAAGGCTATTGGGTGCTGTCATGACATGCTACCGCCGTGGCTCGCCTGTCGCAGGAACTGTGATCATCTGCTGCTTTTCCCTGCAGTCTGCCCAGCGGATCCCGTCTTTCATGTCCTCCTCCCTGCCTTTGGTCTGTAGGGTGCGCCTGCTCCCGTCTCTCCTCTTAAAGGTCCCATTAGTTCCTACACCATTTCTCAGCCACTTCTTCCTATATTAGGCATCCTCCCCATAGAGGATGCCTAAGTAATCAGTCAATTATGGCCATTGTGATAAATCCCCCGTTCCTGTGAATTACAGTTTTGTCTCCTGCCTGACTCTTGACTATCCTGACTTCTGTGCTCCCTGATCTTAGCTCTGATTACTGGACTACGTTATTGTTCACTGCCTGCCCTAACATTCTGCCTGGAGCTCGTTATTGCTTCTATGATGCCAGCCTCGACTTCTGCCACGTTTCTGGATAAGCTTCTGTTCACACCATCGGTTACTGCAACTTGGCCCAGTGCAGAGTCAGCCATTGCACAGCCAGGAATGTCAGTGCAAAGAACAACTTGGGGACCCTGTAACAAAGACCATATCCCGCTTGGAGGATAAAAACTGGGATTTTCCAAGTGTTGCCTCCTCAGATAACCCAAAGTTAATTCAGTGTGTGGCAAGGCGGATCCACATCCATCGGCCTGGCAAGTACCTAAAGGGATTGCCACTATGATGTTCCAAAAAGGCCACCCCTGTTCATAAGCCCAGTCAGAGCTTATAAACATCTCAGAGTAGAATCCACTCCCTCACCCCCGTTCTGGCAGACTTTGAGCCATTCTTGTCTTACAGAATGGCCATTCATCTGATTGCCCATCCTATAATACTACATTTCCCCTGGCTGGCCATGACTTCCTACATCAAAATCAACTATTTGCTAAAAGTGCCAGGAGTGGCACCGGGGGCAATCAGCTGTTCGCCCTGGGCAAGACATTGTAAAAGTGATTGTGCCTGATGCCATCACCCCTTTAAACTTGAAAAGGTCACATATAAATGTATTTAGAAACAATGAAATTTAGTAAACCATTAAGCACGAAGCTTTACCACTGCCAAGTTTCATTAGTAATTAAGATTCAGCTCATAGTCATGGATATTCTATGTCACTGTGACTGCCAGAGTTATGGTATACTCCATGGATCAGATTCATGTAATGTTTTGGCAGTGACTTTATCGCGAGCGCTATCACTGTTTGTTAATCATTGCTTTTCTCAAATCTTTGGCTGTTGTTTGGGAAAGCAAAGATTACAAGGAACGTGGATAATGGATCTATCTCATGGTAGGGCGTGTAATATAATAAGCACATTGTTAATTCTTTCCACATTGTCTATGGTGGAAAAAACTGCTGCACCAAAATCATTTTATATGCAGAAAATATAATATGAGCTCATAAAATGTGTATTTTTCCATACACTGCAGAGAACATTAAAGGAACATATGGGGAGGCTTATCAGTAGTGTTGTAGGATCCATGAATTAGCGAGATGGAGAAATGGAGCAAATTGCTCCAAATTTGTCAAAATTGTACAACTGTATTTGTAGATTTTGCTACCTCATGACGGCCATACATATACCCAAAGTTTACTATATTTGCTGCATTTTCTGACTTCTGTTAGCCACATCAACTTTCTTTAGACAGTTTAAAACTATACATTTCATACACATCACATACTATTTGTCATAGTACACTACCGTACCACTGGCTTACCTGTCACTGGCCGCTGCCATCCTCTGAGTGCTGCACACCATGCGATGTCTACTGTTGCCTCTCTTCTCTGCCCTTACGGCTCCCACTTGCCCCTACCCCCTTTCTTAAAGGACCAGTGCGCACACCCTAAATGTGTCCCCCTCTAATCCTGTCCTTGCACCTTCTATACACAAGCATCCGCACCCTAGTCTCCTTAGCCATTGTGACAAAGCCCCTGTTAGTTGTGTATTCTGGTTCTAACAGTTGTGACTTCTGTGCTCCCTGACCTTGTCTCTGTTTACTGGACTTTGTTATTGCTTGTTGCCTACCCTGATCATCTGCCTGGATCTCTTGACTGCTACTATGCTGTCAGTCCCAACGTCTGCTATGTGTTCGAATGAGGTCCTGTTCAGACCATCAGGTACTGCACCTTGGCCTTATGCAGCATCAGCAGCCACATTACCCCAACTGTCTTTGCATGTAACTGCCTGGTGAACCCGCAGCGAAGACTGTATCTTACTTGGAGGAAGGAAAGGGTGAAAACTGAGGTTCCCCAGCTTCTACCTCTTCTGTTAACCCAAAGCCAAATGGTGTGAATTGACATTCACCTGTCTGACACTATTTTTGGTGCATTTTGCTTAAACATCTGCCCTAAATTCTAACGTTTTCTAGACAATATATGTGTATATATGCGCAGCAGACATAATGATATTAAGTTGCTTTAAGCTTTGTTAGATCATGGGTCACTGTGGGCAAAACAGCCTTTGTTTATCCATGGGGAAACAGGAACACATATAAATGACATATAATCAATATATAATAAATGACCTTATATTTAGCAAATCGAGAAAATTAAAAGTAGTGTAAATGTTGTCGTCTCTAAAACAATATAACAAACTACATCTTGCATAAACCGCGTGTTATACAGTACGCCAATTTAATTGTGCACAAATGTTGCCATCTCCATAAATGTCAACATTCATCCCCACTTCTCCACTTGGGCCATTGGAATTACTATAACCATCATCTCTGACGGTTCCCTCTGTCTGTATCTTGCATCAAAACATTGTATGCCTTACATTTTGACAACCTCAGCCTCCGGAGAACAAGTGCATGCACCATATGTTTCTATGCAGGTGAGTGGCCTTGTGAAAGCAATTTCAGTCACCTCAAGAACTCAATAGTAAGATTGATTGCTGGTTCCCCCCTCCTCTCGTATTACCACTGAAAACTCAGTTTTTTCAAGTTATTATTTTTTTGTTTAATTAACATGATAAAGTTAATAGATCTAAAAGGCTGGATAATTATACTGCAAAACACGGAAGAAAAGTTTAACTTTCATGAAGATATTCTACTTTGTATGCAATTAGTAGGGTGAATCAGTTGTGAGCAAATTCATAATTCTAGGCCTAAAACATGGTTAATGTATGGAAAAGAAAATCCAGCGCTCGTAAGGAAGGTATCAGGAAAATATATTGGAGCAAGTGATAAATCTAAAGAAAGAAGTTGTACTTACTTCTGAGGGAGGTCTCAGTGTTCTCGAGACCCACCTGAATAGAATTGTGGATCTAATAATAGTATAACGGATGCCTTTAATAAGTCCAAGGGTACAGTGGTGGATATAACAGACAGGATGACAAACCAGCATGCAACGCGTTTCTCAAGCATAATTGATTACACTGCAGTACTTACTTATATAATAATTGAGCCCACTTTCCTGGACTGTTGCCCATCACCAGCGATGCCTCACACTGATGACTTCATGCGGCGCTCAGGATGCGTCTTTGCGGTTCACCTGTGGTCCACAGAGGCACTACCGGGAGATGTTTTTAAGTGCCAATGTGGTGATGTCATGAAGCGCCAGTGCAGTAGCGGTGCATTCCAAAGACACCGTGGCGGCGTGGAGTGACATTGATAATACAGATAGTTGAGTGCAAAACAAACTTTTACATTGAACTGGGATGGTGGCTTCTCATCTTGTTACTTGGACCAGATAATCATTTTTTTTCTGGGATATGGGTAGTAACTGATAGAAGAATAGTTTCCCAACAAAGTTGAAACAACATGAACAATTAATAAATCCCTTAAAAAATGGTTACCCTATGAAAGTACACAACTAATTCCAAAAATGTTGGGAGAAAGTAAAATGTAAATTAATGTAAAGAAGAAAAGAATGTAATCATTTGGAAACCTCATACAAACATATCTTATCCACAATAGAACATAGAACACATGTCAGAAGCTGAAAGTGAGACACTTTTCCATTTCATTTAAAAAAGTAAATTCATTTAGAAATCGATGGCAGCAACACATCTCAAAAAAGTTGGGACGGGGATAGCAAAAGGCTGGAAAAGAAAGGAATGCTAATGAAAAACAGCTGCAGTCAGTTTTATGTTCTATTGTGAACAAAATATGGTTATATGAACTTCCAAATCATTGCATTCTTCTTTTTTTATATTTATTTACACGGTGTCCCAACTTTTTTAGAATTAGGGTTTTATGTGCGCAAAAATTGTGCAGGTAATCTGCGGCACAAATACACCTGGGTGAACAAACCATAATAAAGGTTATGTTTTAATGGGAGGTAGCAACCAATTAGTTAGCTTTGCCCAAGTGGCAATATTGTTGACTTGGGAACCCCATTCTTGTTATATGTATAAGCGGTTAGATTCCCACAATCAAATACTTATCTCCTAAGGAATAAGCACTCTTCATGGGACTACTCCTTTGAATGTAATCAATATGAAAACAGTTTGGTATAACTGGATTATTATTATACAATAATCCTACTCAGTTTTTTCCATTTCAATTCCAATTTATTAATTCTCATATGACAAATGGCTTGAGTGGAAGAGTTAGCCATTGCCCAAACGCTCAACCACTGGCGTAACTATAAGGGATGCGTTGCACCCGGGCCCAGGAGCCTTAGGGGGCGCATAAGGCCTCTCTTCTCCATATAGGAAGCCCATTACTATGGATAAACCATTATGGTTGGGGGCCCTGTCACAGGTTTTGCATTGGGGTCTGGGGGCTTCAAATTACGCCTCTGCCCTCAACCATAGATGTCACATTCAATGCACGCATGTACTGAAGTTGCATACATACTATATGTCTATATTGGTACACGGCAGAAGAGCACAAGTCCAGACTTGGATTTACAAACTTGCCCCAGAAGAAAATACCCATACAATAGAACTAGCATATATTGCATTGTATTTAATAATTGTCTCTCAGTATCTAGAAAGAGGACATTTTAGTATCTGAGATGTCATTCCCATTAAAGTGAAGGCGTTACAGTACATCATGATGATATACGTGATTCAGAAACTTCTTTTTGTATAAAGGCTTTATTATTATATGGGAATTATATGTGTCTATTGTAGGTCTCATTAGCTTTAATACTTCCAGTACTTGAATGAAGTGTTTCTTTGCTCAGCAGTATTGAGAAGAAGACAATATGTGCCGGTGATGCACACAGAGACTTAACTACATTATAAAGTCGTATTCAACAACATCTGTTCTTTTTCCTAAGTCAAAATTTAATGACCACCACCTTAATCCTAGAAGGGCAAGATTGGTACTGAAATGGCTTGTGAATATCTTTTCCCACAGAACTTGGCTATGTTACCAACATAATTAGAATTTACTTGCTCTAATCCTTGTTTGAAGAACCATAAAATGGAGTGTCATAACACAAGGTTTACTGACCGCATCCTGAATGCTCTGGGTTATAGGGCAAAGAACCAGATCTCCTTAAATAGGCATCTGGCATTTCATGTATAAATCACATATCATTCATTAAATCTCATATGAGGGAAAACATTGGGGATTTGACTAAGATCTGAATTGACAATGAGTGTGTCAATGAGAGCCAAGCTGTGACTTGGGCTTTGTTTAATAAGAGGCTTTCCTTCAGTCTAGTGTGGTGCCTTCCTCCTAATCCTCTGACATTACTCAAAGGCAGAAACCCATTATCTACTTTTATACTGCTCATTTTCTTTTCATAAGCTTTTATTTTACCATGCAGCATTACATTCAACCTTTGGATGTGGATAATAAGAACACAGGATAAGCATGCTTTGACGTTCTACTAAGCTTGTCTTGAAGCTCATCTAGGAATGAATACTTAGATATTAAAGAAGGTTTTCCCACTATTAACATTTATCACCAGCATATAATAGGGGATAGATGTCAAATTGATGAGGATCCAGCTGCTAGAACTCCTAATGATCACTAGAATTGTATCGGAATCAGAAGATGTGGATCAGTTGTGTCCCACACTGGTTTGACTTTGGGCCAAGTTTAGAGGTGACACCTAGGAAACGTCAGTCTTTACCCTTTCCACCCACCGGTCAGGATTTGGACTTCACTGTAGGGTCCTCTGGCAGCTACATTAGAAGTGGTCCTATTTATTATACAAACTGTGGTGGGCATAGTTGTCAAACAAATTAGTACCTAATACGAGACGTTCTTATGGAAACCACACATTGAAAACACGATTAAAGTAACAAAAGGTAATGTGTGAAAAATAACATAGCACTCTAAAATGACATGAAATTGCAAAAAGTTTTATTGATACATACACTTGCAGACATACAACCATAAAACATTAAAAATTCCCCAAAAGAGGGAAGTCATGTACAAACAATGGCCATGCAAATGATAAAGAATTACCATTTTAAAGGGGTTGTCCCGCGGCAGCAAGTGGGTCTATACACTTCTGTATGGCCATAATAATGCACTTTGTAATATACATTGTGCATTAATTATGAGCCATACAGAAGTTATAAAAAGTTTTATACTTACCTGCTCCGTTGCTGGCGTCCTCGTCTCCATGGTGCCGACTAATTTTCGCCCTCCGATGGCCAAATTAGCCGCACTTGCGCAGTCCGGGTCTTCTGCAGTCTTCTATGGAGCCGCTCGTGCAGAATGCAGGCTCCGTGTAGCTCCGCCCCGTCACGTGCCGATTCCAGCCAATCAGGAGGCTGGAATCGGCAATGGACCGCACAGAAGAGCTGCGGTCCACGGAGACAGAGGATCCCAGCGGCCATCTTCAGCGGTAAGTATTGAAGTCACCGGAGCGCGGGGATTAAGGTAAGCGCTCCGGTAAGCTTTCTTTACCTCCCTGCATCGGGGTTGTCTCGCGCCGACCGGGGGGGGGGGGGGTTGAAAAAAAAAAAAAACCGTTTCGGCGCGGGACAACCCCTTTAAGTAACTCCAGACAGAATTCTATGCACAAATAAACGTATGTAACGCATCAAAGAATACGTATTATTAACTAGCAATAGGGCCCCCTCCTGCATGAGTATTTTCAACTTTAAGCAACAGGGAAGCCTCATATGTACAAATACTGATTATAGATCATGATATATTCTGTGTAGAGATGAGCGAGCGTACTCGGCCACGCCCCTTTTTCGCCCGAGCGCCTCAATTTTCGAGTACTTCCGTACTCGGGCGAAAAGATTCGGGGGGCGCCATTGGTGAGTGGGCGGTTGCAGCGGGGAGTGGGGGGGGGAGAGGGCTCCCCCCTGTTCCCCGATGTTACCCCCTGCTCCGCCACGCCTCCCCCCGCCCCCCGGCACCCCCCGAATCTTTTCACCCGAGAACGGAAGTACTTGAAAATCACGGTGCTCGATCGAGTAATTCCTCGAAACGAGTAGGTTCGCTCATCTCTAATTCTGTGCACATAGCTACTCTGAATAAGCAAGGCCTATACTGGGCCGTTCTCTACAATATCTAAGCAGTCCAAAGCACAAGAGGCAAAACATGCACAAAAGGCTTTAGAATATAATAACTAATAAGAACCTGACATATGCATTGATGCAGTTTCATAAGAATACCCCGGTACCCACCATGTATTGCCACTGAGGTGGCTTCCTAAGGAGTTAATAGCAAATGGAACAGTCCAGTTTATGCATTCCTTCTTCAGTGCAGCTATCCACACAGATTATAGCATGGTATATAGATGATATTTATGTGGCAGTTAATGCAACTAGATAGCATTGAGGGAACCAAACCAGTAGAACCCTGTTTTAGGTCGAACATTGTAAAAAGTTTTGTTCAGCATAAACTTGAACAGAACTTTTAGCAAAATTATACCTTGAGCAAGGTTCTAGTGGTTCAGTTTGCTCCACACTAGTCCTGAACACTGGTGAATAACACTGTCTAAGAGCCATGAGTCCTATATAAGACTGTCAGAGTGTCATACAGGGCTTCAGAGTGTTAGATAGGGTCTTGATTTCTCTTAGACAGTGTTATAAACTAGTTGTATTGGTTTTGGTAAGCTTCTGGCTCAGTTTGAACTAATTTGAGCCAAATGGAACTTTTTGCAAAACTTTGGTAAACTGGCCAAACCAAACTTTTCAAAACTTTACTCATGAATGATGTAATACTTAAGTGTGTAAGCAGAGACATAGTTAAATGGATTATGTCTCCTGTAGTCAACTCGGGATCAAGGCAGGTAGCATATACAACAACACAAGAGACAGTCCAGAGGTCATGTTACACAGAGGAGATTCAGCATGGTACACACAGGCCAGGAGTTGGGGCAGGCAGCAGACAGGAGAGTGGTCAATAAAACAAGCCGAGGTCAGCAGTGGACTATGCAGAGTAATCAGGCTAAAGCCAGAATCAGTAACCAGATAATCAGCACAAATGAATAACATCTTCAACTGGACAAAGAGACCTAAAGCTAAGGTACCTTTCTTAGGGGAAAGGGGCTTGATAGAAGCAGAAGTGCTCAGGGAATGGAGGGAGACAAAAATACAGAATGCATGCTTGCCATTTAAAACTGTAGCATGTTCTTGCGCTCCCTTCGGGCAGAGAGACTACCAGGAGGCCACAACATGGAGTGCACTATGGACAACAGTTGGGATAGGGGATGAATGATGGCAGCGATGTCCATAACTCATAATAAATGGGCTAGATTGTCACCAGTTTCCCCTGCTATGGATGGCCTTGGTGGGGATGGGTTGTATAGAGCAATAGGTGAGGATGCACTTGGCCATAAAAGTCTATGGGAAAAACCTGAAGTGGTTGAGTGAGTCACCCCAATCACTTGTAACCACTTGTAGTACCCTGCAAGTTTTATTTTTTGGGGGGAAAAGTAGATATTTGGGGGAAAAGTAGATTGTTAAACTTTTTCATCTCACAGAAAAACAACATTCTGTATTGAAAGTTTCTCATTGACTTTTCACTGAATTGCAGTTTAGAAAAATGCTTACTAAAATGTCTCCCTTCTTTTACCCGATAATTTTTAATTGAGCATTAAAATCATTAGGAGGCGGGGAATTTTAAATTGCCGGCCAGGAGAAAGTGCTTCTGAACAGTGCCGATGAGCCGGAAAGAAGATGCGCTGCATTAAAAAAAAAATTTTTCAGCAGCTAGGGATGATTTTCAGGGAAGGGCTTATATTTCAGCTGTGGCAGGGGATTCTTTCGTACTTGCTGCAGTCCCTCATCATTGAACACTGTGACAGTGCTGTCACCGTGTTTAGTGATGAGGACACTCCCTGCGAGGATCTTTATGCGCAGCACGCACCTTCCTGGTGCATGCATGTCCTATCTTTTGCAGGTGCGAGTATTTTGCGCCTGTAAAAAACGGACATGTGAACACATCATAGGAAACCAATGGCTCTAACAGAAGCAAGTTTTTTTGCGCACATAAGCGGGCACAAAAAATACTTGTCTGACTTTGTCCTAAGGGGGGAAAGGTGGTGTTTTGTTCTTTTTATTTTTATTATGCTTTTACTAGAGATGAGCGAGCATGCTCGGTTAGGGAAATTACTCGAGCGAGCATTGTCATTTTCGAGTAACTGCCTGCTCGTCCGAAAAGATTCGGGGGCGGCGGGGGGAGCAGGCAATTACTCGAAAATGCCGATGCTTGCTCGAGTAATTTCCCTAACCGAGCATTCTTGCTCATTCTCTAGTTTTTACTTTTTAAAAAGATGGGGACTTGAATATCACCATATTTTGTCATTCTTCTAATACTCTACTATACGGCACCTTTTGACGTCGGCTGTTAAGAGGCTTTATTCTGTAGCACTGTCTTTTGACGGTATCTGCGTCAGAAGCCTGTGAGGGAAATTACTTGAGTGAGCATAGGCGTTTTCGAGTAACTGCCTGCTTGTTCGAAAAGATTTGGGGGGCGGCGGGGGGGGAGCCGTGGGTTGTGGGGGAGAGAGAGAGATCCCCCCCCCCCCGTTCCACCCTGCTCTCCCCCGCCACCCCCCAAATCTTTTCGGATGAGCAGGCAGTTACTTGAAAATGCAGATGCTCGCTCAAGTAATTTCCCTAACCGAGCATGCTCGTTCATCTCTAGTTTTTACTTTTTTTTACTTTGTAAAAAGTTGGCAACTTAAATATCACCATATTTTGTCATTCTTCTAATACACTGCTATGCTGCACCTTTTGACGTCGGCTGTTAAGGGGCTTTATTCTGTAGCACTGTCTTTTGATGGTATCAGCATCAGAAACCTGTTAGGGGTCTTTGAATGCAGCGATAACCAAAAAATATTTTTTTTAAGAAGTGTGAAAAGTTGCATAAAAATCCCCAAAGTATATCAATTTGGTATTGACATAATCACACTGGCCTGCAGAATTAATGTAACATATAATTTATACTGCACGGTGAATATCGTTAAAAAAAAAAAAAAACATGCCAGAATTGCAGCTTTTGTTAATCTTGCCTCTAGAAAAAAATGGAATAAAAAGCAATTAAAACGTTATATGAAGAAGTGCTTAGGGTGCATTCACAGGAGCGTGTTCGCACATAGGTGCGCACAAAATCGCACACCCACGTACGTGCACAAACACGGGTGAATGCAGGTCCGTGCCTATTGCCTTCAATGGGGCCGGGGCTGCTGCCGGCACCCCCATTGAAAGCCATGGGCTGCCCACAACCCCTGCAGTAATTTTTGGAGAAGGGCTTTAAATATAAGCCGTTCCCTGAAAATCATCCCTGGTTATGTAAAAAAAAAAAATTAAATTAAATTAAATATATATATATACTCACTAGAGATGAGCGAGCACCAAAATGCTCGGGTGCTCGTTACTCGGGACGAACTTTTCGCGATGCTCGAGGGTTCGTTTCGAGTAACGAACCCCATTGAAGTCAATGGGCGACTCGAGCATTTTTGTATATCGCCGATGCTCGCTAAGGTTTCCATTTGTGAAAATCGGGGCAATTCAAGAAAGTGATGGGAACGACACAGCAACGGATAGGGCAGGCGAGGGGCTACATGTTGGGCTGCATCTCAAGTTCCCAGGTCCCACTATTAAGCCACAATAGCGGCAAGAGTGCCCCCCCAACAACTTTTACATCTGAAAAGCCCTCATTAGCAATGCATGCCTTAGCTAAGCACCACACTACCTCCAACAAAGCACAATCACTGCCTGCATGACACTCCGCTGCCACTTCTCCTGGGTTACATGCTGCCCAACCCCCCTGCACGACCCAGTGTCCACAGCGCACACTAAATTGTCCCTGTGCAGCCTTCAGCTGCCCTCATGCCACGCCACACTCATGTCTATTTATAAGTGCATCTGCCATGAGGAGGAACCGCAGGCACACACTGCAGAGGGTTGGCACGGCTAGGCAGCGACCCTCTTTAAAAGGGGCGGGGCGATAGCCCACAATGCTGTACAGAAGCAATGAGAAATATAATCCTGTGCCACCTCCATCAGGAGCTGCACACATGGGCATAGCAATGGGGAACCTATGTGCCACACACTATTCATTCTGTCAAGGTGTCTGCATGCCCCAGTCAGACCGTGGTTTTTTATAAATAGTCACAGGCAGGTACAACTCCGCAATGGGAATTCTGTGTGCACCCACAGCATGGGTGGCTCCCTGGAACCCACCGGCTGTACATTAATGTATCCCATTGCAGTGCCCATCACAGCTGAGGTAACGTCTGATTAAATGCAGGTGGGCTTCGGCCCACACTGCATGCCCCAGTCAGACTGGGGTTCTTTAGAAGTGGACACATGCAGTTACAACTCCGTGTGGACCGACAGCATGGGTGGCTCCCTGGAACCCACCGGCGGTACATAAATATATCCCATTGCAGTGCCCAACACAGCTGATGTAACATCAGCTGTAATGCTGGTGGGCTAAAAATTAATTGGATTACACTGTAGGCGAGGGCCCCCAAAAATTGGTGTACCAACAGTACTAATGTACCTCAGAAAAATTGCCCATGCCCAACCAAGAGGGCAGGTGAAACCCATTAATCGCTTTGGTTAATGTGGCTTAATTGGTAACTAGGCCTGGAGGCAGCCCAGTTAAAATAAAAATTGGTTCAGGTGCAAGTTTCAACGCTTTGATGAGCATTGAAACGTATAAAAATTGTTTAGAAAAATTATATGACTGAGCCTTGTGGGCCTAAGAAAAATTGCCCGTTCGGCGTGATTATGTGAGGTTTCAGGAGGAGGAGCAGGAGGAGGAGGAGGAATATTATACACAGATTGATGAAGCAAAAATGTCCCCGTTTTTGATGGTGATAGAGAACGATGCTTCCATCCGCGGGTGCAGCCTACGTATTGCTTAGGTATCGCTGCTGTCCGCTGGTGAAGAAGAGAAGTCTGGGGAAATCCAGGCTTTGTTCATCTTGATGAGTGTAAGCATGTCGGCACTGTCGGTTGACAGGCGGGTACGCTTATCCATGATGATTCCCCCAGCCGCACTAAACACCCTCTCTGACAAGACGCTAGCCGCAGGACAAGCAAGCACCTCCAGGGCATACAGCGCGAGTTCAGGCCACGTGTCCAGCTTCGACACCCAGTAGTTGTAGGGGGCAGAGGCGTCACCGAGGATGGTCGTGCGATCGGCTACGTACTCCCTCACCATCCTTTTACAGTGCTCCCGCCGACTCAGCCTTGACTGGGGAGCGGTGACACAGTCTTGCTGGGGAGCCAGAAAGCTGTCAAAGGCCTTAGAGAGTGTTCTCCTGCCTGTGCTGTACATGCTGCCTGATCTCCACGCCTCCCCTGCTGCCTGGCCCTCGGAACTGCGCCTTCTGCCACTAGCGATGTTGGATGGGAATGTTACCATCAGCTTGTCCGCCAGGGTCCTGTGGTATAGCATCACTCTCGAACCCCTTTCCTCTTCGGGTATGAGAGTGGAAAGGTTCTCCTTATACCGTGGGTCGAGCAGTGTGTACACCCAGTAATCCGTAGTGGCCAGAATACGTGTAACGCGAGGGTCACGAGAAAGGCATCCTAACATGAAGTCAGCCATGTGTGCCATGGTACCTGTACGCAACACATGGCTGTCCTCACTAGGAAGATCACTTTCAGGATCCTCTCCCTCCTCCTCCTCAGGCCATACACGCTGAAAGGATGACAGGCAAGCAGCATGTGTACCCTCAGCAGTGGGCCAAGCTGTCTCTTCCCCCTCCTCCTCATGCTCCTCCCCCTCCTCCTCAACGCGCTGAGATATAGACATGAGGGTGCTCTGACTATCCAGCGACATACTGTCTTCCCACGCCTCCGTTTCCGAGCGCAAAGCGTCTGCCTTTATGCTTTGCAGGGAACTTCTCAAGAGGCATAGCAGAGGAATGGTGATGCTAATGATTGCAGCATCCCCGCTCACCATCTGGGTAGACTCCTCAAAGTTTCCAAGGACTTGGCAGATGTCTGCCAACCAGGCCCACTCTTCTGTAAAGAATTGAGGAGGCTGACTCCCACTACGCCGCCCATGTTGGAGTTGGTATTCCACTATAGCTCTACGCTGCTCATAGAGCCTGGCCAACTTGTGGAGCGTAGAGTTCCACCGTGTGGGCACGTCGCACAGCAGTCGGTGCACTGGCAGATTAAACCGATGTTGCAGGGTCCGCAGGGTGGCAGCGTCCGTCTTGGAGTTGCGGAAATGTGCGCTGACCCGGCGCACCTTTCCGAGCAGGTATGACAAGTGTGGGTAGCTTTTCAGAAAGCGCTGAACCACCAAATTAAAGACATGGGCCAGGCATGGCACGTGCGTGAGGCTGCCGATCTGCAGCGCCGGCACCAGGTTACGGCCGTTGTCACACACGACCATGCCCGGTTGGAGGCTCAGCGGCGTAAGCCAGCGGTCGGTCTGCTCTGTCAGACCCTGCAGCAGTTCGTGGGCCGTGTGCCTCTTATCTCCTAAGCTGAGTAGTTTCAGCACGGCCTGCTGACGCTTGCCCACCGCTGTGCTGCCACGCCGCGCGACACCGACTGCTGGCGACGTGCTGCTGCTGCTGACACATCTTGATTGCAAGACAGAGGTTGCGTTGGAGGAGGAGGAGGAGGGTGGTTTAGTGGAGGAAGCATACACCGCCGCAGATACCAGCACCGAGCTGGTGCCCGCAATTCTGGGGGTGGGTAGGACGTGAGCGGTCCCAGGCTCTGACTCGGTCCCAGCCTCCACTAAATTCACCCAATGTGCCGTCAGGGAGATATAGTGGCCCTGCCCGGCTGTGCTTGTCCACGTGTCCGTTGTTAAGTGGACCTTGGCAGTAACCGCGTTGGTGAGGGCACGTACAATGTTGCGGGAGACGTGGTCGTGCAGGGCTGGGACGGCACATCGGGAAAAGTAGTGGCAACTGGGAACCGAGTAGCGTGGGGCCGCCGCCGCCATCATGCTTTTGAAAGCCTCCGTTTCCACAAGCCTATACGGCAGCATCTCCAGGCTGATCAATTTGGCAATGTGCACGTTTAACGCTTGAGCGTGCGGGTGCGTGGCGGCGTACTTGCGCTTGCGCTCAAACAGTGGTGCTAGCGACGTCTGGATGCTGCGCTGAGAGACATTGGTGAATGGGGCTGAGGACAGCGGAGGTGAGGGTGTGGGTGCAGGCCAGGAGACGGTAGTGCCTGTGTCCTGAGAGGGGGGTTGGATCTTAGTGGCAGGTTGGGGCACAGAGGGAGAGGCAGTGGTGCAAACCGGAGGCGGTGAACGGCCTTCGTCCCACCTTGTGGGGTGCTTGGCCATCATATGCCTGCGCATGCTGGTGGTGGTGGCTCCCCAGCTGATCTTGGCGCGACAAAGGTTGCACACCACAGTTCGTCGGTCGTCAGGCGTCTCTGTGAAAAACTGCCACACCGTAGATCACCTTGACCTCTGCAGGGTGGCATGGCGCGAGGGGGCACTTTGGGAAACAGTTGGTGGATTATTCGGTCTGGCCCTGCCTCTACCCCTGGCCACCGCACTGGCTCGGCCTGTGCCCACACCCTGACTTGGGCCTCCGCGTCCTCGCCCGCGTCCACGTCCTCTAGGCCTACCCCTACCCCTCAGTATGGTGTATTATCAGTAGTGCAGAAACAGAACGCTTAATTAAATGTGCCGCTTATTGGCCTGTGGTTGGAGGCTGTCTTCGCTTTCCGAACGCACAGCAGAGCCAGGAAATAATTTTGCGCAAGCCTGCTGTAACACTTAGCTGGCTGCGTATGAGTTAGGAGGACAACTACACCCAGCACAGAGGCAGTACACTGAGGATAGTCACAGGCAGCCCAAATAGATTTTTTTCCCCAAATGATTTTGGAAAGGCCCACTGCCTATATTCAATAAATATGTCTTCTGTCCCTGCGTCACCACTACTGGCCCTGGAGTATGTAAAATAACTGCAGACTGTTGCACTGTGGACTGGAATACAGCGGTGATTTAACAGCCAACACAGAGCCAGGAAATAATTTTGCGCAAGCCTGCTGTAACACTTAGCTGGCTGCGTATGAATTAGGAGGACAACTACACCCAGCACAGACCCAGTACACTGAGGACAGTCACAGGCAGCCCAAATAGATTTTTTTCCCCAAATGTTTTTGGAAAGGCCCACTGCCTATATTCAATAAATATATGTCTTCTGTCCCTGCCTCACCACTACTGGCCCTGGAGTATGTATAATTACTGCAGGGCGCAATGCTCTGCACGGCCGATATTCAAAAAAAAAAAAAGTGCAACACTGCAAAAAGCAGCCTCCACACTACTGCACACGGTTAGATGTGGCCCTAAGAAGGACTGTTGGGGTTCTTGAAGCCTAAAATACTCCTAACACTCTCCCTATAGCAGCTCCGGCACCAACAGCACTTTCCCTCCTCTATGTCAGAATAAACCTGTGGCGAGCCGCGGGAGGGGCCGATTTTTATACTCGGGTGACACCTGATCTCGCCAGCCACTCACTGCAGGGGGGTGGTATAGGGCTTGAACGTCGCAGTGGGAAGTTGTAATGCCTTCCCTGTCTTGCTATTGGCCAGAAAAGCGTGCTAACGTCTCAGAGATGAAAGTGAAAGTAACTCGAACATCGCGTGGTACTCGTCACGAGTAACGAGCATCTCGAACACGCTAATACTCGAACGAGTATCAAGCTCGGACGAGTACGTTCGCTCATCTCTAATACTCACCTCTCCGTCGCTGCCCTGTACATATTTCCCAGCGGGGAGTCCCCTTGTCACTGAACACTGTGACAGCACTGTCACAGTGATCAGTGCCAAGGCGACTCCCCAAGGGAAGTAAAAAGTCCGCTGCCACAGCTGTCACAGTTGTGACAGCTCCGGCGGAGGATTTCTTCATTGAACTCAATGAATGGCCAGGTGCTACTTGTGATTGGCTGAGTACTGTGACCAATAACTGGCAGCACTCAGCTGTCATTCAATGAATGGCTGAGAGCTGCCTGTAATTGGCTGAGCGCTCAGCCAATCAGATACAGCCCTTTCAGCAGGTGGGGATTTTAAATCCCCGCCTGCTGAAAGAGCTTCAGAGCAGTGCAAGGAGAAGACAGGCTGCATGTGCCTGAGTCCCAGCAGCTATGGAGAGGTGAGTATAATTTTTTTTTATTTTTAACGCATTCTAGGGATGATTTTTCAGGGAAGGGCTTATATTTAAAGCCCTTCCCTGGAAATTCATGCAGGGCTTGCAGCATCCCATTGCTTTCAATGGGACTGCAGAAGTGTCGGTCCCATTGAAAGCAATGGGAGAACATTGCGATCCTCTGCCACAGCTGTGGCAGAGAAATCTTCACTCACCGCAGGGATGAAGAAATCCTCTGCCACAGCTGTCACAACTGTGACAGCTGTGGCAGGGGATTATTTACTCCCCGTGGGGAGTCCCCTTGTCACTGAACACTGTGACAGTGCTGTCGTAGTGTTCAGTGACAAGGGGACTCCCTGCGGGGGAATATTGATGTGCACCAGGGACATATGGTGCACGCATACCCTATGTTTTGCAGGTACGTGCGTTTGCACACCTGTAAAACATGGACATGTGAATATACCATAGGGAACCAATGATTCCAATAGGCATGTGTACGCACATAAACACGCTCGTGTTAATCCACCCTTATAGAGCTCCATTGATGGACAAATTAAATCCAAAAAACAAATGTTGGTATTTCTTTTTTTTTCCCATCACCCTAAAAATATTTTATAAAAGTTAAACGTTACATCATATTTACCCATAAATAATGCTATTAAAAAAAATACAACTTGTCCCACAAAAAACAAGCTCTCATATGGCTAGGTCGACAGAAAAAAAAAGGTATGACTCCTAGAATGCAGCAATGAAAAAAAAGAAAAATTAGTTGATCATTAAGGAGCAAAGAGGCTTGGCCACTAAGGGGTTAACATGTATTTAACCCAGGGTATTTTCATATGACAAAAATTCTTTTTCGGAGAGGTTATTTATGGCCATGTTGACATTTGTGTCAGAGGCTCCAGCACAGATTCTTCATAAAATCCCTAATAGCTCAGGGTGCGCTATTAAATACCAGAGGCAATAAGCTGAACGGACTCCACTATTATGGTCAATGGGTTCTGTTTGGTGCCAGTCTGTTCTTTCATAGGATGAATCTGTTCATGCAGGGATTCCATTTAATGGAATAACAAAGCAGAAAAACAGAAACTGAAGATGACGCGCAAATGATGGGAGTGTGCCCTTATACATATTTTTTATTTAATTTTTTCCCTAATTAGTATGATCTGTTCCTCAAAGGTCACAAAGACTATTTGGGTATTTTATAAGTTTCTACATATACTTTTTAATCTATGCAGTACTTTTCTACTATAACTTGACTGCCCATTGGCATAAATCTGCTGCCAGTCGGCTTAAGTCTGCAGCATGGGTATACATTGTTGCCGATTTTAGGCACCCTGGCCATCCACCATATAGATAATGTAAGCAATTAAATTGGTTTAGGCATTCAAAATTCGCTTTTGTGACATTTTTGGACAGTTGCCAGTACATGACTTTGTCATTCCTGATTTCACCACTGTTGGGTCTACAGTCCTGTAGGGTCATACGCACAATCCTTATTTATCCCTCCTATATTATCTGCTGCTTACCATTCGAAGGCAGCTCTTTTCAAGCTACCCTTTGGGCCTTCAAAGCTGCTTGTGTACTGTCCATACTACATAAATCACCAGATAGTGCTATTATTATTATGATGTGTACCTCGTTGCTGCTTTGTACTCACCTCTTTGTTGCCTCGGCAGGAAAGCGCAGTCAACGCAGCTGTTTCTCCTACCAACCTCTATAAAAGTAAGCCACTGGACATATTTTTTTAATTACTTCTGCCTACATGAAATATATATTGTGCCATAAATCTCTTATTTGCCAGATAGGCCAGGAGTAATGCAAGCCCTCTGGTAGAGTCAAGGAGCTTGAGAATAAGTGCTCAGTAGACAAAATACATTTATATACAGCTGTGCCGAGGTGTTCCCCAGTCAGTATGTCTAGCAGACAGAGGCCTATGTATTTCTGCGACTGCAAATCATGCTGATGATAAGGGGACACGTCTTTAGTGTGCATACCTGCATCTTATTGCATCGGCTTGATCATTGAGTTAATGTTGCAAATCTTTCTTGGAATTTTTATGATTGCCAGTGAACCATTTATTTTGCTGTCACATCATGGATAGCGGAGTCAAGGCTCAATATGAGAAGCCGAGCAACAAATATATACAAATAACATGCATGGGATTCTTCTAGCATAAAGTCATGTCAGCTCCGAAGTACTGGCAAATGTATTCATGGCTTCTTCCCCTCAATAAATCTTCTCAGCGCGTGGCAAGACTGGCTGGTCGCTGGGAGGAATAAGACAACACTCTGGGGTTCCTAGATTTACTGCTGAACGCTTGTCAGTTCCAGACTTGACTTCACAAAGACAAGTTCTTAGCAAACACTGTGGAAACCAGAAAGCGTGCTCAGCGTGGCTGTAAATGCCATGAAAGTATTCCATGTTCGAGGATTCAGTCCATCGAGCAACTGCTTGTTTTCAAACAAATAAGAAGTAACCGGAAAAAAAAATCTTTTATTTTCCATATATAAAATCTTCAAAGACATTTATTGAATGGAGGACATGTAAAGCAGCGGGACTTGTGTTTGGCATCTCATTCATACAAAGCCAAGATTGAAGTCAGACATGATAGACTATGTGTTCATTATTCTACTACAAAGTAGTCCTTTGTATCTTGCCAACAATACCCATTACCTGTATACACACACCGGATGCCATGTGGCAATGTTTTGTTAAGTGTGGGGGATGATTGGGCCCATGTTGTCTGGTTCCATAGGCGCCTCAACATGCAATGTCACCTCCTTTCCATATATCTATCTCAATATCAGTTTCCCTTTCTTCTGCTCCTGCGGTTTACTCTCTTTCTTTTTATCTTTCTTTTTATTAAAGTAGTTAAGATATGGTAGCATTCTCCAACTTCTGTCTGTCTAGCTGCTGTAATGCTACAACTCCCCATATGCCTGATAACCAGAATGATGGGAATTGGAACTTTTTCATAACAGCTAGAGAGCCACAGGTTGGAGATCACTGATCTATAGTATGAGCATATATTGTGTACATAAGAACATGGCACAGTTAGGGCGCCCACCCACTGGCGATTTTTTACCCTGCGAAATTCGCAGCATTTTTTTCTCTGCAGGGGTCTATGGGACTTGTAATGTTAAAATCGCGATCGCGCAAAATCGCGATTTCGCGGTAAATTGCGATTTTGCGCGATCGCGATTTTAACATTACAAGTCCCATAGACCCCTGCAGAGAAAAAAATGCTGCGAATTTCACAGGGAAAAAAATCGCCAGTGGGTGGGCGCCCTTATGCAGCAAAGCATTATACAGCTTACGTCAGCCAGAAAGATATAATGTAACATAGCATCATGTAATATCAACATCAGCACTGATGCCATCATTAATCCTGACAAAATCCCCAATCTATTTGCTGATATTCAGCTCCAAACTTGTAAGGAACCTCCATCATGCTTCACTGTTGCCTGCAGACACTCATTATTGTACTGCTCTCCAGCTCTTCGGCAAGCAAACTAACTTGTGTTACAGCCAAATATTTAAAATTTTGACTCATCGG
This sequence comes from Eleutherodactylus coqui, assembly GCF_035609145.1. NCBI lineage: Eukaryota > Metazoa > Chordata > Amphibia > Anura > Eleutherodactylidae > Eleutherodactylus > Eleutherodactylus coqui. The sequence goes on from NC_089837.1 coordinate 107,436,042, forward strand.
TCCGGAGCACCTTCTGCCATTTTCTTGCACCCCCGTTCCTATGTGCTTTTTCAGAAGAGCACCCCAGTCTGCTTTGAAATCTGTGCCTGGGAGAGACCTTGCTGATGCAGTATAACTACCTTGTGGCTTGTGTTGTGCTCAGTCTTGCCATGGTGTATGATCTGTGACATGAAACTGTCTTCCTCTACCTCACCCTTGTAGCAGAATTTGTCTGTTCCTCACCCAGTTTTAATCATCCCACACCACTGTTTCTCTTTCAGAGGCTGGAACCGGCACACATCATGGGGCGGAGCTACGCGATGATGCGTACAAGGGGGCGGAGCCAAAATGCCGATGCTGCCGAGCGGAGCCGAAGGGAGAAAAAGGGAGAAGACGGATCTGCGCAAGCGCATCTAAAAAGGCAAGAAGACACCGAAATTAGACGGAACCATGGCGACGGGGACGCTAGCAACGGAGCAGGTAAGTGAATAACTTCTGTATGGCTCATATTTAATGCACGATGTATATTACAAAGTGCATTAATATGGCCATACAGAAGTGCTGAACCCCACTTGCTGCCGCGAGACAACCCCTTTAAAGTCATTGGTGCTGCTGTTACAGTTTGCTATACATAATACATAGAGAATTGGTAAGGTAACAAACGCATTTTCTTTATGGGCTCCTTTTAATATACTTGGAGCTGTTTGTCTTTTTCATTATACTGATTAACTGTATAGGAGTTTCAATCAATTTATGACTTTTATTTGATAAGCTGATTTAAAGTTAAAGGGGTTGTCCCGCGGCAGCAAGTGGGTCTATACACTTCTGTATGGCCATATTAATGCACTTTGTAATGTACATTGTGCATTAATTATGAGCCATACAGAAGTTATAAGAAGTTTTTCACTTACCTGCTCCGTTGCTAGCGTCCTCGTTTCCATGGAGCCGACTAATTTTCGCCGTCTAATGGCCAAATTAGCCGCACTTGCGCAGTCCGGGTCTTCTTCTTTTATGAATGGGATCGCTCGTGCAGGATGCCGGCTCCGTGTAGCTCTGCCCCGTCACGTGCCGATTCCAGCCAATCAGGAGGCTGGAATCGGCAATGGACCGCACAGAAGCCCTGCGGTCCACCGAGGGTGAAGATCCCGGCGGCCATCTTCAGCAGGTAAGTAAGAAGTCACCGGAGCTCGGGGATTCAGGTAAGCACTCTCCGGTGTTCTTTTTTAACCCCTGCATCGGGGTTGTCTCGCGCCGAACGGGGGGAGGGGGGGTTTGAAAAAAAAAAAAAAACCGTTTCGGCGCGGGACAACCCCTTTAAGCTTACCCAGAATATACTGTATTGAAAAAACTCTGATCAGAAAATAATCAAACAAACACCACAATTCAAAACATAGACATATGTTCTTAAGGGCTCATTCATACAACTGGGATTTTGGCACGTATTGCGGCCACAGCGCACGGCCGAATGGAGTCAATGAAAATAAATGAGTACGAAACGGTATATTTTCTCCTTAAAGGAGAGCACCTAGAAGGTGAGTGAGGAGACTTATAAGGCCATTCATGCTCCTCTGGGTTATATGCAAATAAGGAAGATGGAGCAATACCTCTGCAGCGCCGCCTATTGGAAAGCAGCGTTCCTGCAAGTGATTGTTGTAAGACTTGTATAAAGTGTCTAACATTGACTAGCAGGAATGCTGCCTTCAAATAGGTGGCGCTGCAGAGGTACTGTTCCCTCTCTCTTACTTGCATTAGTGAATAAGCACTTTGTGTTGATACACACGATAAATAGATCACAGCAGGATCTATTTCTCTGCGTACCATGCAGCACGAATCCTAAACTTTTATATGGGTATAAGAGGCGATTCATGCGCATCCCCGCTGTGATACAAAGTGGGGAATTAAAAAAACTGCACTGGCATCACACAGACTAGTAAAACGCTATAGGACACATGCTGCGTTTATTCGCATACGGTCATGTGAATGAGGCTTAAGACGAATATCTGGCCATGTTTTCAGCTTTAAAAAACAACAACAAAAGGCAGCTAAAATGGAGATATAAAGACACCTAGACACTGTGTGAGACTAAGGCCTAACAGGAAGTCCCAGAATTAGACGCTCTGTGCCGGAGGTCTGTTATTTTGGCCTACAGACCTCCGGCACAGAGTGTCTACAGCCATGTTTTATCTTCGTCTACTGCACCTGGCAGTGCAGGAGCCGAGGATGAAACATCCTTTTCGGTTCTTGGCATGCGGACCCATACTTCTCTGTATGCGGCCATGGCTAGGCATGTCACTGCTGACACGCGTATCATAGGTTCGCCATCAAGGGTATAGTATATATTCATTATTTTTTTTTTTTTTTGGTCATGGAAGTTCCTTGCCTATCAGTTGTATAGGCTTTTCTAACTTACGAATGGTGTCACAATCTAGAGCAGAGATTCCCAAACTTTTTTGCCCCGTAGACCCCTTGCCTATTTTTTTTTTGTTTCCTGTAGAGCCCCTGCGTGCCTAATATTGAATTTACCTTAACTTACTAAAATCAAATGTGTTTTCCACAGCTAACACAATGCTGTTCACTAAGGCCGCCTGCAAACGGACATATTTGCATTGCTGAATCCAGAGCAGGCATCCGCCTTCGGAATCTGCAGCAAATACCACCCATAACATGCTATGAAAAGACACTTTTTACTGCACACAAGCGGAAATCAATTGCGACTTTGCGCTTCTGGAGGAAAATTTGCAGCATGTCCTTTTTTTGTACGGTGTATGCACGGACGGCTTCCATTGAAGTGGAAGCCTTTCGATCTCCAGCCCATCCGTAATTAATATTGCGGACAGGTCGCGGACTCCACATCATCACCTAGCAGCAGAGTGGGAAGATCTGTACTGCGCATGTCCAACAGCTCACCGTGCGGACCATCCACAGTACAGAAAAGAAGAAGAAAAAAAGAAAGGTATGCGCGGAAGCTGGCTGGTCATAGGGTCGGATTCTGCTGCGGGCTCCCACATGCAGAATCCGACTCTGTCGTGTGCAGCCGACCATAGATATAGTTTTTTGTAGAGTCGACAATTGTAAAAAAGAAAAACATATACAATTTTTATTCAGCTCTTTATTTAAAAGACACAAAATGCCAGTAAATATTTGGAATTTGGACAAAACAAATCAGAACCCAGTAAAAGTCTTCCATAAAATGACTCCACAAATAATGCTGTTAATGGGAGGGAGGAGCCGGATGCTCTGATAGCAATTGGTCAAAATTTGGCTTCACATTAGTGAGGTATAGTCTCTAATCTCTGCGTCTAGCGACTTGCAATCAATTAGCTTTTTGTAAGAAGATTGGCGACCGCGCAAAACCTCTTTCCACAAGGAATGAAGATGGAAAAGCTATCAAAACTTTCTTGCAATAGTCCATAATGCAGGATAAGCAACAGGTACGTGCGATACTTTGCTGCTGGTATGAAAACTTGTAAAAACATACACATGAACACAGCACATCACAACGCAGATAGGTATAGTTCACGCAAAGCGTCCTGGGCTCCGGCGGATCACGTGAAAACGATGCGCAGTAAACTTTATAGGTAAATTAGCTACAGCGCAGGTCTGTTGTGTCTATCGCCAGAGCCAAAGAAAGTTTTGTGTGAACTTTTATGAAATATCACAGAGGTAAGTAATGTCTATGTCTATTATAATTATGTACAATCTGTGTAAGGTGTATTATGTCATTTACAGAACGCCTAAATATGGATGACCTGCCTAAATGGGTCTTATTTACATCTCATGTACCCCCAAATGTTTTTCTTGCTGACATGGACCCCCAACAAGTCAAAACCAATCCCTGGGGGTCCATATAGAGCACTTTGGGAACCTCTGATCTAGAGATATTCAGATAACATTTTTTTTTGATTCTGGAGTTGAACAGAACAAACAATAACTTTGACTACGTCATCCATGCACCTAGTTGCTTCATTATATTTGGCCAATTAGATTTTTGGCTTAAAGGGGTTGTCCCGCGCCGAAACGTTTTTTGTTTTTTTTTCAACCCCCCCCCCCCCCCCCCCCCGTTCGGCGCGAGACAACCCGGATGCAGGGGTTAAAAAAGAACACCGGAGAGCGCTTACCTGAATCCCCGCGCTCCGGTGACTTCTTACTTACCTGATGAAGATGGCCGCGGGGATCTTCTCACTCGGTGGACCGCAGGGCTTCTGTGCGGTCCATTGCCGATTCCAGCCTCCTGATTGGCTGGAATCGGCACGTGACGGGGCGGAGCTACACGGAGTCGGCATCCAGCACGAGCAGCCCCATTGAAAAAAGAAGACCGGGACTGCGCAAGCGCGGCTAATTTGGCCATTAGACGGCGAAAATTAGTCGGCTCCATGGAAACGAGGACGCTAGCAACGGAGCAGGTAAGTGAAAAACTTTTTAAAACTTCTGTATGGCTCATAATTAATGCACAATGTACATTACAAAGTGCATTAATATGGCCATACAGAAGTGTATAGACCCACTTGCTGCCGCGGGACAACCCCTTTAAGGGAGGCTTCACACGAGCGTGTTTTTGTGCGTACATAGGTGCGCACCTATGTACGTGCAAAAACACGCGTGTATGAAGGTCCACGTATTGCCTTTAATGGAGCCGCAGTGGCTGCTGCAGGCACCCCTGAACTGTTTTTCAGGGAAGGGCTTTACGTATAAGCCCTTCCCTGAAAAACAAGAATTTTAGTGTAAAAAAAAAATACTTACCTGTCCGCCGCTGCCAAGTCCCCGCGGTGATGAAGTACATTTGATTGGCTGATTCATGAATGGGTGAGTGCTGTCATTCAATAGCTGAGCAGCACTCACCCATTCATGAATTAATGAATGGGTGAGTGCTACCTCTGATTGGCTGAGCGCAGGGACTAATCAGAGGCAGCTCTCAGCTGTCATTCATTAGCTGAGAGCTGCCTCTGATTGGTCACAGTGCTCAGCCAATCAGAGGCAGCCCTTTCAGCAGGTGGGGATTTTAAATCCCTGCCTGCTGAATACTACTGAGAGCAGTGCAGGGAGAAGAGTCGGCTGGACGCGGCTGAACCCCGGCAGCTGAAGAAAGGTGAGTATTCTTTTTTTAAAATTTTATTCACCATTTTTTCTTGTTTTTCAGAAGAGGGCTTATATTTAAAGCCCTTCCCTAAAATTCAGTGACGGGTGGCGGCAGCAGGATCCTCTACCGCAGCTGTCATGTGTGACAGCTGCCGTAGGGAATTGAAGCATTCCTTTGCTGTATCTGTCACAGGTGCAGCATCAGGGAATTCTTTGTACTAGCGGGGATGAAGGAAACATCTGCCGCATGCAGCAGATGTGTTCTTTATCCCCCCAGGGAACACAGCAGCGGCGGAGAGGTAAGTATATTTTTTTATTACATATAAGCCCTTCCCTGAAAAACAATGCAGGGGTGCCGGCAGGCCGTTGTCTTCAATGAAGCCACGGCTCCATTGAAAACAATGCGTGCATTCACTATGGTGCACACATGTCCTATCTTTGCAGGAACGCGCCTCTAAAGCATGGTCGCGTGCACACACCATAGGGAATGCATTGGGGCTAATAGACGCGTGTTTTTGTGCGTGCGTATGCATGCACAAAATACACGCTCGTCTGAAGCCACCCTAACTGATACAGATGTAGCTTTCTCGCCATGCCTGGTACACCAAAAAGCATATTAAAGTGGTTCACAAAGCATACCTCACACCTCAGCAAGGACATAGAATAGGGCTTTAGAACACCTCACAATGTTTAAAATACGGAGAATAAAGGCAGCCCTCTATCACTGCTTTTGGATTTTCAACGTATCCAATTTTACTGGAAACAAGTTCCTGCTTTTATGTCAAATCATTTAGAACCCCAAACACCGTTTACTCCTGCACCGGCCATTTTCAGTTGGGTTAACAAACACGACTCTAACATCATCACCAGTAATAAAAAAATTCTCGTCATTGCAATAGCGGTGGCCTACAAAGCTGTCCTGCAGGTGGGGAACCCCAACTTCCTACTAGAAAATTATTCTTGGAAAAGCTGGTTTTCATTATGAGAAATGACTAGGTGGAAACAGCTAGTTCTAAGGAACAGAGGGTAAAAGGTTTTTTTCTCAGCCTAGTGCAAATTCATTGCTTTGCTTCCCCCGGGAATAAGAATGAAAATACATACCTGCTTCTCCACTACAACATGATATATGGAGAGGGTGATAAGAGGTGAAGATACCATTCCCCTTGACATTCACATACCCATAAACTTCAATTGGGGTCCCCACCCTTACATACCAGCCTGATGACATCACAAACTATCCCTAAACTCTCCCCTTGATAATCTAAATAAATTCTGGAATGAGCTGGTTCAACATGGCTGACCGGTTGACGGCATTATGTTAAAAACTGTTATAATTTTAGTTACATTTTACAAATCTAACTTTGTTTGCTTAAAAAAATCTTATTGTAATTTTATTCTTTAGCTAAAAAAATGGAAAAAAAGACTTTAAAAATGAAGTTTAAATGGGCTATTAATTAAATTATTATAGTATTAAAATTACATCATGTGCTACGCTTTATTTCAATTCATTTCCAATAGCTTTTGTTGTGTTAAGCTAACAATTGCTTTTTAATGGCTTAAGATGAGATAACATATGACAGAATGTTAGGTAAACTTTATGAAGTATCCTGTGAGTATATATAACAGCAGTGGTGGAATAGATTTAAACTTAGTTACTTAGTTAAGATTCTTTAGGTCATTGAATAAAATATTCACACTTCATGTAGAATTAGATTTTTCAGTCTTCGCATATTTTAGCCACAAGGAGGTGCTGATTTGGACTAAGTGGTTGCCATATAGCCAATGGAAAAAGGTAGCTTAGAACTGAAGGCATCATTGATTTTCTTAAGGCTCGCTGACACCTTATCAAATTCATTTAGCTTTGCTTGACTTTGAGCTTAGTAATGACTTGTTCTCAAAACTGTATTCATTCGTTAAATGAGATATTTCCTAATTTGAAAGTTAAAAATAAAATGGACAGGTTGTTGAGCAGCTGCGAGGGAGCTGTGACTTCCTGGTTGTTTTTCAGAGGATTAGTCCTCTGAAAGGAGACTAACATGAAAAGTAGTATTTTATTAAAAGGAATCATAAAAGCACAGTTTGAGTTTAAGGCAAGGTGTTAATAGGGAGTTTATACATTTTCACTCTATGCTTCTATAACCACAAAAATGTAGTTTTTGGAAAGTCCTTCAGATCTTAAAGTCTGTTTCCATTGAGAACGTCAAAGCAAGAATCACATGCAGAATAAACTGAATGAACACAAATATTACTGTTCTTAAAATAGAGATTTCAGAAGCGCAATCCTGACTCAAGTCCCTTCAAAAAAACATTAGTGTGGACATTATTTTCTCTGCATTGCTTTTCACCACCAAACAGCACTGTATTGACATTTATGTATATAACACAGCAATGCACTGAGTTGTAGCTAGGATTACACTGCCTTGGGGTAATGATTCCATTCATTACCTTAAGCCCCATTTACACAGGATGATTTTCGCTCGAACAATGTCTTTTGAGCGATAATCATTGCCCGTAAATGCTACTATCGTTTGCTTTTCGGCCGAACGATGATTTTTAGTTGAGTTTAAAATCCATCGTTCGGCCAGAGAGCTGATAGCAGGGGCTGCAGGCTGTGATTCTCCACAGGAGCACTGATAACATTGTTTTCAGCTGCAGTCCCACAGCAGAACAAAGGGGCTGTATGCAGATAACAGACCACCTGCTGTTATCTGCATACAGCAAAGGGATGCTCATTTACATGCAAATGAAGCTAATAAGCTCCTAATGGGCATTAGTGCCCATTAGCAGCTTATGCAAAATGATCACTCAAACTGTCATTCTCCCTATCTTTTGAACAAATTTTGAATGATCCTCTTTGTATGTAAATGGGGCTTTAGGTCATCAATAGTTGTTCAGCAAAGTCCTGACATTCAAATCAGGTGTTCATCAGACCACTGCTATTGTGTATGGAGCGAAAAGCAGACAATCTCATAGCAGGAGTTTAAAGAAAAACAGCACTCCATTGCGCATGTGCAGTGGCGCGCCCAGCCAGCACTTCCACACACATCCACAGTGTAGAAAATAGAAGACCTGGTCAGGCACGCTGAAGACCCGGACGGGTAAGCAGTGTTCTCGGCTGTGGGTAGTCGGATTTCGCTGTGGGCTGCTGCATGCGGAATCCGTTCTGCCCGTGGACATTGGGCGTTGGACTTTTTTGGTCAGTCCGTCTCCAAGAAAAAATATTTTAAAAAGTGATCAAAAAGTCATATATACTTCAAAATAGTATTAATAGAAATCACAGGTTGTCCTGTAAAAAATGATCCCCTAACACAACCTCATCGACAAAAAGATAAAAAATGTTATGTTGGTCAGAAGATTGCGACAGAAACTATTTTTTTTTTAAAGATATTTAATTTTTAAAAGTAGCGTAGAAAAAAAAAATACTTAACAAATTTGGTATTGTCATAATTATACTGAGCCACAGGGTAAAGTTATCATGCCTTTTTTGCCGCAGTGTATACGCCGCAAAAGCAAAACACCTCGAAACATGGTAAAATTGTGGGGTGTTTTTTCAATTTTATTCCATTTAGATTTTTTTAAAAGCTTTGGAGTCCATTATATGGTACATTAAATAGTACCTCAGAAGTATACAATGCACCTCTGCAAAAAGCAAGCCCTCAAGTAGCTACATGGATGGAAAAATAAAATAGTTAGCATTTTATGAAAGTGGGGAAGTGAAAACAAAAAACACTGGGCAAAGCATAGTAGATTGCTAGTGCCCTACTGGGCACTACCTCCTGGCAACAAAAACAGAATGCCACACAGTTTTTCCCACAAAAGCTTTGGTTCAATGTGCACAGTTGGGGAATGCAAGCTTGGTTTAGTTCCTGAATACAAGGCTTTACACAGAATGAGCTGTTGGATGTTTAAATGCTGGACAATCATCCAAAGACCTATCCTTCCCGTGCTTTCACACAGTAATGATAGTCGAGTAAATGGAGAAAGAGCGTGCTGGGGATCTCTTCTGGCCACCTGCCTCCATTCACTGTGAATAGGCAGTTGCTCATGAATGAATGACTGCCTGTTTATACTGAGCGAAAAAATATGCATTAGTCGCTTCGGTAAAGTGGGCTGAAATGAAGCAACTAGCAACTACTGAGTGATTTTTCGCTCAATACACTGTCGGGTCCCATGTTGGTACTGGACTACTCGCTGAAAATCGTTGGCTTGAGTGATTTTTAAGCAATAGTTGTGCCCTGTAAGGCTCCTCTAATGCAGCTGGATTCAGTGTAATTGATCATTGATCCTTGTGTACTTTCATTGGACAACAAAAAAAATTGAACATAGGAAAATGACATTTTCTGCTGGAATATGAGTTAGTTGGCTGAATAGTGCTCGAGTAACTAGATCACAGTATGATTAATGATATTTTGAGTATCTGATTGTTAAAGGGTTCTCTGGGAGTATTACTACCATTGTCTACACTGCCAATAAGCTCTAGCTCTGAAACAAAAGTCCAGTTTACATCTATCTATTATCCACCTATACCCTGAGGAACACTAAACAGGAACACTACACAGTAAAGGAACACCAAACAGAAAATATACAAAAAAATATCTTGGCAGTTCATCCCATAATATCAACTTTTCTTTTGATCCTATTTTGTCTTATATTGCACTTAAAACTGAGAATATATTCTCTATGTGTCCCAGGAGATCAACCATATGTCCCCCTCCTTCTGCTTACAATTCTGCGGCTGTAAGACAACTGGCTGTAGTAGGAGCTTTATCCCAATGTTGTGTCTGCAATAGGATGAAAACTCCTGATGTACATGCTAAACATTTCCATAGGGGTGCATTAGTCAGACCAAAAGTGTTTTGGTTTTTTTTTTTTGCCTGCATCTAGTCTGTATAAGTAAGAATATGGCCAAAAGAAATGGGATAGAATAGTATAAATATAGTAATATCCTGCACTCACCTCCTCTCATAAAGATTTTATTGCGTGCATCTAAAACATGTATAGAAAAAACATTGAACAGGACTTACGCGTTTTAGATCAGAGTCATATGGTCCTTACTCACAGGCTATGAGCAAGGACCAAATGTTTTTGCTGAATATCACTATATTTGCAAGCTGCTACAGACCAGAGCCAACTTGGTAATTCTTGACTATTCTTGTGCATTTCTATGAATAGTGATTAGTTAACCTTTTGAAAAGTTTGGCTCGGCTAGTGTGTTGAACCTTTTCAAAAAGTTTGGTTCTGTCCGAACTAGTTTGAACAAAACCAGAAGTTCACCAAAACCCTTAAAAGAGTGTTATATAGAGATTTCATGACCAGTGTTTAGGAATGGTATTAAGCAAACCAAACCAGTATATCCCTGTTTCAGACAGAACTTTGCTAAAAACTAAGTTTGGGCTGAACTGAACTTTTAACAAAGTTCTACCTGAAACAGGGTTCAACTGGTTCGGTTCGCTAAGCACTAGCCATGAAGTTCCAAGTGTACAGATCAAATATTTGCAGTGAAGTGGGTCAACACTGTCTTTGGTTGGTATAGAATAGTGTAGCAGACTATATTCCATCATGTGAAACTTTAAAAATGTGTTCCCTGTGGTATACTTTTGTTTTAAACATGGAAGCCTATGGGTGATGAATGCATTTGTCACAAGTATTTATTAAATGTATATGTCATTAGCCGTTTGTGATGTGTACATTCAATAAATGGCATAATAGCTTATGTGTGATGGATGCCTGCACTGGATTGCAATACAATGGCATCATTCACCCATAGGCTATTATGGTGTTTATTTAACGTACAAGTGTAGCAAAGTTTAGCTTGTGTGTGATATCTTATTGCAGAAAGTTATCTTATCTTAAGCCATTAAAAACCTATTGTTCTCTTATGATAGCACAAAAAAAATCCTTGGAAAATAACTGAAAGGGTAAACAAACTGTAGCAATGAGAGTAATTATAATGTATTAAAAGTCATTGTAAACTTTGCTGCATCTGTACATGTCATGGAAAGGTCAAGAATATCTCATGGTGCTTACATTAAATAAATGCTATTTGTGATGGCTGCCACTGTTAGGCTTCTTTCACCGCCTCCATTTACTGTATATGTCAGGACCTTTTCCCAGCGTACGCGCTAAATGGGAATAAAAATTGTGAACAAGGTCTAAACCCCATGTTGTTTGCAGGATTTCTACAGGACTGATTGTTTCTGCAGAGTGAGAAACAGTATAACAAGCTTATCTTCTAATTACTTTTATCACTCATTTGCAAATTTAGCATTCCTTTAAGGCAAAAATGTTCACTTCTATGGGAATTTGCTTTGATATAATTGTGGAAGTGGCAATATGCATGAAACGGTTTATATAGCTTCATCATATGTGTGATGGTTACTCAAAACTGTCTAGTAGAAATGTAATATAATAAATTAAACATTCACTGGACTACTTCGCGTAACTACACCTTCTAAAAACACTTTTGAAAAACTTGGTGTGGACGGTTCGCTGAACTTTTGCAAAAAGTTTGGTTCAGTCCAAATTAGTTTAATCTGAATCAAAAGTTCATTAAACCTCAAAGTTTTAGTGAAGTTCAATAAACCTCCAAAACCGGTGTATAGTACAGTCTAAGAGCCATAAAAGCCCTATGTAACAATCTGGGAGTGTTATACAGGGATTGTATGCCTCTTAGATAGTTATACATCAGTGTTCAGGTCTAGTGTTGAGTGAACAGAACCAGTAGAACCCTGTGTCGGGTAGAAATTTGCTGAAAGATCAGTTCGGGTTAATGCCAAACCAAACCTTTAGCAAAGTTTGACCCAAAACAGGGTTCACTCAGCACTAACCATAAAGACATGTCAAAAGTTTTGATTGTTAGGGTTCTCGCTGCTAAAACCCCACTAATTGCTACAAATGAGCCAGCTGAAGCTCTTGTATGAGCGCTGTCACTGCTTGACTTTCTACGGAGCCCATCTACAGTTAGCGAGCAGTGATAGCATTTGGACTATTGCTTCAGCTGTCTCATTTTAGCATTCGGTGGGTTTCTCAGTAGATGGACCCCCAGTAATAAAAACGTTTGATATATCCTTATGAAATGTCAAATGTTTTTAGGAAATGCTGTTATCCATTACATTTATAGATTCCTACACACAGAAAACCTGTCCTCTAAACAAAATAATAAATGGTAGTTTTAACAGAGTGCATGAGTGACATGATGCCATTTAGACTGGCAAAATGATAAGCAGTAGCAATAGTTTCTACAAGGACCCTTTTGAAGGTGATATGGAATGGAGAAGTAAATAATGGTTGAGAACATGGACAATGGGCAGCCAAGTTGAACTGGAGCATGTAGCAAAGAAACAAGTCATCTAGCAAAAAGAGAAGGGAGTGCATTAATCTGAAATATCAGAAGACCAAAGAAGCATCAACAGCAAACCAAAGCCAAAGGAGACAAGAGGTCAGCAAAGTCACTCAAAACCACATGGTCATGAACATGTAGTAGACAAAACCCAGATTAGAAAGAGTGAAAAATATGTTTTGAGGTTGTCAGACAGGGCTGGAGATCACAACTTCTATTCTCACCAAGTCTACAAGTACCCTGTTGAGCACTCAAGAAAAGACCATCTCCTTAAGAAGACCATGCCTAATCTAGGCTAGATTTTTCTATGGTAAAATTTCCTTTCTCTTTTATTGTATACTAGCTGATATACCCGGCTTCGCCCCAGTTAATTTGGTACTGGTGTTTATCTGGTGTTCACATGGAAAATCTTATGAAGTCGTGGTTACTTTAGAGATACCGAGGAAAAACATATGTTCACCATTTTGCATAGTTCTCTGCGTTACCCAGGAAAATCCATGGGAGGTAACCATGCGACATTTCCTTTATATAAAATGACATCAGGAAGTGAGAGAATTAGATTCCATACATAAAATTTGGACGCTAATTATTTTGCACTTAGAATTGAATAATCGAGCTTGGACCCATTAATTTTTCCAATTTATGACATAATTAGGGATGAGCGAGTATACTTGCTAAGGCACTACTCGCTCGAGTAATGTGCCTTAGCCGAGTATCTCCCCGCTCGTCCCGAAAGATCCGGGTGCCGCCGTGGGGCGGGGAGCTGCGGGGGAGAGCAGGAAGGAATGGAGGGGAGATCTCTCCCGCCCGCTCTCCCCCGCTCCCCGCCACAACTCACCTGCCTGTCAGCTGCGGCGGCTCCCGAATCTTTAGGGATGAGCAGGGAGATACTCGGCTAAGGCACATTACTCGAGCGAGTAGTGCCTTAGCGACTATACTCGCTCATCCCTAGACATAATCAATGCCCGTGCCAAATTTCAAGTTTCTATGACATCGGGAAGTGAGAGAATTAGATTTCGTACGTAAAATGTGGACGCTAATTCTTTTGCGCTTAGAATTGAACAATCGAGGTGGGACCCATTAACTTTTCCAATGTATGACATAATCAATGCCCGTGCCAAATTTCAAGATTCTATGACATCGGGAAGTGAGAGAATTAGATTTCGTACGTAAAATGTAGACGCTAATTCTTTTGCGATTAGAATTGAATGATCGAGTTGGGACCCATTAACTTTTCCTATTTATGATATAATCAATGCCCGTTCCAAATTTCTTGTTTCTATGACACCAAGAAGTGAGAGAATTAGATTCCGTACGTAAAATTTGGACGCTAGTTCTTTTGCACTAGAATTGAATAATCGAGTTGGGACCAATTAACTTTTCCTATTTATGACATATTCAATGCTTATGGCAAATTTCATGTTTCTATGACATTGGGAAGTGAGAGATTAAGATTATGTACGTAAAATTTCGATGCAAATTCTTTTGCGCTAGAATTAAATAATCGAGTTGGGACCCATTACATTTTCCTATTTATGACATAATCAATGTTCATGGCAAATTTCATGTTTCTACGACATCGGGAAGTGAGAGAATTAGATTCCATGCGTAAAATGTGGACGCTAATTCTTTTGCGCTTAGAATTGAATAATCGAGTTGGGACCCATTAACTTTTCCTATTTATGACATAATCAATGCTCATGCCAAATTTCAAGTTTCTATGACATCGGGAAGTGAGAGAATTAGATTCCGTACGTAAAATTTGGGCGCTAATTCTTTTGCGTTTAGATATGAATAATCGAGTTGGGACCCATTAACTTTTTCTATGTATGACATAATAATCAATGCCCATGCTAAATTTTAAGTAAGAAAATTAGATTACGTACGTAAAATTTGGACGCTAATTCTTTTGCGCATAGAATTGTATAATCGAGTTGGGACCCATTAACTTTTCCAATATATGACACAATCAATGCCCGTGCCAAATTTCAAGTTTCTATGATATCAGGAAGGGAGAGAATTAGATTCCGTACGTAAAATTTGAACGCTAATTCTTTTGCACTTAGAATTGAATAATCGAGTTGGGACCTATTAACTTTTCCTATATATGACATTATCAATGCTCATGCCAAATTTCATGTTTCTACGACATCGGGAAGTGAGAGAATTAGATCCCTACGTAAAATTTGGACGCTAATTCTTTTGCGCTAGAATTGAATAATCGAGTTGGAACCCATTAAGTTTTCCTATTTATGACATAATCAATGCTTTTGCCAAATGTCATGTTTCTACGACATCGGGAAGTTGGAGAATTAAAAGTTTGTATGCAAAATTTGGACGCTAATTCTTTTGCGATAAGAATTGAATAATTGAGTTGGGACCCATTAGCTTTACCTATTTATGACATAATCAATGCTCGTGCCAAATTTCACGTTTCTATGACACCGGAAAATGAGAAAATTACATTCCGTACGTAAAATGTGGACACTAATTCTTTTGCGCATAGAATTGAATAATGGAGTTGGGACCCATTAGCTTTTCATATTTATGACATAATAATGCTTGTGCCAAATTTCGAGTTTCTATGACACCGGAAAGTGAGAAAATTACATTCCGTACGTAAAATTTGGACGCTAATTCTTTTGTGCATAGAATTGAATAATCGAGTTGGGACCCATTAGCTTTTCCTATTTATGACATAATCAATGCCCGTGCCAAATTTCGAGTTTCTATGACACCGGAAATTGAGAAAATTACATTCCGTACGTAAAATGTGGACGCTAATTCTTTTGCGCATACAATTGACTAATCGAGTTGGGACCCAATAACTTTTCCTGTTTATGACATAATCAATGCTCCTGCCAAATTTCGAGTTTCTATGACATCGGGAAGTGAGAGAATTAGATTCCGTACGTAAAATTTGGATACTAATTCTTTTGCGCATAGAATTGAATAATCGAGTTGGGACCCATTAGCTTTTCCTATTTATGACATAATCAATGCTCGTGCCAAATTTTAAGTTTCCATGACATTGGGAAGTGAGAGATTTAGATTATTTACATAAAATTTCTACGCCAATTCTTTTGTGCTAGAATTGAATAATCGAGTTGGGACCCAATTACTTTTCCTATTTTGGAGATAATCTATCCTTGTGCCAAAATTCATGTTTCTACGACATCGGGAAGTTGGAGAACTTTTGGCAAGTCAGTGAGTGAGTCAGTCAGTCACTCAGTGAGTCAGTGAGGGCTTTCGTCTTTATATATATAGATGTACTGGTGTTTTCCTTAAGACAACCACCCCACAGGGGCACACTTCAGGGGGTTTGTAGTTGCCCAGAAAACCCCCTGCAAAGACCTGTGGCTGGCCAGCAGCAACAAAAGACTCTTCTTCCCTCACAAAGCTCTGCTGAATGCTCTGTGTAGTGCAATGTCTGACTTCTCCCCCTTTCTTGCTCTCTCAGTATAGTAAGTTGTGTCCAGAAAGCAGGAGAGGTGTTCAATTATAAACTGTACAGAGCACGCACTGTCTAACAGTATTGTGTGAGAGAATGAAATTCTACTGATTTTGGGTCTGTGTCTACAAATGGCACTTTTGCTAACTGAGGCCACAGAAGGCATACTTTTACCACATACAGAAACAGAGGGGACATCATTTTCAAGTGGAAATACTGAGGGGGCACCATTTCTAATTGGAGACACTGAGGGGGCACTATAACTAATAGTGGACAGTTTTATTAAGTGGGGACACAGAGCTGGTACTATTATTAAGTGAAGCCACAAAGAGGGTACTATTAGTTTGTGAGACCACAGAGTAGGCACTATTGCAATATGGGGCACTGAAAGTATGGAGACAGAGTGCAGAGAGGAGTCATGGGTGGAATAAGTCTTCATGGCTGTTTGGGCACATATAGAGAAGATAAAGGAAAGTGGATGACTGTATTCAGAGGGGAAGTCACCCGTGATCACTGGAAGTAATATATTGCATACACTATGTATGTGTAGACTTGGTATCTGACAACTGTCTGGTGATTGCATTATTTACAGGAATACTAGAAAAAAGAAACCAAGTGGAACCAAGTGTTATGAGTCTAGTTCTGGTGCTGTATTTATGTTACGAGTATGGTTCTGGTATCGCATGGTTGTTATGAGCAGTGTTAAGTGAACCGAATCAGTAGAACCCCAAGAAGAAAAAGGAGAATTAATTGTTTCCTTCTTCTTTTTCCTTCCTTCTTGTTTTCTTTCCCTCTTTTTCTTCATTAACGTGGTCTTTACAACAATTCAAAAGTACTTAGATACACTCCTACATGACCTAAGAGTATTAAAATGGGCTTTTATGACTCTTAGACAGTCCTAAGCATCGGTTTTAGGGGTGCTGGTGAAGTTCCTGGTTCGGTTCAAACTATCTGAACCAAACTTTTCAAAAGTTTGCTTAGCACTGGTTATGAGCTTGATTTTAGTGCTGTATTTATATTATAAGCTAGGTTTCTGGTACTGTGTTTATGCACTGAGCTGGGTTCTGGTGGTGTGTTTATGTCATGAGTTTGGTTCTGGTGTTGCGTTTATGTTATGGCAGGAGGATGTGAAATAAAAGGGCACTATTACTGCGTGGGGGCACAAATACTAGGCAGCATTGAAAGGGAGACATTGCTAAATGTTAAAAAATGTGCTAACCCAACTATATATTATGCCCCCTCTTTGAAAACTCTCCTTAAAAACCTGTGCTTGCCCTGTTACTTAAGAAGACCATTGCAGCTTTGGGTGGTCATTAAATGGGAATGTTACTGTACCCGAAAATAGAAGCAGAATGCTAGTTAGGAACAAACAATGGGAATAAGAACTATTTGTAGCACTGGCAAATTCTTTAAAAATGTCCCCAGGACAGATGCAATTGGTATAGCTTTAAGAGCCAGTATGTTGTCTTTTTGAGTTCAGTGTCTGAAGCCAGAAGAATGGGAATTACTTTATGAGTGCCGGTTCATTATTATTCTCAAGTTTCTTGCGCTCTCTAACTTTGCAGAAACCACACACTATAATGTATTTGAAATCTGCAACCATACCATAATCTACCATTTTAATACACCCAAGTTGTGAAGGGAAATATTGAAGGCATGCCAAAGACTTTACCCAAAACAAAGAAAAATAGAAACATTTTATGATAGCATTATAAATTATATCCATAAATGCCAGCTCCCTAATGGAACATTGGGTTTTCATCTAAAATAAAGCAAACTGTTTTAGCGATGGTTATTTGAACTCGCATCTGTCTTCACATGGTAAACCAGAGTTCTTAAACTCCAGTCAATAAAATGTAAGTTGCACATTCTCTCATTCTTTAAAGGAGCAGAAACACTTACTGAGCTATATGCACATTAACACAAGGCTTTCAAAGTGTAAGTCTAATGTGACAACAAAAAAAAACAACATTACAGAATGTATAGAAGTACTAAGGATAACAAAAAAAGAACAAAAAAATGTTTAAAGAGAATCTGTCATCAGAAAATTACATGTTGGCTGAATCAAATTTTATGTTTATTTTTTTCTTTTTATTTTCCGTATTACCATTTATCCTGAAACACGGCGGTTTACACACAGGTCACTGAGCACTCACAATGAGCTAAAACTGGATAAACACAGTACATCAAAATCACCACAGACATATTAGCTAAACCTGAACACAAGCAGATACGGCATCCAATATAAAGGAAGTAAAACTTCGAGCTTTATTATATTTTTATACCCATACAAAGAACATCACCTTAATACAAGACTATGCATCAACTTTAGATGCAAGTGAAGATGAGATCGAACAATTTTACAGTGAAGTCCAAGGTGCGCTGAATCAAATACAAAAGAAGGACCTTCTGTACATTATGGGCGATTTCAATGCAAAAGTAGGTGAGTTTCGGCAAAGGAATGTAGCTGGGGATCGTTTGGTGCAATTTTGTCAGAATTGCTTCAGGATTGCCAACATTTGGTTCATTCAACCCAAGCGATGCTTGTACACATGGACCTCGCCAAATGGACAACATTGGAACCAGACTGACTTCATTCTGTGTCAACAACACTGGAAAAGCTCCATTGCTGCCACAATAACGCTCCCTGGTGCTGACTGCAACACAGACCATAAACTGTTGGCTAAGGTAAAGCTCCAACTATGTAAGATCAAGAAAAGTACCAACCAGAAGAAATTTAATGTTGACAACTAGAGATGAGCGAGCGTACTCGGAAAAGCACTACTCGCTCAAGTAATTTGCTTTATCCGAGTATCGCTGTGCTCGGGTCTGAAGATTCGGGTGCCGGCACGGAGCGGGGAGCTGCAGGGGAGAGCGGGGAGGAACGGAGGTAAGATCTTTCTCTCCCTCTCTCCCATCCGCTCTCCCCTGCTCCCCGCTGCGACTCACCTGTCAGCCACAGCGGCACCCGAATCTTCAGACCCGAGCACAGCGATACTCGGATAAAGCACATTACTCGAGCGAGTAGTGCTTTTCCGAGTACGCTCGCTCATCTCTATTGACAACATATCGCTGATGTATGCTGTGGAAGTTAAGAACAGGTTGACCTACTCAGCCCAGAAAGAAAAGATCCGGATAAGCAATGGCAAGAAATCCAAAATACAATCATGAAAATTCCTGAAAAGCATGTGCAATACTAAAAAAACCAAAGAAGATGGTCGAGAGGCAATCTGATAGCACAATCAAAATAGAGTTTATAGTGGCCAAAGCCAGGGGCAACATGGAGGAAGCCAAGAAGCTGAGCACAGTTTTCCAACATGAAGTCAAGAAGGACAAGAAAAGACAGTTGGATGTACAATGTCAACTCCTGGCAAAGACAAATAGGAGGGGACATACTAGAGCCATGTTTAATGAAGTAAAGGTGATGTGATCCAGCTTCTTTGCCCGAAAAGGAACAGTTAAGGATCGTAATGGAAATGAACTGAGTGATCAGCAGAAAATCAAGAATAGATAGAGAGAATACACAGAAGAGCTATATGCTAGCCAATCTGAACACCAAAAAGATAATGGCCAGATGGACATGAAAAGTAACATTTTGAAGGAAGAAATTGCATGGGCTGTGAGAAAATTACCAAATAAGAAAGCCCCAGGAAATGATAGGATACCTGAGTAGCTTCTGATACCAGTCAGTACCCTCACAGCCTTGTGCCATCAGATATGGTCCACTTGTAAATGGACAAAGGATTGGACAAGATCAGTATTCATCCCACTACCAAAGAAAGATGACAACCAAGATTGCTCCAACTATCGCACAATAGCACTGATCTCCCATGCCAGCAAGATCCTATTGACGATTGTTCAAAGGCAGTTGCAGCATGTCATTGATCAGGAACTGCCTGATGACGAAGCCAGTTTTAGGAAGGGGAGAGGCACTAGAGATCGCATCACGAACATCAGATAGACCATGGAAAAGACACGCAAATATCAGAAAGATCTATACATATGTTTCATTGACTACAGCAAGGCTTTCAACTATATTGGATATGACAAGCTCTGGGCAGTTCTGCATGACCTTGCTGTGTCAGTTCACTTGATCAAGCTTATCAGACTACTGTATATCAATGAAGAAGCAATGGTGTGAACATTACATGGTGATACAGACTGGTTCAGGATTGGCAAGGGTGTGAGACAAGGCTGCATATTGTCCCAATTTCTCTTCAACCTTTATGCTGAGGTGATCATGAGAAATTAGACCTGGACTCGCCCAACATTGCAGTGAAGACTGGAGGAAGGACCATCAACAACTTGAGATATGCGGATGATGCAACTCTGAAAGAGAGGAGGACCTGGTTAAGATGATTTTGAAACTTAAAGTAGAAAATGAAAAATAATGGGGCTTCACCTTAACATTAGAGATGAGCGAGCGTACTCGTCCGAGCTTGATGCTCGTTCGAGTATTAGCGTGTTCGAGATGCTCGTTACTCGAGACGAGCACCACGCGGTGTTTGAGTTACTTTCACTTTCATCTCTGAGACATTAGCGCGCTTTTCTGGCCAATAGAAAGACATGGAAGGCATTACAACTTCCTCCTGCGACGTTCAAGCCCTATACCACCCCCCTGCAGTGAGTGGCTGGGGAGATCAGGTGTCACCCGAGTATATAAATCGGCCCCTCCCGCGGCTCGCAACAGATGCATTCTGACAGAGATCAGGGAAAGTGCTGCTGATGTATAGGGAGAGCGTTAGGTGTTATATTCGTCTTGAAGAACCCCAACGGTCCTTCTTAGGGCCACATCTGACCGTGTGCAGTACTGTTGAGGCTGCTGGGAGCAGTGTTGCACAATTATTTTTTTTTTTGTATATCAGGCATGCAGACCATTGCGTCCTCAGTCTGCAGTCATTTTACTCAGTATAGGGGCAGTACTGGTGAGGCAGGGACAGTGGGAAAGGTGAAAGAGATATACTGTCTATATAGGCAGTGGGCTTTTTCAAAAAAATTGGGGAAAAATACTATATTTGGGCTGCCTGTGACCGTCTTCAGTGTACTTGGTGTCTGCTGGGGGTAGTAGTCCTAATTAATACGCAGCTAAGCGTTACAGCAGGCTTGCGCAAAACTGTTTCCTGGCTCTGCTGTGCCCATTACATCACCACCGTCATAGCGCCAGAGGGAAACAGTAAACATAATATACGCTGCATACAGTATCTGTCTACTGTTTCAGCTCACCATTTAAAAAAATGGAAGCCAAATACTTAAGGCGTACCACTGCCCTTTGGCGACTTGACTGCTTCTGCGCTGTGAATTCCACTAGCTCAGTGATACGCACCTACGTCTCACTACAGGCGTGCGCAAAATTGTTTCCTGGCTCTGCTGTGCGTTCCGTAAGCGAAGTTAGCCTCCAACCACAGGCCAATAAGCGGCACATTTAATTACAGCATTCTGTTCCTGCTCTACTCGTAATACACCATGCTGAGGGGTAGGGGTAGGCCTAGAGGACGTGGACGCGGGCGAGGACGCGGAGGCCCAAGTCAGGGTGTGGGCACAGGCCGAGCTCCTGATCCAGGTGTATCGCAGCCGACTGCTGCGGTATTAGGAGAGAGGCAAGTTTCAGGGGTCCCCAGATTCATCTCACAATTAATGGGTCCACGCGGTAGACTTTTATTAGAAAATGAGCAGTGTGAGCAGGTCCTGTCGTGGATGGCAGAAAGTGCATCCAGCAATCTATCGACCACCCAGAGTTCTACGCCATCCACTGCTGCAACTCTGAATCCTCTGGCTGCTGCTCCTCCTTCCTCCCAGCATCCTCACTCCATTACAATGACACATTCTGAGGAGCAGGCAGACTCCCAGGAACTGTTCTCGAGCCCCTGCCCAGAATGAGCAGCAATGGTTCCTCTCCCACTGGAGGAGTTTGTCGTGACCGATGCCCAACCTTTGGAAAGTTCCCGGGGTCCGGGGGATGAGGCTGGGGACTTCCGGCAACTTTCTCAAGAGCTTTCAGTGGGTGAGGAGGACGATGACGATGAGACACAGTTGTCTATCACTCAGGTAGTAGTAATTGCAGTAAGTCCGAGGGAGGAGCGCACACAGGATTTGGAGGAAGAGCAGCTGGACGATGAGGTGACTGACCCCACCTGGTTTGCTAAGCCTACTGAGGACAGGTCTTCAGAGGGGGAGGTAAGTGCAGCAGCAGGGCAGGTTGGAAGAGGCAGTGCGGTGGCCAGGGATAGAGGCAGGGCTAGACCGAATAATCCACCAACTGTTTCCCAAAGCACCCCCTCACGCCATGCCACCCTGCAGAGGCCGAGGTGCTCAAAGGTCTGGCAGTTCTTCACTGAGAGTGCAGACGACCGACGAACTGTGGTGTGCAAGGTTTGTTGCGCCAAGATCAGCCGGGGAGCCACCACCACCAGCCTCACCACCACCAGCATGCGCAGGCATATGATGGCCAAGCACCCCACAAGGTGGGACGAAGGCCGTTCACCGCCTCCGGTTTGCACCACTGCCTCTCCCCCTGTGCCCCAACCTCCCACTGAGATACAACCCCCCTCTCAGGACACAGGCACGACCGTCTCCCGGCCTGCACCCACACACTCACTTCCGTTGTCCTCGGCCCCATCCAGCAGTGTCTCTCAGCACAGCGTCCAGCATTGCTAGCACAAGTGTTGGAGCGCAAGCGCAAGTGCGCCGCCACACACCCGCACGCTCAAGCGTTAAACGTGCACATAGCCAAATTGATCAGCCTGGAGATGCTGCCGTATAGGCTTGTGGAAACGGAGGCTTTCAAAAACATGATGGCGGCGGCAGCCCCGCGCTACTCGGTTACCAGTCGCCACTACTTTTCCCGATGTGCCGTCCCAGCCCTGCACGACCATGTCTCCCGCAACATTGTACGCGCCCTCACCAACGCGGTTACTGCCAAGGTCCGCTTAACAACGGACATGTGGACAAGCACAGGCGGGCAGGGCCACTATATCTCCCTGACGGCACATTGGGTGAATTTAGTGGAGGCTGGGACCGAGTCAGAGCCTGGGACCGCTCACGTCCTACCCACCCCCAGAATTGCGGGCCCCAGCTCGGTGCTGGTATCTGCGGCGGTGTATGCTTCCTCCACTAAACCACCCTCCTCCTCCTACGCAACATCTGTCTCGCAATCACGATGTGTCAGCAGCAGCACGTCGACAGCAGTCGGTGTCGCGCGGCGAGGCAGTACAGCGGTGGCCAAGCGTCAGTAGGCCGTGCTGAAACTACTCAGCTTAGGAGAGAAGAGGCACACGGTCCACAAACTGCTGCAGGGTCTGACAGAGCAGACCGACCGCTGGCTTTTGCCGCTGAGCCTTCAACCGGGCATGGTCGTGTGTGACAACGGCCGTAACCTGGTGGCGGCTCTGCAGCTCGGCAGTCTCACGCACGTGCCATGCCTGGCCCACGTCTTTAATTTGGTGGTTCAGCGCTTTCTGAAAAGCTACCCACGCTTGTCAGACCTGCTCGGAAACGTGCGCCGGCTCTGCGCACATTTCCGCAAGTCCAAGATGGACGCTTCCACCCAGCGGACCCTGCAACATCGGTTTAATCTGCCAGTGCACCGACTGCTGTGCGACGTGCCCACACGGTGGAACTCTACGCTCCACATGTTGGCCAGGCTCTATGAGCAGCGTAGAGCTATAGTGGAATACCAACTCCAACATGGGCGGTGTAGTGGGAGTCAGCCTCCTCAATTCTTTACAGAAGAGTGGGCCTGGTTGGCAGACATCTGCCAGGTCCTTGGAAACTTTGAGGAGTCTACACAGATGGTGAGCGGCGATGCTGCAATCATTAGCATCACCATTCCTCTGCTATGCCTCTTGAGAAGTTCCCTGCAAAGCATAAAGGCAGACGCTTTGCGCTCGGAAATGGAGGCGGGGGAAGACAGTATGTCGCTGGATAGTCAGAGCACCCTCATGTCTATATCCCAGCGCGTTGAGGAGGAGGAGGGGGAGGAGCATGAGGAGGAGGGGGAAGAGACAGCTAGGCCCACTGCTGAGGGTACCCATGCTGCTTGCCTGTCATCCTTTCAGCATGTATGGCCTGAGGAGGAGGAGGATCATGAAAGTGATCTTCCTAGTGAGGACAGCCATGTGTTGCGTACAGGTACCCTGGCACACATGGCGGACTTCATGTTAGGATGCCTTTCTCGTGACCCTCGCGTTACACGCATTCTGGTCCCTACAGATTACTGGGTGTACACACTGCTTGACCCACGGTATAAGGAGAACCTTTCCATTCTCATACACGAAGAGGAAAGGGGTTCGAAAGTGATGCTATACCACAGGACCCTGGCGGACAAACTGATGGTAAAATTCCCATCCGACAGCGCTGGTGGCAGAAGGCGCAGTTCCGAGGGCCAGGTAGCAGGGGAGGCTCGGAGATCAGGCAGCATGTACAGCGCAGGCAGGGGAACACTCTCCAAGGCCTTTGCCAGCTTTATGGCTCCCCAGCAAGACTGTGTCACCGCTCCCCAGTCAAGGCTGAGTCAGCGGGAGCACTGTAAAAGGATGGTGAGGGAGTACGTAGCCAATCGCACGACCGTCCTCCGTGACGCCTCTGCCCCCTACAACTACTGAGTGTCGAAGCTGGACACGTGGCCTGAACTCGCGCTGTATGCCCTGGAGGTGCTTGCTTGTCCTGCGGCTAGCGTCTTGTCAGAGAGGGTGTTTAGTGCGTCTGGGGGAATCATCACAGATAAGCGTACCCGCCTGTCAACCGACAGTGCCGACAGGCTTACACTCATCAAGATGAACAAAGCCTGCATTTCCCCAGACTTCTCTTCTCCACCAGCAGACAGCAGCGGTACCTAAACAATACATAGGCTGCACCCACGGATGGAAGCACCGTTCTCTATCACCATCAAAAATGGGGACCTTTTAGCTTCATCAATCTGTGTATTATATTCATCCTCCTCCCCCTGCTCCTCCTCCTGAAACCTGACGTAATCACGCCGAACGGGCAATTTTTCTTAGGCCCACAAGGCTCAGTCATATTACTTTAGTAAACAATGTTTATACGTTTCAATTCTCATTAAAGCATTGAAACTTGCACCTCAACCAATTTTTATTTTAAAGGGGTTGTCCCGCGGCAGCAAGTGGGGTTATGCACTTCTGTATGGCCATATTAATGCACTTTGTAATATACATCCTGCATTAAATATGAGCCATACAGAAGTTATTCACTTACCTGCTCCGTTGCTAGCGTCCCCGACGCCATGGTGCCGTCTAACTTCAGCGTCTAATCGCCCGATTAGACGCGTTTGCGCAGATGGGTCTTTTCCCTTCGGCTCGGCCCGGCAGCAGCTGCGTTCTGGCTCCGCCCCTTGTACGCATCATCGCGTAGCTCCGCCCCCGTCACATGTTCCGATTCCAGCCTCCTGATTGGCTGGAATCGGCGCTGTGGACACTGGGTCAGCATGTAACCCAGGATAAGTGGCAGCGGAGTGTCATGCAGGCAGTGATTGTGCTCTGTTGGAGGTAGTGTGGTGCTTAGCTAAGGTATACCTTGCTAATGAGGGTTTTTCAGGAGTAAAAATTGTTGGGAGGGGGGGGACACTCTTCCCGCTATTGTGGCTTAATAGTGGGATCTGGGAACTTGAGATGCAGCGCAACATGTAGCCCCTCGCCTGCCCTATCCGTTTCTGTGTCGTTCCCATCACTTTCTTGAATTGCCCAGATTTTCACAAATGAAAATCTTAGCGAGCATCGGCGATATACAAAAATGCTCGGGTCGCCCATTGACTTCAATGGGGTTCGTTACTCGAAACGAACCCTCGAGCATCGCGAAAAGTTCATCTCGAATAACGAGCACCTGAGCATTTTGGTGCTCGCTCATCTCTACTTAACATCAAAAAAGAGCTATAAAAAAACTACCCTCTAGAAAGGCAAATTTCGATCAGCTCAGAGATGCCCTTAACCTTATTGACTGGAAAAATGTCCTCAGAAGTAAGCATAGAGACAATAAATGGAAAATGTTTAAAAACATCTTAAATACTTACTGTGAGCAATTCAAACCTTCCAGGAATAAAATGATTAGGAATAGGAGAAAACCAATGTGGCTCAATAAAGATGTAAAGGGGGCAATAAACAACAAAAGGAAAGTGTTTAAACTACTAAAAGAAGAAGGCAGCGAAGAAGCACTAAAAACCTATAAGGAAAAAAAATTATATGAAAAGTAGATAAAGGCAGCAAAGAGAGTAAAATGAACCGTACGTTTTACTCTCAATTGTCAAATAGAGTAAAACTAATGCTAAACTGTTCTTCAATTATATAGATAGTAAAAAGATTAATACTGAAAGTGTTGGTCTTTAATAAATAATGTAGGAAACATTGTAGAGGGTGATGAGGAGATTAAACATTTTGTTCTCCAGTGTATTCACAGAGGAAAATGAAATGTCAGATAAGATGCACATTGATAAAGTAAACTCTCCAGTAAATGTCATCAGTGTAACCCAGGAAGAAGTACAGAGCTGCCTTAAAAAGAGTAAAATAGACAAATCGCTGAGTCCCGATAGCATACAACCCTTTAAGGGGTTCTAAGGGAATTATGTAATGTGTTAGGCTGACCATTGATTCTTATATTAAAGGACTCTATAGTGGCTGAGTCTGTTCCACTGGATTGGCGCATCACCAATGTGGCGCCAATATTGCAAAAGGGGTCCTTTTTATCTATTTTGAACCTGGAAACGACAGGCCGGTAAATCTGACTTCTATTGTGGGTAAAATATTTGAAGGGTTTCTAAGAGATACTATTCTGGAGTACCTCAAGAAAAATAGTTGTATAACTCCATTTGAGCATGGGTTTATGAGTGGTCTCTCCTTTCAAACAAACCTGATCAGCTTCAACGAAGAGGTAAGTTCTAGACTGGACCAGGGAGAGTCATTGGATCTTGTGTATCTGGACTTTTCCAAAGCATTTGATACTGTGTCGCATAAAAGGTTGGTATATAAAATGAGAATGCTTGATCTGGGCGAGAATGTGTGTAGGTGGGTAAGTAACTGGCTCAGTGATAGAAAGTAGAGGAGGGTTATTAATGGCACATACTCTGATTGGGTCACTGTTACTAGTGTGGTACCACAGGGGTATTGGCCCTATTCTTTTTAATATTTTTTAATAACATGGTATTGCACAGTAAAATTTGAAAATTATACAAAACTATGTAAAGTAATTAGCAAAAGAGATGACAGAATGCAGTTGAAATGGATCAGGATAAGTTGGGGGCTTGGGCAGAAAAATGGCAAATGAGGTTTAACACTGATAAATGTAAGGTTCTGCACATGGACAGGGAAAATACATGTCACCATTACACACTAAATGGGAAACCACTGACATGGAAAAGGACTTGGGGGTTTTATTTGACTGTAAACTTAACTGGAGCAATCAGTGTCAGGCAGCTGCTGCCAAGCCAATAGGATCATGGGGTGCAAGAAAAGAGATATAGGGGCAAATTATGAGAACATTGTTCTTCCTGTTTACAAGTCCCTGGTCAAACCACACATGGAATCTTGTAGGCAGTTTTGGGTACCGATACTCAAGAAGGACAAATCAGAGTTTGAGTGGGTTCAAAGGCGGGTAACTAAAGTGATAAATGGAATGGGCCGACTACAATACCCAGAGAGGTTACCAAAATTGAGGTTATTTAGTTTAGAAAAAAGATGGCTGAGGTGCTATCTGATAACTATGTATAAATAGAGCAGGGGACAATACAGAGATCTCTCCCATGATCTGTTTATACATAGGACTGTAGCAAGGAAGTAACCTCTACAGCTAGAGGAAATAATTTTTCTACACCAACATAGAAGGGGGTTCTTTTACTATAAGAGCAATGAGACTATGGAACTCTCTGTCTGAGGATGTGGTTTGGGCCAATTCGCTAAAAGAGTTTAACAGGGGCTTGGACGCTTTTCTTGAGTATTACCCTACTACATGTTATAGTCACTGATTACTTCTGAAGGGTTGTTGATCCGGTAATTTATTCTGATTGCCAGACTTGGAGTCAGAAAGAAATTTTTTCCTCTTAAATAAGGAAAACTGCCTTTTACCTCATTAGGGGTTTTTGCCTTCCTCTGGATCAACATTGGGGGGGATAATATGCTGAACTGGATGCACATAAGCTTTTTTCGGCCTTGTAGTTGGGATCAATGAAGGTGGCTACCGAGTAATGATCTGATGTTTTGATATGGGCTATGCCATAGCCCTTTTGCAAGCACTGTAACCTAAAAGCCCTCATATGCCACCGAGTGTCCTCTGGCAAGTACCGCCATCCACAAACAATAGCTGGGGTTTATGATGAATGTAATGACGGCATGTATAATAAGCAAGTGAATGCAACCACACATAACCCTCTTCCCTGCCTCTGGATCTATAATATCCACCACCTCCTTTTTCTTTTCTTCATTATCCTCCTGGTCTTCCTCTTCTATACTTCTCTCATGGCTGCGGAAAAATGGCAGACAAGATGCCCCCTTTGTAGCCCAAAGCCACTCTTCCAACAGTGTTAATGGCAGACTATCCTAAAGTGGGGAGAATGGTATCCCTTCCTACTTTTGTGACAACACGTCACTGTCCCTGGAGCCTTGCAGCATCTGTTCCAGCAGGCAGGCAACAGCGATGGTCATACTGATCACCGCATCATCGTAACTGACCATTTTGATTCCTTCCTCAAAGCAGGCTAATACAGCACACACATCCTTGATCTGTAGCCACTCCACAGGCATCAAGTGCATAACCTCCATACAGTGTCTGCTAACGGCATACCCCATCTGGTACTTTTTGATCACTCTCTGCTGCTGGCTTAGCCTCTGAAACATATGCAATGTGGAATTCCACCTTGTAGGCGGTTTGATGATAGTCCAAACTGTTGCTACATTTCTGCTAGACGAGAGGCAGCTGGGTGTGAATGCTGACAGCACAAGCACAGTTTCCTGGCCTGGATGTATACCTACTTGTAGTTAAGCTTTGGACTATGGGATTCATCACATGGGCAAAGCAAAGTACATATGTAAAATTTCCAAGTCAAAGTGTTGCCAGCAGGTTGGCCCCATTGTCGCACATAACCTTACATGGCTTCAGCTAGTGCTGGGTCAGTAATGTGTCAGACTGGGTCTGTAGAGCTGTCATGTGGCTGTGCTCCCTTAGACAGATGAGCTTTAGCACATCATAGTGCAGTTTCCTGTATGCAGTGCTGTACAGAGGCCAGGTTTTGTGAAATACCAATATTGGTGTTGATGTAAAGGGTGTGGAAAGGTGATAAAAGTAGGGAGGCGAGGAGGGGACAAATATGGATGAATCTCTTGCAAGTCTTGGGGGTATCATGAAACGAGGGCAACTCATTTCGGCTTCATGCCCAACCTCCAGGACATTGATCCAGTGTGCTGTTAATTATATGTAATGCCCTCGCCCAAGCTTACTTGACCATATATCCATGGTCAATTGTACCCTACCACTGACAGGGATCTGTAGCTCTAGGGACATGTTATCACCCACATAGCAGTGCAGGGCAGGGACAGCTTTTTTAACAAAGATATTGCAGCTGGTACTGTGGATTTGCATGGACCATTGCATTGCAGAAGGCATCTGTGTTTTCCTAGCCTGAAGGGCAGCATTTCCATCACCAGCAGCTGTGCAATGCTTGCATTCAGGCACTGTGCTTGTAGTTGGTTGGGGTGGTACTTTTTTATGCTCTCATAGCTGGGGGATGGAGAGCTGGCTGCTGACTTGGGACCCGCTGGAATATGGGGTTGATGTCAATGTCGGAGAAGGTGGTGTTGGTGGTGACAGCTCCATGTCTGCTATTCATTTCCTATACATAGATCTGAAGCCTGCAACCTGGTCATCAATACTGAAGGTAAGACCTGAAATATGGCATGCAACTGCCCCTAGACATAACTGTCTCTATGTGCTTGAACAGAGAGGAAGAAGGAGGAAGATGCAGCTACAACAGCGGAAGAAAGAGCATGACGAGGTTGTTTACCCTCCCACCCAGATGTGCTTTCCAAGGCAACAAGTGGTGGGAGTTCATGTGGCTGTTCATACATGCAGTGTTGAGGTTATTTACTTTCTTGCTTCATTTCAAACACTCCTGCAGATCTTACAGATTACCACTGTTATGTTATCACGTGTGGTTTTAAAGAATGCCCAGACTGCTAATGTACTTTGAGGAGACCTTTGATGGTGAGGGTAAAGCCCTTTTGTTTTTCTTGGACACCCTAGTCCCTGTCTTGGGAGGGTGCCGCCTAGCAACATCTGCCTTTTCCTCCTCTCCATCTGAGTTGCTATGATGACGTTACCTGCCTTTACACCATGTTGGGTCAAAAATATCTAGGCAAGCTTGAACAGTGGGTTGTGACTAACAGAATGGTATTTAACAGGGAGAAATGCAAAATCCTACATCTGGGCAAGAAAAATTAAAAAAGCAAACAGAATGGAAGGATTTGAGCTAAGCAGCACATGTAAAAAAGACTTGGATATACCAATAGATCACAGACTGAATATGAGTCAACAGTGTGATGCAGCAGCCAAAAAGGCAAACACAATTCTGGGATGTATTAAGAGAAGCATAGAGTCTAGATCATGTGAGGTAATTATCCGCCTCTACTCTTCCTTCAATGGAAGTCTGCAAACAGAGGCTGAGCAGACATCTGTCTGGGATGATTCAGTGATCCTGCACTGAGCAGGGGGTTGGACCCAATGACCCTGGATGTCCCTTCCAACGTTATCATTATATGATTCTATGACCTCATCCTTTTCCTCATCTTCTTTCTCTTCATCATCTTCCTCCTACGTGAAGCCATTCCTTCAGTGAGAGCTGTTTGAGGCACCAACTTGTCCTGTCCTCTACCACCACCGACATGTTCACAGCCCCTTGCTTTCTGTTTTCTTTTCTTCTTTTAAACCACAGGTAGGTACATAATGTATGTAAAAATCTAATTTAGCAATCTAATATGGCAGACTCAGAACCTTGAAGAATATATGATACCAGAAACAGAAAGTATATTTTTTTATTTTTTTCCTCTTACTCTTTTTTTAGTTTCCAGAAAACCACAGGTAGACTAAATTGAATAGCTGCAGTGCACTGAGTACTCTGCAGACTATATACCCCACACTATAGGGCATTTTCTGTCTGCTGACTTACAAAATGGCACTGCTGGTAACACAGTGCCTATGTTATATATAGCTGGGTCATGTGATGCAGGAGCCCAATGAAAGTGCTGTCCATATGCAAATGGAGGACACATTTGCAGACATCCTCAAAATGCCCTGCTTACTGATTGGCTGCATGCTGACTTGGGTCAGCATGCATTTTGGGAAAGTCGATTTACCCTTGATTTTTGCCAAATATTAGGTTGGGCTGACCTGATCTGATTCTGCGAACATCAGCCTGGTTTTACCTACCAGGCGATCATGACAAGTAACGCTTATCAGAAGTCCTTCTTTGGTGCGCAGTTGTGAAGCCACACTCATTTTTTCCACTATGTGTCAGAAAAATGTCTGAATGTCATATTTTTCAATGTACTGTACTTGTGACAGTAGACAATTGGAAATATATAGACAAATCTTACCCATTATGGTTACACAAACCGGCGGTGTAAACTTGGCACTGGTTATTGTTGCTCTTGCTTGAATACTCTGAAACCAGTTAACCATTATATCCAATGGTATGTACACAAAATTAGTTAACTTTTTTTTTCTAATTTTAGCCTCTTGATCTAATCTATTGAAATGCAAATACTTTAATATTTACAGATTTAACATGGTTATGTTCAAGTTTTAGCACAGTTTTACTATTTCCTTTTGAGTGGTATGACACATAAATTCCCATATATCTGTATTTTCTGTGAGGCCACATTTGTGAACATGCATAGGTCATGGTGTCCAGGGACAGCCAATGCTTTCGATGTGTCAGAAAAGAAATTTCTTTTGTTCACTGGGGAAAAGTGCAATGTGTTGAAAAGGTCTCCTGGCATTCGGTCTAGTGTGTGGGGTTTCCAAGAAAAACAAGTGTGACATCTGTTGTTATGTTAACGGAAGAAATATAGTAAATGATCATTGTAGTATTCTTCACCTTTCCCATAGACTCGCGAAGTAATGAATGAGGCTATACCTGATGTTATCCATTGTGAGCAGCCAGTATAGTCATTCTCTTATAAAGTCGGATGTGTGCATATTGTTTTCTTGCGTTCGGATTTAAGTTTGTCTCATCTGTTCACTGTCTGTCAATCTTTATTGGACTTTCTCGGAGGAAATTAGCACATCTTTCACAGAAATCTAAACCACATGTCCTGTGCTGCTGATCCTTTATTAGTTTTGGATGCAGAAGACTCATAATAGAATCTAAATGTAATACGTCCTGAGAATTTGTGCTACATCATCACTGGACCCTCTGGATGGAGTGAGAAGTGGGAAAGGAAAGTTTTATGAAGCATGAAAACCCTAATACTGAAAGGGCCAACAACAATTGGACACTATTCCGTTGAGTACTCAAGCAGATTGTGTCTTTCTACTGAAAGCTCTTCCAGTAGATATTGCTGAGAGAAAAAAATTTAGATCAATATTTGATTTTTATTATATTTTTTATTAGAGTAATGTTTATACTAAAGTACATTTGAGATTGTAGGTTTTGTCTAGAAACTCACTTTAATAAAACAGAATGTGATAAGTCAACCTCCCATACCAATATAGACTTAAAGGGAACCTGTCATCAAGTATAAGCACCAAAAACTAAGTTATAATGTTTAAAGTTTAGATGACGGGGAGGCTGGGGAGCTGTGTTCCATACAATATACCCTGGTAGAATTAGCATGCTCACAGCAAGCTTAAAGGCCCATTTACATGCAATGATTATAGCTCAAAATTCAAACAATGACATATGAGCGATAATCATTGCATCTACATGCTGCCATCATTCACTCTTCACCTGAACGATGATTTTAAGGTGAGCTTAAAATCCATCGTCCAGCCAGAGCGAGATAACAGGGACCGCACACTGTGTTCTGCTGCACAGGAGTCAGAGATTACATTGTATTCTGCCGAAAACCCATGCGAAAACAATAGAGCTGTGTGGAGGCCCTTTTACATGCAAATGAAGCTGATATGGAACAGCAATATAAATTTCTAATGGCACTACCACAATACAAACAACTGTATCAAAATTATTGTATATTATTTATATTTTATATAAAAAACATAGTACAGTACAATATGTGTCTATCCCCTGGGGATCTTCATCAGATGTACCTGAGAAAGACTCCAAGTGGGTAGAAATGTGTTGTACTCAATGATGCTTAGAGAAGTAATGTTTGTGTTTTTAGAGGTCCCTCGTTATTTTTTAGGTAATGTACATATAAAGATAGGGGCGTAACCAAACGCTCAGTGCAAAAGTTCAGCTCGTGTACCCCCCAGCCCCTTCCTTCCCACACACACACACACACACACACACACACACACACACACACACACCTGTACCAGTACCTGAACAAATACCTAAAGCAAATTTACATACATGATCTAGCCCCTTGGCATGAGCTTTCCAAACATGACTCATTTCCGTGACTCTTCGGTTGTGTTCATGTTTTCTGTTGCATTTTTGAACCACAATTAAAAAACACATCAAAAATCAGCATATGGTATTCAAAATCTATGTGCATTTTTTAGAAACTGCAGACACCATCAAAAACCACATGTGGATTTAAACAATAAATATGGACTTTTTAAAAACATGTGCAGGTTTTTGATCACTATATACAGGAGATGTATAACGTATACCAGGTGTACATATATAATTATATACAAGAGATACCCAGGTTATACCGACATGTTCCATATCCCTATATACAGGATGTATAACTTATACCAGCTGTACATATATAATTATATACAGGAGATACCCAGGTTTTACCAGCATGATCCACATCACTATATACAGGAGGTGTATAGCTTCTAGTAGTTGTACATATATAATTATATACAGGAGATACCCAGGTTATACCGGCATAGTCTATATCACTATATACAGGGAGATGTATAACCTATACCAGCTGTACATATATAATTATATACAGGAGATACCCAGGTTTTACCAGCATGATCCATATCACTATATGCAGGATGTATAACTTATACTAGCTGTACATATATAATTATACACAGAGGATACTCAAGTTATACCAGCATGATTCATATCACTATATACAGGAGAAGTATAACATCTAGCAGTTGTACATATATAATTATATACAGGAGATACCCAGATTATACAGGCATGGTCCATATCCATATATACACGATGTATAACTTATACCAGCTGTACATATATACTTATATACCCAGGTTATACCGGCATGGTCCATATCCCTATATACAGGATGTATAACTTATACCAGCTGTACATATATACTTATATACCCAGGTTATACCGGCATGGTCCATATCCCTATATACAGGATGTATAACTTATACCAGCTGTACATATATACTTATATACCCAGGTTATAACAAAGATGACATGACAAAGTGGAGCCACTGAAATGTATTCTATGACAAAGTGGGGCCACTGTGAGAGGAACTGTAACAAAGCGGGGCCACAGATGGTGCACTATAACAGAGAGGGCCCACACAGAGCAGTATAATAGAGTGCAACTACTGAGGGGGCATTGTAACAAAGTGGGGCTACTGCACTTAATCACTATCGCAGCATAGAGCTGACTATTATTTAAAGGCATACTAATATAGTGAGTGGGTCATTGAGTTAGACTATTACTGTATTAATTAGCTTTTATTCATTCTGTTTTTCGCTTTTTGCTGTGTGGTAAAAATAACATTACTGTACGGATTGGTACAAATATGACAGTATCAAATATAACATTTTTTTGTTTTGTAGTATTTTTGTACACTTATGCTGTTGATTGATTCTGAGCTATAACACCTTTGCTTTGACAAAGTTTTTGTAATTTTTTTACATTTCTTTTGGGAAGGGGTGCAGAATACATAGATACTATCTATCTAATTACCTTAGCTATATACATTATACTGTAGGCTTTGGAAAGCTAACATGAAAGAAGCATCTAAGTACGTGGAACCTGACCTCTATATTTCATATACAGTACAATGTACGTCTCCTTTGGACTTTTAAAGTATTATAAAATTTACTACAAATCAATTAAGATCTAAGAGCTGAGGCGGCATGGCTGAGGCAGGGATACCTACTGGCTGGTTTTTATTAGGCAGCACAGGCAGGATGAGAGATGCTGTATATTTTGGGTTATGGAGCGTTTGATAGTAATATATAAAAATTTACTTTTTATGAGCACTTGAGGTAAGCTGTCCACTGGAGCATACAACACCCAGAGCCCAGGGATGGATTGCTATTGCATTACGTTCAAGTGATTGTTTATTACTTTTTGAAACTTCAGCTTGAATATTAAAGTTTTTATTACTTTCTTAGAGTTTTCTAACTTTGTTTTACCTATGATTTCTAACTCTTTCTTTCTGTGGTTATTATTTATTTTAAGAGGTTGATCTCTCTTCAATTAGTCAATAAAACTCCATCATTTACACTTAGATTCTATATTTCATTCACATAGATTTACTTCAATGGGACTCAGCATGCAATACCAGCTGAGGTCAATGAGCATTGTAAAGAGCTGTTTGCTTTCAGTTTATAGAATGCAATATTAGCTATTTATTGACATTCCACATAGACTCCATGCTTTTAATTCCCGGTCATTGTAACAAGGCTTGTATAAAAAGTCTGACTTTGACTTGAAGGAATGCTGCCTTTCAATAGGTGGCACTGTGGAGGATTTATTCCATCTCCCTTATTTGCATATTACCCAGGGGAGCGTGCATGGCCATTTGAGTCTCCTCACTTAGTTTATAGTATATATTTACTCTCCCTAAGGAGAAAAGATAGCGTTTCTGACCCCCATCTGGAATTGAGTAATGTTATATTCTTTAATTATAATAGGCAAGGCGTATTGGCAACAACTTATTTCTTTAATTTCAGCATCAAAATCTACTTGTAACACACGGATTGTGGTGCAGATTTGAAGAGGTGAAGTTTGCGAAAACATACTGCTGTAGACGCAACTCTGACTGTACCAGCGAGGGAACAAAGGAAATTTCTTCCCCGTCAGCAGCTTTTGAAAATCTGCGCCGGAGTTTGAAAAAAATAAATGTGGGAAGATAGCGGCTCCCCGATCTTCTCGGCACAATGTATTCACTGCATACAGTGAAGATAGGGCAGGTCCTATCTTTTCTCAGCCTGTAGTATTCACTGCCCAGTGAACAGTTGATTGGCTGGATTCCCGGGTGGCAGACCCCTGCTGATCTGCTATACATGTCCTGTCCTGTGAATAGGTTATCAATAGTTTAACCTCTTGAAACCCAGTCTATCATTGGGAATACTCTCTTTAGCTATGTATTATATAGTGTGCTATGCACAGTGGGGATCATACTTTACCTGGGTAACTACTCTATAAAGCAGTTACATAACATGTCATATAAGAACGTGTTACCTTACTGGGACAACATCAGATCATGGTAGAGTAAATGATTGATATCTGACCATTTTACCATGCTCACTGAACAGTACCAAAACCAATTATGATTTCTGAGACCTAATTGTTATGGGAATAACAACTATTACAATCGACACTTTCTTTGTGCGCTCTGTATAGAAGCATGAACTCTCTAATGCTGACCTTACTTAATGTCTAACTCTCCATTAATAGGAAACGTATCACTCCATCTTAAATTTATGTATTTGGGCAGCTCAGTCTGCGATCTGTACAAAACAGCTTTTAATGTTAGCTATAGTCAGCCATGCATGGAGAGGAATTTCAGAAACATTTTTCTAAAAGGAACTAAAAAGTAATACCAACAAGTAGATATTGATTTGGTAAAGAGGAAAATAGATTTTTTTTAGAATGCTAAAAGCATAAGTGTTAGAGACAAGTCTGTCTCCTATGTTATGGTTCTCATATATTTTATATACGTATATGGAAAAAGAAAGCCATACAATATGATACAGTCAATCAAAGTAACAATAAGGGAAGTATCTGAAACTAATATCATGCAGTACTGGATTATTATTCATAACACATGCTTATAAGTTGGAGAAAATGTACCAGAACTAATTCTGAATACACGTCCACATCGATAAATGTAGTTCAAAAAAGTTGTAAAAAGAAGAAAAATAACTAGATGTGCTCAAGAGTTTTAAGGGCCCATGCAAACCGTGATATTAGGGATCCAGAGGCGTAACTTGAAGCTCCTGGGCCCCAATGCAAAACCTGTAACGGGGCCCCCAACTATAATGGTTTATTCATAGTACTGGGCTTCCTATATGGAGAAGAGAGGCCTCATGGGCCCCCTAAGTCTCCTGGGCCCGGGTGCAACCGCATCCCCTGCATCCTCTATAGTTACGCCCCTGTAGGGATCCATGCTGTACAGAACTGAACATTGGAGGGAAACTGATGGTGGAACTAATTCCATTGTTTTCAATCGTAGCCAGCTTCGACCTATCGGAATGTAATAGTGTCTAACATTAATGCAAGATGTCTTTTTCAGCCATCAGTCCTTCCTGAGGTAACCCTGAATGCAACATTTCTTTGGGCAGGACTGTAAGGTTAATGTCCTGCTAAATTGGAAATATGGGCACCTTAGTTGGGTTTGTTGTGCAAATCTAAAAGGAATTTTTTACTTGTTTGTCGTTCCCTATTTGTAAAACAGAGGAACTCATTCATCAGCTTTTTATATGTGAACACAGTGTTGTCGTAAAAGTTATTACAAAGTTTTTATTGCTTATTTTAAAAAATCAACTTTGCCTATAGTCTAATTAAAAAAAATGTCTCTTGTATAAAGTTTTTATGCAGACGTGTAGTCATGTGTTAAGATGCCCATATACCTTCAATACCTGTTGGCCGAAGAACTTTCTTCCAGCTCTCCTATTCACTTGAATGTTCAGTTTGGCTGAGCATCCATGTGTCTTCCATACGGTGAGTGGAGAAAGCCACAGCCAGACAGCTCTCATCTCCAGTAATTGGACATTACATTTCATTGTGCTAGATCCTTCTTTCTCCTCAACATAATCTGTGGAGAGAGGTTCCTACATGCATAGGGCAGTTGGCCTTCATCGCTGCAATGAGTGGGTTCTAATGGTTTATCTGTAATGTGTATGAGGGCCTTTCCTCTTTTCCACCTGCCTCCTGTACTGTCTGGGCATTAGCAAGAAGAAGGGCAAATAAAATGCAGCTAAGTTGTCATGT
This sequence comes from Eleutherodactylus coqui, assembly GCF_035609145.1. Classification (NCBI taxonomy): domain Eukaryota; kingdom Metazoa; phylum Chordata; class Amphibia; order Anura; family Eleutherodactylidae; genus Eleutherodactylus; species Eleutherodactylus coqui. The sequence goes on from NC_089837.1 coordinate 107,474,176, forward strand.
TTTAGCACCTTACTAAAATGACCTTTTATTTGTTATCATGGTAAAGCAAAAACAGGCATCAAACAGAATGGTGTAACAGTTTTCTTTTGTCCATCCTGTTAGAAAAATGGATCCTGATGCACATTTTTAAAACTGGAAAACTTTTAACCATGATACAAGTCAAATTGAAAACCTATCATTAACATATCAGTATGAAAAAAAAAGAAATGTGATCCTTACACATGACGATATTAATATACTACATATAGGTTTGTTTGTAGTCTGTAATTATGGTGACTCATAGGTCGGCATATGTGCTGTATATGCAAACTTGTAGAATACTTTTAAAGGGCCATTCATTATGCAGCTATTCCTCCAATATATATATATATATATATATATATATATATATATATATATATATATATATATATATATATATATATATATATGTCAGTTGATGTTATCTTGGTTAGTTATTCCTTTCTACCTTAAACTCCTGGAGCCATCATCCTCAGGTGGTCACTTAATCTCAATTCTGACTAGCTCAGATTTGCTTGGGTTTATGTGTTCACTTTCTAGTCAATTTCTCAGTCTGTTTGACGCTATTACATGGACCCTGTCACAGAAACTGCCTGTAGGGAGACACATGCAGTCCTTTCACAGTTACTAGTGATAAACAGCGGCTCCTATCACACAGTTATAATAAAGAAGATCACAGCTCATGCTCCTGACTGCATACCTATAGCTAATTTAGAAAAATATAGAAGGTAATGATAATTAAAAAGTCCACCTAATAGGAGGAAATGGTATAGCCTCTAACTAATGCTATGCGAAAATCTCACCATCAAAACGTCGCCTGATAAGCATCAGACAGGGGGCTGCACTGCAGTGTAATGTCCGCAATACGAAGAGGCAGCCTCTAGAGTGTGACAGGCAATCAGGAGAGGGGTGCAGGCAGGGGCGTAACTATAGAGGGTGCAGAGGATGCGGTTGCACCCGGGCCCAGGAGCCTTAGGGGGCCCATAAGGCCTCTCTTCTGCATATAGGGAGCCCAGTACTATGAATAAAGCATTATAGTTGGGGGCCCTGTTACAGGTTTTGCATTGGGGCCCAGAAGCTTCAAGTCATGTCTCTGTGCAGCATGGTTTGGGTATGGGTACGGGTACAGATACAGATAGAGGGGGGGGGGGCCCAGCTCACCTTTTGCATCAGGGCCCCTGAGCCTTTACTTACGCCCCTGGGTGCAGGTATAGAAAAATGTGTTTTCACCAGAATGGCCCTTTATTTAAGATTATTGGCAAAGTTCCTATCTATTTTGTATTTTTATTTAAAGGCATAAAAGCAATAAAAATGTCTATAAAAGTGCACACTTTTTTAAAAAGTAATTTCTTTCAAATTAATTTAATCCATTACTGTGCCAATGAAAGTGCAAGCACAAATATATTTGTACTTCTATGAAAACTGTGAGCCCCGCCTAATAATTTAGCATTTCTCATTTGTAAATTGTTTTTCTTAAGTATTGAAATATTTAGACGACCCTTTCTGAGTTTTGTCAATTACAAAAAATGTAAGATATTAGTGCAATGTAGAAGAAAATTTATACTAAATCCCTTTTACATTTTCCAAAATGCTACAACATAAGCTTCTAATTGTGTTCTGCTTCTATCCAAAGCCAAAGTACAGGAGTCTAACTTATCACTGGTTTGTGGAAATGTTTCCAAGACAGAGTTTATGAGTTTCATGATATATGACAACCCATATATCCATCCCGCAGACGATGAAGACAACTGTTCCAACCTCCCTGAAAGAAATGTGATTGAAGGGAAAAGGTTTTCACAATGCACATAAACAAATGTCAGTTGACACTAGCTTTCCACCATGCGTCATCTCAGTGAAGGGATCTTGATGAGATCAGCCGATTTAAAACAAATAAACAAGACATTTTACGTTACAACGCTATATTTTAACTTGACTTGATTAACATCTCAGTTCAATTGTTCCATTTGTGAGAATGAGTGCAGACGTGCCACTTTCTTTCATAACCTATTGTAAGATTGTCTAAACACTAGACAAGTCAATGATGTCATTCATGCTCATATTTTAACTTTGTTACCTTTGATATAATTTATGAGCAGAACAGGGAGTTGAGCCGCAGATTCACAACTGTTTATGTTACAATCAAGGAGAGGCAGCATTCCATCTGTTCAAGGTGTCTAAGTTGTAACTACCACTTACCGGAGACTCCTGGGAAATTATAATCAAAGATAACTCTAAAGCCAGGACACTCAAATATAGGTTTAACATCCAATCAACCAACGAATTCTGCTGAGATTGTTTTTGGCATTCAGTGTGACTGTAATGTATTTTCAGGAAAACAGTACATATTCCAAATGTGCTTCCGAATGAAAGGGGTGGATTATGTTTCTTGGGTTTGAAAATATTATTCTGATATATCTACGACATGGTTAAAATAGAAGGTTATACTTTGGGAAAGTACAGTAGAAAGCATTGCAGATTTGCAACAAACGTTCAATTCGCGTTTAACCTGGGCATCAAGTAGACCAAGTTTGTATATTCTCCGGCATTCGTGTCACTTTTTTTTTCTGGGTCTCAATTTCCAATCATGGCTTTGATTTTTTTTTATGTTACAGTATTATACCCTATCATGATATATATGTCAACAATATCTAATGAAGTCTATAAGTAGTTGTTATTTGACAATTATTAATGAGGTTTGCTTAATAACTTTGGAGAGGTTAGCAACTTTTTAGTTATAAGACCTTGTGTTTTGATTGTAAGGGTGATCGACATGGGTGATAATCACAGAATTGTAAAGTTGGAAGGGACCTCCAGGGTCATCTGGTCCAACCCCCTGCTCAGTGCAGAATTTACTGTCTGTCCAGCCTCTGAAGACTTCCATTGAAGGAGAACTCACCACCTCCTGTGCCAACCTGTTCCACTCATTGATCACCCTCATTGTCTACTATCTAATTTGTGTCTCCTGCCTTTCAGTTTCATTCCATTGCTTCTAGTCTTCTCTTGTGCAAATGAGAATAGGGCTGATCCTTCTGAACTGTGACAGCCCTTCAGAGCCCTTCATAGATTTAATCTAACAGGAAGTATTTCACCAAACAAATGCATGTTTATATAAAGTATCATGCCATCACATACTGTGGAAATAAGTAATCAGAAGGTAAGCGATTGGGCTGGCTCTGCAATTTTAGTTACGTTTTTAAAACATGTTAAACTGTTGGTCTGAGGATAATGTTTCTTCTTATGGAGAGCAGTAAGTATGTATAGGGAGACTTATAGGAGATGCAGTTCTATCAGAAAACAATAAATAAGCACAACTTCCAGGAAGAAGGAACACTGTTTCTCCAGTGCCACCTATTGGAAGGTACCTACAGATGTAGCAAAGTTTAACTTGACTATAATAACTTTCTGCAGCAAACTATCCTATACAGTATTACACCATTGAAAACTATAGTTATCTTACACTAACACCACAAAGCAATTGAAAGGCTATTGAAGGGCAAATAAACTGTAGCATCGAAAGTTTTCTTACTGCTTTAAGAGTCATGTTAAATGCTGCTATCTCATAAGCCGATGTCCAATCTTTCAACAGGCTTTACAACCTGAATAAGGATATAAGTCAAACCAGAATCTTCTCCATAAGGAAATTATGCCAATCCCAATCCTTATTCATGTTGCAAGTCCTGTTAGATGGTCAAATATTTGTTTATAGGGCAGCTATCATCCAATAGGTGGCTTTAGAGAGATATATTTGCATACTTTTTTTTCTAGGAGAGCATTGCATTGTCGGTAAGTCTCCCTAAGCCTACCTGGCATTCTCCACAAGGAGAAACAGTACCTTCATAGACCCTCATTTGCCCAATCAGTACCTTGCTCTGCAGTGATAAGGACAAAAATCCCAAAACAGCTGTCTGTAGATGGGTGTATTTTACTTACAGAGAAGATTCTCTTTTGGTTTATATACTTATTAGTGATAAGGAAACTTTTGAAAAGTTTGGATTGGCTAGTTTGGTCTGAATTAGTTTGATCCAAACTGGAAGTTCATCAACACCCTTAAAACTGATATATCATACTGTCTAAGAGACATAAATTCCTCTGATAGTGTTATGCAGGGCTTTTATGGTGCCTAGGCAGTGTTATACACCAGTGTTCAGGACTAGTGTTGAGCGATCTAAACCACTAGAACCCTGTATTACTAAAAGCTTGGTTCAGGTTTATGCCAAACCAAACTTTTGGCAAAGTTCAGCCCGAAATGCTTCTACTGGTTCAGTTCGCGGAACACTAATCCTTAGTCATGTTGCAATGCTTATTAAATGGTCAGACATTGACTTATAGGGTAGCTACCTTCCCAATAGGTGACACTTCAGGGATAGTTTTCCTTCTTCCTGGAAGGAGAGGTTATTTACATGTCACTGAACTTTTTTAGTTCGTTCTGCTATAAAAACCCAATATGATCATGTGTTGATATAAGAAACGGTAAAGAAATAATTAACACGTACCAAGTGGTATTTAGTAGTGCTTCCATAACTAGTAGTATTGATCACTGGCCTCTGAAGCTGACTAGTTAAGTAAATAGGAACTGCCTATTTCACATTTACAAGTGTAAAATGATCTTTTTGTCTCATCTTGGAAGTGTTGCTCATTTGAAAATTTGCTGAACATACTTTCCTACAAAAGAAAATTTGTGAACAATTCCTTTATTAACACTTCCCATATTGGGTGCAGTAACTCATCCTCTTCCTTTTTGATAACCATCTATGACCGAATGGATATAATTTAGCAACAAAAAATTCACTATGTTAATTGTCTACAGTGGGAGCCTCACTCCCTGGAATCCTGGAGCAGCTCAGACTAAACAGTCACAAATTGGAGGCATCCATCAGTTTTATAGCCACTTCTCCTTATCCTGGATTCAATTTGTCTAACTACTTCAAAAAAGGATCCAAGCTTCGAGTAGCTGCTCATTTCAGCACATATTGAGCTTGTTCAGAGAATGTTTGTTTTGTGAGGTTTTCTGTGTGGACCACAGGGGAAAATATCTCTGCACATAGTGTATTCATTATTTCATAACTGCAAACAACAAGCCGAAAGGGCAGAAGGGGCAATTCTAAAGTACTGCTGCTATCACAGATAGAGAATTTTTTTAAAAATAGCCAAAAAAATTACAAAAAAATCCTATGAGCTGGTGTTATTGCTCCAGTATTTATTTAAGGCACTGTAAGTAAATTGCTTACACAGTTATTTCATAGGATGATGTGATGCTTTATGTTTATTATATTTGTGATGGCGCAGCAAGGCACAAGTTGACTATTGGAAGTAAAGGGCCTTTTGTATTTTTACCAAGGAGTTCTGATGGGCGGCTCTGTGAAGCATGGGCAGATTAGGTGGAATTCACATGGTCAAGAGCGAATTGCGCCTGAGACTCTTAGGCACAACCCACATTGCAGAGTATATGGACATTTTGTCCGTTTGTTGTCTAATGTGCGGGATACCACATAATGCATGCTCTATTCCCATGTGAGACTCGCACAAGAATAGGACATGCAGCAATTCTTCCTGACCCGACTATGGGTTAGACTGAAAACTCGCTTATGTGAATGAACCCTTTCAAATGAATGGGTTGTTTTTTCGTGGAAGTTCTGCCCTTTCAGGCATGGATGGAACTTGCATGGAATTCTCACCTTAGTTAAACAGAAGTAAGTCACAAGAAGTATATGTTTTGGCAAAAGCTTCCATGCATTGACCGTGTGCTAAAATGCCGTCAGAGATAAGGCCCTGCAGTATGTATGTGTTATGTATGTGCTAAGTATGTGTAGCTAAGGAGCTGCCACACAAATAGGGCAGCAGGAAGCTGGACATTGAATATTATTTATGGTTTAGTAAAGTTTAATTTCCTGCTATAAGAGACCGCCTCCATCTCCATCTGTCACCATCGTATATCAACAACCTGTTTCATTTACATAATTTTAGCAGCAAGAATATTGCTGCATGCTGCTTTATTCTAAACAGCAAAATGGACAGAAACCCAGATGAAGCCTCCCAAAAGAGGCTCTGAACACGATGTATGTAAAAAGAGCCTTATACGTCTTCAATCAGTGGTGTATCAATAGGGATCACTGGGGTCAAAACTGCATCCAGGCCCCTAAGCCAGAGGGGGTCCAAAGGCCCCCCTAACCATGGAAGCAGTGCTGCTTCTTACTGCCGCTGTACCTCTTTTCCTGCTCAAAAGTCAGTTTGCTTACTTTTATAGCATTTTGTCAGGACTGGTGCCACAGTCACACCGCTACCCGTCACAGCAGCGGCAGCTTGTACAGCTGACTCCTCCCCAGTTTTTGCTGCTTTACTGAATTCTGCAAACAGAAGACTGGGGAGGGGATGGTTGTGCAAGCTGCTGCTGCTGTGATGGGTAGCAGTGGGCCCGTGGTACCAGACAAAGCAAAGTATTATTGAAGAAGTCTGGTCGAAGTTTCAGGTAGGGATGGAGGCACCGAGCTGGTAACAGGGCCATGGCAGGGAGGGACACATAGCTATATTTACAGGCCACAGAGATGCACATATGCCTAGTTAGGGCCTCAAAGAAGCACAAATCCCTATTTAGGGGCTATAGAGGGGCACATAATACTTTTCAGGGCCAAAAAGTGGAGAAGGCCAGAGTGTGACAGTGTGATACTATACATGGACATTTAGAACAAATGCATTGTGGGTTCTTTTTTAATACAATTCCCAAATACACATTTATTTATTGGGATCATTCCATTGTCAAGTTGGAGGGATGCACTATAAAAATTTACTAGGCAAAGGAAAATTTCATATTCCACACCGTTGCCCTACAAATCTGTCCTGATAATATTAAATGACTCCAAGACCTCAAATATAGCAAACTCAAGCTATGGTATCTGAATCACTGCCAGAATGATCCTTCCATTAAAGGGTGGAGTTGTGATTATAAGTATGCAATAGGGGGACAGGTAAGCCAATTTGTGATCCTTTCTGTCTGGCCTCAGGTTGACCTAGATAAACATGCAAGGTTGGGGTGGAGAGTTAGCAGGACAAGAGGGTAAATAACTTCAGAAAATCCTATAGGGTGTCATTCTACCAGCAGGAGAACTACTTTGTGGACACTGCTATTTAGTACAACCTGATCGCATTGCTTTACGGGCCATTGTATGTTGGTTTTTATAAGGCTGTATATTTGAATAGCACTAATTTTACACTGCTTGGTAAAGCTATTCACCATAAAGAGGTAACTACATTACAAGAGCTTTCCAGACGCACATTCTACGTGGGTGCTATCCTGCACATCACTAGTGCTTGTATGCGGGATGGATATCATCTGCATATGGCACGGCTACGGGAGAGCATTCTGTTTTCTGGCACACAGATGGGCACTGCTATGTGCATGGGAATGGCACATCTGCTTCTGGACATTCTGCTTTTACTGCATCTGCTTTACTTCCTGCCAATAATCCCGTTGTCTGCAGTCAATATACAAAGTAAAGGTTTAACTGCAGTCTCATGTGTTGTCAGCAATAAGAAGTAGTAGGGTGGCAGACGATGCAAGTTTTGCTATCTGGCGTCTTCATTTTTAGCTATGACCCATAATGAGTGAAAAGCATTCTGCAGCATATTCTGTATGACTACATAGATGGATCCAGTTTGCGCTGCAGTGTTCAGGACACGACCTTATCTATTCCAAACAGAGATTTCATTGTGGGTTTAATTTCTCTGTTTATAATTATTTTATTCCCGCAAGTATTTCTTTAGCCAACAATCTGACTGCTGCGCACATGCAACGTGTGCTGAACGCTGGGAGGGAGAGGGAAGACCATTGTGTATTTAAATATTCAACTCATATGTAGGTATATGTAGAGCTAAAGATCTAAATGGCCCTTTAAGCTGCCTTTACACGGGCAAGAAAATAGCGCAAGATTTGTGCATTGCGAGAGGCGCAAATCTTGCACAAATATAAACCTCATTCTTTTAAATGGAGTCATATGCATTAGCGGTGTTTTCCTGCATGGCAACGGGATGCTATGCTGGAAACAAATGCGGCGTGTTCTATCTTCCTGCGTGATCCGTCATCGCACCGCTCATTGTTTTCAATGGGGCCGGTGGCAGCATCGCACCATATGCTGGGTGCACAAGATGCAATGCGAATTTTCCCAATGGGAGAAACACCGCGATCCTCTACTGTGGGAATTCACATGGTGGTGAGAGAGAGATATGTTTTTGTGCCATACCCAGAGCATGCTGTGATTTTCAAAAAACACCATGGACCCAAAAATGCATACAATAGCCTCGAAAGTGAGGAAAAAAAAAACATTTAAAAAAACATTTGTTGTAGGGAGCTTCATGTTATAGTATTGACTTACAGCTAACATTTTTACCAGAAAAGAATGCCAATGCATCAAAACGCCAAAAAAGTGGCATTTTAGCAAACCCATACTACGTTCGAAGTAGCCGTAGATCAGTTTCATGAGAACGTATTATGGCCACGTTTATGCATCTAGAATATGAAAGCGTGTACCGGCAGGATCACGGGTGTCACCAGAACTCAGAGCATTTTTTAGATTCCTTTGATTACGCAGTTATAATAAAGGAGATCACAGCTCATCCTACTGACTGGATAATAATAGTCTTTAGTTAATTTATGTGAATATAGAATACAAAAGGTTATGACCATGTCCTCCCAGCAGGCAGAGATGGTACTGTCTCTAGCTGCTGATGTGATGCTGTGCGGATGCATCATGGGAGTGATAGCAGAGTACAGAGAAAGTGAGCAGGGAGAATCTTCGCATCAAGATGGTGCCTGATAAGTATCAGACAGTGCGCTTTACTGTATGGACCGTAATTCAATATACATAGGAGAAAACCAGGGTGTTACAGGTAATCAGGTGAGGGCTGCAGGGATGGAAAAATATGTTTTAGCTGGAGTGGCTCTTTGGTGCATAAATGTCACCTTAGGTTGTTTCTGTGAAACTGGCCTTACTCAGTAAAAGTTTTATATACTACTCATTAGCCTCTGATTTGTGCAGAGGCTGCAGTCACAACCAAGCCCCAAAAACTTGTGCAATGCTGCTTTAGGGCTCCTACCCACTTGCGTTTTTTTTTATCGCTGCGTTTTGTTAACGCGATTCTCAATAGGACTTCCTAATGTTAAAAACTAGAGATGAGCGAACACCAAAATGTTCGGGTGTTCGTTATTCGTAACGAACTTCCCGTGATGCTCGAGGGTTCGTTTCGAACAACGAACCCCATTGAAGTCAATGGGCGACCAGAACATTTTTGTATTTCGCCGATGCTCGCTAAGGTTTTCATGTGTGAAAATCTGGGCAATTCTGGAAAGTGATGGGAATGACACAGTGACGGATAGGGCAGGCGAGGGGCTACATGTTGGGCTGCATCCTAAGTTCACAGGTCCCACTATTAAGCCACAATAGCGGCAAGAGTGGGCCCCCCCCCCCCCTCCCAACAACTTTTACTTCTGAAAAGCGCTCATTAGCATGGCATACCTTTGCTAAGCACCACACTACCTCCAACAAAGCACAATCACTGCCTGCATGACACTCCACTGCCACTTCTCCTGAGTTACATGCTGCCCAACCGCACCCCCTCCCCCCCACAGCGCACACCAAAGTGTCCCTGCGCAGCCTTCAGCTGCCCTCATGCCACACCACGCTCAGGTCTATTTAGAATTGCGTCTGCCATGACGAGGGACCGCAGGCATACACTGCAGAGGTTGGCACGGCTAGGCAGCGACCCTCTTTAAAAGTGGCGGAGCGATAGCCCACAATGCTGTACAGAAGCAATGAGAAATAGAATCCTGTGCCACCGCCATCAGGAGCTGCACACGTGGGCATAGCAATGGGGAACCTATGTGCCACACACTATTCATTCTGTCAAGGTGTCTGCATGCCCCAGTCAGACCGGGCTTTTTAATTCATAGACACAGGCAGGTACAACTCCCTATTGTGAAGTCCCTGTCGACCCACAGCATGGGTGGCTCCCTGGAACCCACCGGCGGTACACAGAAATATCCCATTGCATTGCCCAACACAGCTGAGGTAGTAATGTCGTGCTTAATGCAGGTGGGCTTCGGCCCACACTGCATGCCCCAGTCAGACTGGGGTTCTTTACAAGTGGACACATGTAGGTTTAACTCCCTGTGGACCCACTGCCTGGGTGGGTGCCAGGAAGCCACCGGCGGTACATAGAAATATCCCATTGCATTGCCCAACACAGCTGAGGTAGTAATGTCGTGCGTAATACAGGTGGGCTTCGGCCCACACTGCATGCCCCAGTCAGACGGGTTCTTTAGAAGTGTACAGATGTATTAAAAACTCAGTGTGCACCTACAGCATGGGTGGCTCCCTGGAACCCACCGGCGGTACACAGAAATATCCCATTGCATTGCCCAACACAGCTGAGGTAGTAATGTCGTGCTTAATGCAGGTGGGCTTCGGCCCACACTGCATGCCCCAGTCAGACTGGGGTTCTTTACAAGTGGACACATGTAGGTTTAACTCCCTGTGGACCCACTGCCTGGGTGGGTGCCAGGAAGCCACCGGCGGTACATAGAAATATCCCATTGCATTGCCCAACACAGCTGAGGTAACGTCAGCTGTAATGCAGGTGGGCTAAAAATTAATTTGATTACACTGTAGGCGAGGGCCCACAAAAATTGCTGTATCAACAGTACTAATGTACATCCCAAAAATTGGCCATGGCCAGCCAAGAGGGCAGGTGAAACCCATTAATCGCTTTGGTTAATGTGGCTTAAGTGGTAACTAGGCCTGGAGGCAGCCCAGTGTAACGAAAAATTGGTTCAAGTTAAAGTTCCAATGCTTTTAAGCGCATTGAAACTTATAAAAATTGTTCTGAAAAATTATTTGAGTGAGCCTTGTGGCCCTAAGAAAAATTGCCCGTTCAGCGTGATTACGTGAGGTTTCAGGAGGTGGAGCAGGAGGAGGAGGAGGAGGAATATTAGACACAGATTGATGAAGCAGAAATGTCCCCGTTTTGGATGGTGAGAGAGAACGTAGCTTCCATCCGCGGGTGCAGCCTACGTATTGCTTACGTATCGCTGCTGTCCGCTGGTGGAGAACAGAAGTCTGGGGAAATCCAGCCTTTGTTCATCTTGATGAGTGTTAGCCTGTCGGCACTGTCGGTTGACAAGCGGCTACGCTTATCTGTGATGATTCCCCCAGCCGCACTAAACACCCTCTCCGACAACACGCTAGCCGCAGGACAAGCAAGCACCTCAAGGGCATACAGGGCTAGTTCAGGCCACGTGTCCAGCTTCGACACCCAGTAGTTGTAGGGGGCAGAGGCGTCACCAAGGATGGTCGTGCGATCCGCTACGTACTCCCTCACCATCCTTTTGCAGTGCTCCCGCCGACTCAGCCGTGACTGGGGAGCGGTGACACAGTCTTGGTGGGGAGCCATAAAGCTGGCCAGGCCCTTAAAGACTGTTGCACTGCCTGGGATGTACATGCTGCTCGATCTACGCACATCCCCTGCAACATGGCCCTCGGAACTGCGCCTTCTGCCACTAGCGCTGTCGGCTGGGAATTTTACCATCAGCTTGTCCGCAAGGGTCCTGTGGTATAGCAACACTCTCGAACCCCTTTCCTCTTCGGGAATCAGAGTGGGCAGGTTCTCCTTATACCGTGGATCGAGCAGTGTGTACACCCAGTAATCCGTAGTGGCCAGAATGCGTGCAACGCGAGGGTCACGAGAAAGGCATCCTAACATGAAGTCAGCCATGTGTGCCAGGGTACCTGTACGCAACACATGGCTGTCTTCACTAGGAAGATCACTTTCAGGATCCTCCTCCTCCTCCTCCTCCTCAGGCCATACACGCTGAAAGGATGACAGGCAATCAGCCGGTGTACCGTCAGCAGCGGGCCAAGCTGTCTCTTCCCCCTCCTCCTCATCCTCCTCATGCTCCTCCTCCTCCTCCTGTACGCGCTGAGAAATAGACAGGAGGGTGCCCTGACTATCCAGCGGCATACTGTCTTCCCCCGCCCCCGTTTCCGAGCGCAAAGCAGCTGCCTTTATGGTTTGCAGGGAATTTCTCAAGATGCATAGCAGAGGAATGGTGACGCTAATGATTGTAGCATCGCCGCTCACCACCTGGGTAGACTCCTCAAAATTACCAAGGACATGGCAGATGTCTGCCAACCAGGCCCACTCTTCTGAAAGGAATTGAGGAGGCTGACTCCCACTGCGCCGCCCATGTTGGAGTTGGTATTCGACTATAGCTCTACGCTGTTCATAGAGCCTGGCCAACATGTGGAGCGTAGAGTTCCACCGTGTGGGCACGTCGCACAGCAGTCGGTGCACTGGCAGCTTAAAGTGATGTTGCAGGGTGCGCAGGGTGGCAGCGTCCGTGTGGGACTTGCGGAAATGTGCGCAGAGGCGGCGCGCCTTTACGAGCAGGTCTGACAAGCGTGGGTAGCTTTTCAGAAACCGCTGAACCACCAAATTAAAGACGTGGGCCAGGCATGGCACGTGCGTGAGGCTGCCGAGCTGCAGAGCCGCCACCAGGTTACGGCCGTTGTCACACACGACCATGCCCGGTTGGAGGCTCAGCGGCGCAAGCCAGCGGTCGGTCTGCTGTGTCAGACCCTGCAGCAGTTCGTGGGCCGTGTGCCTCTTATCGCCTAAGCTGAGTAGTTTCAGCACGGCCTGCTGACGCTTGCCCACCGCTGTGCTGCCACACCGCGCGACACCGACTGCTGGCGACATGCTGCTGCTAACACATCTTGATTGTGAGACAGAGGAGGAGGAGGAGGAGGAGGGTGCTTTAGTGGAGGAAGCATACACCTCCGCAGATACCACCACCGAGCTGGGGCCCGCAATTCTGGGGGTGGGTAGGACGTGAGCGGTCCCAGGCTCTGACTCTGTCCCAGCCTCCACTAAATTCACCCAATGTGCCGTCAGGGAGATGTAGTGGCCCTGCCCGCCTGTGCTTGTCCACGTGTCCGTTGTTAAGTGGACCGTGGCAGTAACCGCGTTGGTGAGGGCGCGCACAATGTTGCGGGAGACGTGGTCGTGCAGGGCTGGGACGGCACATCGGGAAAAGTAGTGGCGACTGGGAACTGAGTAGCGCGGGGCCGCCGCCTCCATGATACTTTTGAAGGACTCCGTTTCCACAACCCTATACGGCAGCATCTCAAGGCTGATGAATTTTGCGATGCGGACGGTTAACGTTTGAGCGTGCGGGTGCGTGGCGGCGTACTTGCGCTTGCGCTCGAACACTTGCGCAAGCGACGGCTGAACGGTGCGCTGAACTACACTGCTGGATGGGGCCGAGGACAGCGGAGATGAGGGTGTGGGTGCAGGCCATGAGGCGGTAGTGCCTGTGTCCTGAGAGGGGGGTTGCATCTCAGTGGCAGGTTGGGGCACAGGGGGAGAGGCAGGGGTGCAAACCGGAGGCGGTGAACGGCCTTTGTCCCACCTTGCGGGGTGCTTGGCCATCATATGTCTGCGCATGGTGGTGGTGGTGAGGCTGTTGGTGTTGGCTCCCCGGCTGAGCTTTGCGCGACAAAGGTTGCACACCACTGTTCGTCGGTCGTCAGGCGTCTCTGTGAAAAACTGCCAGACCTTAGAGCACCTCGGCCTCCGCAGGGTGGCATGGCGCGAGGGGGCGCTTTGGGAAACACTTGGTGGATTATTCGGTCTGGCCCTGCCTCTACCCCTGGCCACTGCACTGCCTCTTGCAACCTGCCCTGCTGATGCCCTTGACTCCCCCTCTGAAGACCTGTCCTCCTGAGTAAGCGTTGCACACCAGGTGGGGTCAGTCACCTCATCGTCCTGCTGCTCTTCCTCCGAATCCTCTGTGCGCTGCTCCCTGGGACTTACTGCCCTTACTACTACCTCACTGCAAGACAACTGTGTCTGATCGTCATCGTCCTCCTCACCCACAGAAAGTTGTTGAGACAGTTGGCGGAAGTCCCCAGCCTCTTCCCCCGGACCCCGGGAACTTTCGAATGGTTGGGCATCAGTGACGATAAACTCCTCTGGTGGGAGAGGAACCGCTGCTGCCCAATCTAAGCAGGGGCCCGAGAACAGTTCCTGGGAGTGTTCCCGCTCCTGAGCAGGTGTCATTGTAGTGGAGTGAGGAGGCTGGGAGGAAGGAGGAGCAGCAGACAGAGGATTCGGATTGGCAGCAGTGGACGGCGCAGAACTGCGGGTAGACGATAGGTTGCTCGAAGCACTTTCTGCCATCCAGGACAGGACCTGCTCACACTGCTCATTTTCTAATAACCGTCTCCCGCGTGGACCCATTAATTGGGCGATGAATGTGGGGACGCCAGAAACGTGCCTCTCTCCTAATCGCGCAGCAGACAGCTGCGACACACCTGGATCAGGAGCTTGGCCTGTGCCCACACCCTCACTTGGCCCTCCGCGTCCTCGGCCACGTCCACGTCCACGTCCTCTAGGCTTACCCCTACCCCTCAGCATGCTGTATTACCAGTGATTAGATTTCCCAGGCAGGAAATAAATTGGCGCAAGACTGCAGGCCAAATATAATTTTTGCCCTTTTTGGAAAACGAAAGGCCCCACTGCCTCTAGTGAATGAATTATCTAAGTTTAATAACTGTGCTGTGTCCCTGCTTATGTGTCACAGAACGTGAGGGTAGCAGAGTTATTAACTGTGGCAGAGCAGGTATTTTTTTTTCCCAATTAAGGAAAGCAAATGGCGAAGCCAGCAGTAAAGCGTAGCTGGGTGCGTATGATTTAGCAATGTTTTTCACGCAGCTCACACGTCTCCACAGGCGTAAGGACGGACACAGGCTGGACAAATAGATTTCTTTTCAGTTTTTTCCCACCAACAGGCAGCACTGCGTATATTCAATGAACCTGAGAAGTTTAATAACTGTGCTGTGTCCCTGCTTATGTGTCACAGAACGTGAGGGTAGCAGAGTTATTATAACTCTTGGAGAGCAGGTATTTTTTTTTCCCAATTAAGGAAAGCAAATGGCGAAGCCAGCAGTAAAGCGTAGCTGGGTGCGTATGATTTAGCAATGTTTTTCACGCAGCTCACACGTCTCCACAGGCGTAAGGACGGACACAGGCTGGACAAATAGATTTCTTTTCAGTTTTTTCCCACCAACAGGCAGCACTGCGTATATTCAATGAACCTGAGAAGTTTAATAACTGTGCTGTGTCCCTGCTTATGTGTCACAGAACGTGAGGGTAGCAGAGTTATTATAACTCTTGGAGAGCAGGTATTTTTTTTTCCCAATTAAGGAAAGCAAATGGCGAAGCCAGCAGTAAAGCGTAGCTGGGTGCGTATGATTTAGCAATGTTTTTCACGCAGCTCACACGTCTCCACAGGCGTAAGGACGGACACAGGCTGGACAAATAGATTTCTTTTCAGTTTTTTCCCACCAACAGGCAGCACTGCGTATATTCAATGAACCTGAGAAGTTTAATAACTGTGCTGTGTCCCTGCTTATGTGTCACAGAACGTGAGGGTAGCAGAGTTATTATAACTCTTGGAGAGCAGGTATTTTTTTTCCCAATTAAGGAAAGCAAATGGCGAACCCAGCAGTAAAGCGTAGCTGGGTGCGTATGATTTAGCAATGTTTTTCACGCAGCTCACACGTCTCCACAGGCGTAAGGACGGACACAGGCTGGACAAATAGATTTCTTTTCAGTTTTTTCCCACCAACAGGCAGCACTGCGTATATTCAATGAACCTGAGAAGTTTAATAACTGTGCTGTGTCCCTGCTTATGTGTCACAGAACGTGAGGGTAGCAGAGTTATTATAACTCTTGGAGAGCAGGTATTTTTTTTTCCCAATTAAGGAAAGCAAATGGCGAAGCCAGCAGTAAAGCGTAGCTGGCTGCGTATGATTTAGCAATGTTTTTCACGCAGCTCACACGTCTCCACAGGCGTAAGGACGGACAGAGGCTGGACAAATAGATTTGTTTTCAGTTTTTTCCCACCAACAGGCAGCACTGCGTATATTCAATGAACCTGAGAAGTTTAATAACTGTGCTGTGTCCCTGCTTATGTGTCACAGAACGTGAGGGTAGCAGAGTTATTAACTGTGGCAGAGCAGGTATTTTTTTTCCCAATTAAGGAAAGCAAATGGCGAACCCAGCAGTAAAGCGTAGCTGGCTGCGTATGATTTAGCAATGTTTTTCACGCAGCTCACACGTCTCCACAGGCGTAAGGACGGACACAGGCTGGACAAATAGATTTCTTTTCAGTTTTTTCCCACCAACAGGCAGCACTGCGTATATTCAATGAACCTGAGAAGTTTAATAACTGTGCTGTGTCCCTGCTTATGTGTCACAGAACGTGAGGGTAGCAGAGTTATTATAACTCTTGGAGAGCAGGTATTTTTTTTCCCAATTAAGGAAAGCAAATGGCGAACCCAGCAGTAAAGCGTAGCTGGCTGCGTATGATTTAGCAATGTTTTTCACGCAGCTCACACGTGTCCACCGCCCGTAAGGACGGACAGAGGCTGGACAAATAGATTTGTTTTCAGTTTTTTCCCACCAACAGGCAGCACTGTGTATATTCTATGAATAATAACTGTGTTGTGGCCCTGCCTATACAATTCTTTCCCTGCAGTATCAATGGAGGGTGGAATGCTCTGCAGAGGCGATTTTGAGAAGCCCAAAAAAAATGCAGCACAGCCAACAGCAGCCTGGACAGTACTGCACACGGATAAATATGGCCCTAGAAAGGACCGTTGAGGTTCTTGAAGGCTACACTCACTCCTAACACTCTCCCTGCCTATGCAGCACTTCTGTCCCTAATGCCAGGTGCAACGGTCTGCAGAGGCGATTTTGAGAAAAAAAAAATCCCACTGCTAACAGCAGCCAACACACAGCTATCAGTGGCCCTAATAAGGACCTTTGGGGGGTCTTGAAGCCTACACTAACTACCAATTCTTTCCCTACAGCAGCTCCGGTATAAACAGCACTGTCCCTCATCTAACTCACACCGCATCTGAGGCGAGCCGCGGGAGGGGCCGACTTTTATATTAGGCGAACACCTGATCTCGCCAGCCACTCACAGCAGGGGGGTGGTATAGGGCTTAAACGTTGCAGGGGGAAGTTGTAATGCCTTCCCTGTCTTTCAATTGGCCAGAAAAGCGCGCTAACGTCTCAGGGAAGGAAGTGAAAGTAACCAGAACACCGCATGGTGTTCGTCACGAATAACGAACATCCCGAACACCCTAATATTCGCACGAATATCAAGCTCGGACGAACGCGTTCGCTCATCTCTATTAAAAACGCATTGCAAGTTTGCGCTTTGCGGCTTTTCACTAAGTCTTCTCACTCACCTCCTAGGTGTCTCCTTACACACCTTCTAGGTGCTCTCTTTAAGGAGAGATGATACCCTTCCCAAAATAAATGGGAAAACACTGGGTAACACTGACATGGAAAAGGACTTGGGAATTTTACTAAACTGTAAACTTAAATAGAGCAACCAGTGTCAGGCAGCTGCTGCCAAGTCAAATAGGATCATGGGGTGCATCTAAAGAGGTCTAGAGGCACATGATGAGAACATTGTTCTTGCTCTTTACAAGTTACTGGTCAGACACACATGGAATATTGTGGAAGTTTTGGGCACCTATACTGAAGAATAATGAATAATAATATTTATTTGTATAGCGCCAACTTATTCCTCAGCGCTCAAGAAGGACACATCAGAGTGTGATAGGCGGGCAACTAAAGTAATAAATGGAATGGGCAAACTACAATACCTCGTGAGGCTAACAAAATTGGGTTTATTTAATTTAGAAAAAAGACGGCTGAGGGGCGACCCAATAACTATGTATAAATAAGTCAGGGGACAATACAGAGATTTCTCTCATGATCTGTTTATACCCAGGACTGTGACTGTAACAAGGGAGCGCCCTCTACGTCCAGAGGAAAGAAGATTTCTATACCAACATAGAAGAGGGTTCTTTACTGTAAGAGCAGTGAAACTAAGGAACTCTCTGCCTGAGGGCGTGGTGGTGATGGTGACACACTATCAAAAGTGTCCTGGACGCCTTTCTTGAGTGTCCCAATATTACATGCTATAGTCCCTGATTACTTTAGAAAGGTTGGTGATCCGGGGATTATTCTGATTGCCAGATTTGTATTCAGGAAAGATTTTTTCCCCCTAGAATGATGAAAATTGGCTTCTACCTCATTGGCTTTTTTGCCTTCCTCTGGATCAATATTGCAGGAAAGTAGGCTGAACTGGATAGACACAAGTTTTTTTCAGTACTACGTTACTATGAACTGAAAGAACTCTAAAAGCCCTGCTCCATATCAGGAGACTAGTACATAATACAACCCCAATTCTAAAAAGGTTGGGACGCTGTGTAAAATGTAAGTAAATGGAAAGAGAAAAAGAATGCAATGATTTGGAAATCTCATATAAGCATAGAACGAAAAATAGAGGGGTTTGGTACGGTGTTAGCCAGTAGAGCAAAGTGTGATTGTTCCCAGCAAGACAAACCAAGTAATCTTGTAGCTATGATACCTTTTAATGGATAACAAAAATACATGATGTTATAGCAAGCTTTCAGGTCTTCTATCGATCCTTTTTAGCCTGATGAAGGATCAATAGAACACCCGAAAGCTCCCTATAACATCATGTATTTTTGTTATCCATTAAAAGGTATCATATCTACCAGATTACTTGGTTTCTCTAACTGAGATCAATTACATATAAGCATAGAACACATATCAGAAGGTGAAAAAGAGACATTGTAGCATTGCATTTAAAAACTTTTCTGCCACCATGTATTGCTATATGAATATACTGAAATGTCACTCTATTAAAGCCTGCTGAACAGGTGATGTCTGTATAAGTGGATGTATACAATTTATGTTACTCCACAATTTATATTCCATCTATGCATCTTCCCACTGTCAGTTCTGAGTGTTCACTTCTGGGCCTCTGTGGAGTGCAGACATTACAAAGCATTAAAGCTAACAGTGAAAATGGGGATTTAAGATTCTGGTGAAAATGTGCAGGTTTCTAGTGACAACTGATCCTTATCAGCATATGTTAACAATGGTTGTGTTAGTGTCTATACTAATCCCCTCGTAAAGTGAACTTCAAGCAGGGCAGCAGTGCAGACAAGACCCATAAAAGCTGTTATTGATGGCTTTAGTTTATCTAGACCTCTGACATTTTAAGATGATGTAGTGATTTACTGGAGCAGAGCTGCCCTCCTGCAAGTTCCCAGTCATTTATACTGCAGTCTGTGATGGTATTTGAGAAAACTGCAGTTTGTATTTAATTGCTATGAGTTGCTGACCTTTTACTGCACTAATTCAATTGCTGTTTGCGATTTGATGCTGAGACAATTGCATTACTATTCCACATACTGGAACTGTAGAGTGCACCGCTGTTGCATGAGATCAAAAGAGATTAAAGCATAATTCAAAAAAATACATTTATTGGCAAGACAGAAAAATTATTCTTGTAAGCATCCTGGTTAAAGAGGCATAGATTATACCTGTCTGAGCATACCTGTACCCCAAATGCTAAGCTTTGGGCTCCTCACACACTTTTGTCATTTGTGTATTTAATAGCTGCTACACACAGCACCAATTGTTTATAAGTTCCATGCATATAATGACTTCTAAGTAGTTCGTTAGCCCGCATCACCTCCCTTCAGTGAGCGATGATCCTTCCTGTGTAAAAGCACAGGAATGGTCACCACTAGGGCGACCTTTTGGGCATCTGTACCTGACGGGTTGTCACGTGTAAAAGGTCCTTAAGTTTAATGACTATAACTGATTTATTATATTCACCATCAGTCGACCATCAGAGCTGATGGTGTTTTTTGTTATTTTGCTGGTTTTACAACCTGTAATCAGCCAGTTGGGGTTATCTACTGGTGTGTATATCCATACTAGTTGACTCATATTAGCTCCTGATGAACATCTTAATGAAGGGAATTGCGTTGATTTCAATTGTTTTGTTTTCAATATTGGGATTCTCGCCCATTAAAAGTTTGGGCAAGAAAAGATAGAACTTGCTGTATCTTTGCCGTACATAGTATTAACTACGTGCGGAAAATATATGGCAAGACCTATCTTACCACTACTTTTTGGTGGAATTTATTGCTGTCCTTAGATAAAGCAGGACTGAGTGAAGATGCTAGTGGGGGAGGTGAGTGGCAGAAATGACTAACAAGTAAAATGTCATTTAGCCAGGAGAGCGAATCAAATCCAGACAGAGTAAAAATGCAGTATTCACGGGTCACAGAGCAATCGCAGCACAGAGGATTTAAGCAGAGTTTAGCAGAGTAGATTCAGCTTGAAATGGTATGATATAGGCAGATGTACCAAATGCAGACAGAGTAATAATAATACCACTGTAGTGACCTGGAGGGTCCACTCAGGTCACGAGACCTACGCGGAGGAGCTGGGAGGCTAAAGCTGTCACGGGTCATGGTGGCACTCACCAGTCTGCTTCCCAAAGGGCTACACATGACCTCGGCCCAAGTACCACATGGCCTCTTCTGGACACCCCTAGGATAGGGATGGCGAATAAACATTTAATAGGATCTGCAGGTTGTCACGGGTGATGCCACCATTTCATTCCCACTGGAATAAGACATTGGTGGTAATAAGCAGAGTCCACGTGCTGTTAACTTTTTAGTACCTCAGTCCCTGGGAACGGTCAGGGCCTGGGAGAACTTTACTGTAATAACTGGAACACTTTACAAAGGTACACTGATACACCAATGCAGGCAACATAGAGGAAGAAGTTCTGGGAGGAACTCAGGACGATGCTGGTCCTACAATCCTTAGGATTTGTACGGAACCACTCCTGGAAGGGGTTTACTCAGGATGACACCGGCCTGACAGTATGACCAGACAAAATCTGCACAGTGCATCTACACAAGACATTACATGCATGGCATTTATGAAGGGGTCAAGAATAGATGTTCTGGGCCACTACATCATTACTCCTTTACTGAGTGCATGATCGTACGAAGAGGGAAAATAAAATTGTTGATATACTGAAAATTAGGGATAAGAACTTATCATAATAAAAATCTCCTCCGTTTGATCCCTCTCTGTGTATTAATATCACAGCCTAAGCAATCCAAGGGGAAGTATCCAGAAACCTGACTGAGGGACGACTTCATTGAATGACCTTAGTGAGGAGAGTCCCAGTCACCTGTTATACATCACTATTAAGTAGAAGATTGAGCTCATTACTTCTATGAGATCTCCCAATTTTTTGGAGCAGATGCCCACGTGCTATGGAATCTTATTATTAACCAAACCCTATGGGATGTCTTTATATGCGTGTCTTGTCTTTTTGGACAATTATTTAAATGTTTTTCTATTAAAAGTTATATTTTAACAGGGACCTTATTTCTATGATTCCCAATTGTGTTCTTTTGGGTTTTCTGCTGCTTTGAATGATTTATTATTTCAGAATTATTGGGTTTATAGTTTGTAGAAGATAATATTATATTTTTCTTTATCTAGCTCTTTTTTGGCAACCACATAGTCAGCCAGGGTGAGCAATGCAGCAATGATTGGGTGATATTTGTTTTATGTGTTTATTCATCAGAATACACCATTGGGGATATCAGCTCAAGTTACTAGAGAAATCCGGCCATGCTATAGTGACAATTGTTTAAAATAGTAGAACCTTCTTGGGCCATTCAGTTCTCTCTTTTAATGTGTTACTTTTAGAGATGAGCGAGCATACTTGCTAAGGACAATTGCTCGATCGAGCATTGTCCTTAGCGAGTATCTCCCCGCTCGGGAAAAAAGGTTCGGCTGCCGGCGCGGGTGACAGATGAGTTGCGGCAGTCAGCAGGGGGGAGCGGGGGGGAGAGAGGGAGAGAGAGATCTCCCCTCCGTTCCTCCCCGCTGTCCCCTGCAGCTCTCTGCCCGCCACCGGCAGCCAAATCTTTGCTCCTGAGTGGGCAGGTACTCGCTAAGGGCAATGCTCGATCGAGCAATTGCCCTTAGCGAGTATGCTCGCTCATCACTAGTTACTTTACTATGTGCTCTATAGTAATGGCTACACACACCAAAATGGCCATACTCATGTATGACCTTTCTTGTCCCTAATACCAGGGTAAGGTTGGTACATAACAAGTCTTGAATGAAGCAGACATTTGCAATCCTTCAATGGGCTGAACAGGGTTCTTCTAGAAGAACCCCTGAAACCCAATGAAGGACTTTATATGATGTCCAAAACCTTGCCGCACATGCTGCTTTGGAATTAATAAAAGTTTTTTATTGCATCAAAGTCTGTAATGATGGTCCATTCAAGAGTTCTTAATGCATGTTATTATAAAACCTGCTGCTAACCTTTCATTGTATTTCTGGAAAGAACTTTCTTTGGCTGTTTCTTTCTCTATGTTGCAATTGACTATATTTTACTTTGATATGTTATGAGTAGAGATGAGCGAGCACCAAAATGCTTGGGCACTCGTTACTCGGGACGAATTTATCGCGATGCTCGAGGGTTCGTTTCGAGTAACGAACCCCATTGAAGTCAATGAGCGACCCGAGCATTTTTGTATTTCGCCGATGCTCGCTAAGGTTTTCATGTGTGAAAATCTGGGCAATTCAAGAAAGTGATGGGAACGACACAGCAACGGATAGGGCAGGCGAGGGGCTACATGTTGGGCTGCATCTCAAGTTTCCAGGTCCCACTATTAAGCCACAATAGCGGCAAGAGTGCCCCCCCCCTCCCAACAATTTTTACTTCTGAAAAGCCCTCATTAGCAATGCATACCTTAGCTAAGCACCACACTACCTCCAACAAAGCACAATAACTGCCTGCGTGACACTCCGCTGCCACTTCTCCTGGGTTACATGCTGCCCAACACCCCCCCCCCCACGACCCAGTGTCCACAGCGCACACCAAAGTGTCCCTGCCCAGCCTTCAGCTGCCCTCATGCCACGCCACCCTCATGTCTATTTATAAGTGCGTCTGCCAGAGGCAAAGCAGGCACACACTGCAGAGGGTTGGCATGGCTAGGCAGCGACCCCCCCCATAAAAGGGGCGGGCAGATAGTCCACAATGCTGTACAGAAGCAATGAGAAATCCAATCCTGTGCCACTTCCATCTGGAGCTGCACACGTGGACATAGCAATGGGAAACCTATGTGCCACACACTATTCATTCTGTCAAGGTGTCTGCACGCCCCAGTCAGACCGCGTTTTTTTATAAATAGTCACAGGCAGGTACAACTCCGCAATGGGAATTCCGTGTGCACCCACAGCATGGGTGGCTCCCTGGAAGCCACCCGCTGTACATAAATGTATCCCATTGCATTGCCCATCACAGCTGAGGTAATGTCGTGGTTAATGCAGGTGGGCTTCGGCACACACTGCATGCCCCAGTCTGATTGGGGTTCTTTAGAGGTGGACAGATGTAGGTTAAACTCTGTGTGCACCTACAGCATGGGTGGCTCCCTGGAACCCACCGGTGGTACATAAATATATCCCATTGCAGTGCCCTACTCAGCAGAGCTAACGTCAGATACAATACAGGTGGGCTTCGGCCCACACTGCATGCCCCAGTCAGACTGGGGTTCTTTAGAAGTGGACAGATGTAGGTTAAACTCCGTGTGCACCTACAGCATGGGTGGGTGCCAGGAAGCCACCGGCGGTACATAAATATATCCAATTGCATTGCCCAACACAGCTGAGGTAATGTCGTGCTTAATGCAGGTGGGCTTCGGCCCACACTGCATGCCCCAGTCAGACTGGGGTTCTTCAGAAGTGGACAGATGTAGGTTAAACTCCGTGTGCACCTACAGTATGGGTGGGTCCCAGGAAGCCACCGGCGGTACATAAATATATCCCATTGCATTGCCCAATACAGCTGAGGTAATGTCGTGCTTAATGCAGGTGGGCTTCGGCCCACACTGCATGCCCCAGTCAGACTGGGGTTCTTTAGAAGTGGACAGATGTAGGTTAAACTCCGTGTGCACCTACAGCATGGGTGGGTCCCAGGAAGCCACCGGCGGTACATAAATATATCCCATTGCATTGCCCAACACAGCTGAGGTAATGTCGTGCTTAATGCAGGTGGGCTTCGGCCCACACTGCATGCCCCAGTCAGACTGGGGTTCTTTAGAAGTGGACAGATGTAGGTTAAACTCCGTGTGCACCTACAGCATGGGTGGCTCCCTGGAACCCACCGGTGGTACATAAATATATCCCATTGCAGTGCCCTACTCAGCAGAGCTAACGTCAGATACAATACAGGTGGGCTTTGGCCCACACTGCATGCCCCAGTCAGACTGGTAATATGTACCTTAACAGTAACCTCGTTGGTGGTAATGTGGTGGTGACTGCGGATCTAGTAGCGCGGTTTTATGTAGTTGGTTTTCGGAATGTGGCCATGATTAAGTGGTCCGTGGCGGGGGGATGGTGGTGGTGCTCTCTTGTTGTGTCGTTAAAGGTGAAATTCTTGGACTGCCACCAGACGGACCAATGCAAAGGTATTTGCCAAGAATGTTTTCATTGTTGGAGGAGGAGGGGGATGTTTTGGAGGCACTATGTGTCCTCTCCACGTGTCCGTGGTTATATGCACCTTAACAGTAACAGTGTTGGTGGGAAATGGCCTCGCCGCCATCATGTCTTTGTGAAGCCTCTGTTTCCACACCCCAGTGACATACCATTAGCTGCGGTATAGGCAGAGCCCAGAATTATTAACATTTCAGCGGTAGTATTAGGGACAGGCCCCACTAACATATCACTAGCAGCAGTATAGGGGGAGCGCAGTCTTAGTTCCATTTCAGTAATAGTAGCACTCAAGACAGGCCCCAGTAACAATTCCGAAGCAGCAGTATAGGAGGAGCGCAGTCTTAGGGCGCCCAACCACTGGCGATTTTTTTTCTTTGCGTTTTGCGTTTTTTCTCAAGAGCAATTAGAATTGAATGTACTCCTGTCCACTGGCGTTTTTTTTTGCGTTGCGTTGCGTTTTTTAACATAGGAACTGTCAGTTGCATATGTGTCCTTATTTTTCTCCTAATGCACCCATGAAAGTCAATGGAAATTAATGGAAAAGCCGCGAAAACGCCGCGAAAACGCGGCAAAAAACGCCGCGAAAAACGCCGCGAAAACGCTGCGTTTTTCACGCACGAAAATCGCAAACGCCAGTGGGTGGGCGCCCTTAGTTCCATTTCAGTAATAGTACCACTCAAGACAAGCCCCAGTAACAATTCCCATTGCAGCAGTTTAGGGAGATAACAGTCTCTTTCACATTTCAGTAGCTGCAGTATAGACAAGGCCCCAGTTACATTTATGTAGCAAAAGTGTAGGCCAACCCCACACACCTTTCTGTACCATGAGTGCAGGCGAAGAACATAGAAATTACAATTATTACACTGTAGGTGAGGGCCCAAAAAAATTGGTGTAGCAACAGTACTAATGTACCTCAGAAAAAATTGGCCATGCCTAACCAAGATGGCAGGTGAAACCCATTAATCGCTTTGGTTAATGTGGCTTAAGTGGTAACTAGGCCTGGAGGCAGCCCAGTTTAACGAAAAATTGGTTCAAGTTAAAGTTTCATCGCTTGTAAGAGCATTGAAACGTATAAAAATTGTTTGGAAAAATTATATGAGTGAGCCTTGTGGCCCAAAGAAAAATTGCCCGTTCGGCGTGATTACGTGAGGTTTCAGGAGGAGGAGCAGGAGGAGGAATATTATACACAGATTGATGAAGCAGAAATGTCACCGTTTTGGATGGTGATAGAGAAATGTGATTGTTCTCAGCAAGAGAAACGACGTAATCTTGTAGATATGATACCTTTTAATGGCTAACAAAAATACATGATGTAATAATAGCGAGCTTTCGTACCAACGCAGGGTACTTCTTCCGGCTTAAATGGATTGGATCTGAAGAGGCATGCATATTTATACACACTTATAACATACATACTTATGACAAGGCACAGATAAGTATGTATGTTATAAGTGGTATAAATATGCATGCCTCTTCAGATCCAATCCATTTAAGCCGGAAGAAGTACCCTGCGTTGGTACGAAAGCTCGCTATTATTACATCATGTATTTTTGTTAGCCATTAAAAGGTATCATATCTACAAGATTACGTCGTTTCTCTTGCTGAGAACAATCACATTTTGCTCTACTGGCTAACACGGTACCAGATCTTTGTTTTCATTATACCGGATGGTGATAGAGAACGATGCTTCCATCCGCGGGTGCAGCCTACATATTGCTTAGGTATCGCTGCTGTCCGCTGGTGGAGAAGAGAAGTCTGGGGAAATCCAGGCTTTGTTCATCTTGATGAGTGTAAGCCTGTCGGCACTGTCGGTTGACAGGCGTGTACGCTTATCTGTGATGATTCCCCCAGCCGCACTAAACACCCTCTCTGACAAGACGCTAGCCGCAGGACAAGCAAGCACCTCCAGGGAATACAGCGCGAGTTCAGGCCACGTGTCCAGCTTCGACACCCAGTAGTTGTAGGGGGCAGAGGCGTCACGGAGGACGGTCGTGCGATCGGCTACGTACTCCCTCACCATCCTTTTACAGTGCTCCCGCCGACTCAGCCTTGACTGGGGAGCGGTGACACAGTCTTGGTGGGGAGCCATAAAGCTGTCCAGGGCCTTAAAGAGTGTTGCACTGCCTGTGCTGAACATGCTGCTCGATCTCCGCACCTCCCCTGCTACCTGGCCCTCGGAACTGCGCCTTCTGCCACTAGCGCTGTCGGATGGGAATTTTACCATCAGCTTGTCCGCCAGGGTCCTGTGGTATAGCAACACTCTCGAACCCCTTTCCTCTTCGGGAATGAGAGTGGAAAGGTTCTCCTTATACCGTGGGTCGATCAGTGTGTACACCCAGTAATCCGTAATGGCCAGAATGCATGCAACGCGAGGGTCACGAGAAAGGCATCCTAACATGAAGTCAGCCATGTGTGCCAGGGTACCTGTACGCAACACATGGCTGTCTTCACTAGGAAGATCACTTTCAGGATCCTCCTCCTCCTCCTCCTCCTCCGCCTCCTCCTCCTCAGGCCATACACGCTCAAAAGGATGACAGGCAAGCAGCATGGGTACCGTCAGCAGTGGGCCAAGCTGTGTCTTCCCCCTCCTCCTCATCCTCCTCATGCTCCTCCTCCTCCTCCTCAACGCGCTGAGATATAGACAGGAGGGTGCTCTGACTATCCAGCGACATACTGTCTTCCCCCGCCTCCGTTTTCGAGCGCAAAGCATTTGCCTTTATGCTTTGCAGGGAACTTCTCAAGAGGCATAGCAGAGGAATGGTGACGCTAATGATTGCAGCATCGCCGCTCACCACCTGGGTAGACTCCTCAAACTTTCCAAGGACCTGGCAGATGTCTGCCAACCAGGCCCACTCTTCTGAAAATAATTGAGGAGGCTGACTCCCATTGCGACGCCCATGTTGGAGTTGGCATTCCACTATAGCTCTACGCTTCTCAAAGAGCCTGGCCAACACGTGGAGCGTAGAGTTCCACCGTGTGGGCACATCGCACAGCAGTCGGTGCA
The DNA here is from genome assembly GCF_035609145.1 of Eleutherodactylus coqui. Classification (NCBI taxonomy): domain Eukaryota; kingdom Metazoa; phylum Chordata; class Amphibia; order Anura; family Eleutherodactylidae; genus Eleutherodactylus; species Eleutherodactylus coqui. The sequence continues at coordinate 107,501,687 of NC_089837.1, forward strand.
CTGGCAGATCAAACCGATGTTGCAGTGTCCGCAGGGTGTCAGCGTCCGTGTGGGACTTGCGGAAATGTGCGCAGAGACGGCGCACCTTTCCGAGCAGGTCTGACAAGCGTGGGTAGCTTTTCAGAAAGCGCTGAACCACCAAATTAAAGACGTGGGCCAGGCATGGCACGTGCATGAGGCTGCCGAGCTGCAGAGCCGCCACCAGGTTACGGCCGTTGTCACACACGACCATGCCCGGTTGGAGGCTCAGCGGCGCAAGCCAACGGTCGGTCTGCTCTGTTAGACCCCGCAGCAGTTCGTGGGCCGTGTGCCTCTTCTCTCCTAAGCTGAGTAGTCTCAGCACGGCCTGCTGACGCTTGCCCACCGCTGTGCTACCACGCCGCGCGACACCGACTGCTGGCGACGTCCTGCTGCTGCTGACACATCTAGATTGCGAGACAGAGGTTGAGGAGGAGGAGGAGGAGGAGGAGGGTGCTTTAGTGGAGGAAGCATACACCGCCGAACATACCACCACCGAGCTGGGGCCCGCAATTCTGGGGGTGGGTAGGACGTGAGCGGTCCCAGGCTCTGACTCTGTCCCAGCCTCCACTAAATTCACGCAATGTGCCGTCAGGGAGATGTAGTGGCCCTGCCCGCCTGTGCTTGTCCACGTGTCCGTTGTTAAGTGGACCTTGCCACTAACCGCATTGGTGAGGGCGCGTACAATGTTGCGGGAGATGTGGTCGTGCAGGGCTGGGATGGCACATCGGGAAAAGTAGTGGCGACTGGGAACTGAGTAGCGCGGGGCCGCCGCCGCCATCATACTTTTGAAGGACTCCGTTTCCACAACCCTATACGCAGCATCTCAAGGCTGATAAATTTGGCTATGTGGACGGTTAACGCTTGAGCGTGCGGGTGCGTGGCGCCGTACTTGCGCTTGCGCTCAAACACTTGCGCTAGCGACGGCTGGACGGTGCGGTGCGAGACATTGGTGGATGGGGCCGAGGACAGCGGGGGTGAGGGTGTGGGTGCAGGCCAGGAGACGGTAGTGCCAGTGTCCTGAGAGGGGGGTTGTTTTTCAGTGGCAGGTTGGGGTACAGGGGGAGATGCAGCGGTGCAAACCGGAGGCGGTGAACGGCCTTCGTCCCACCTTGTGGGGTGCTTGGCCATCATATGTCTGCGCATGCTGGTGGTGGTGAGGCTGTTGGTGGTGGCTCCCCGGCTGATCTTTGCGCGACAAAGGTTGCACACCACTGTTCGTCGGTCGTCAGGCGTCTCTGTGAAAAACTGCCAGACCTTAGAGCACCTCGGCCTCTGCAGGGTGGCATGGCGCGAGGGTGCGCTTTGGGAAACAGTTGGTGGATTATTCGGTCTGGCCCTGCCTCTACCCCTGGACACCGCACTGCCTCTTGCAACCTGCCCTGCTGCTGCCCTTGCCTCCCCCTCTGAAGACCTGCCCTGAGTAGGCGTTGCACACCAGGTGGGGTCAGTCACCTCATCGTCCTGCTGCTCTTCCTCCGAATCCTCTGTGCGCTCCTCCCTCGGACTTACTGCCCTTACTACTACCTCACTGCAAGACAACTGTGTCTCATCGTCATCGTCCTCCTCACCCACTGAAAGGTCTTGAGACAGTTGCCGGAAGTCCCCAGCCTCATCCCCCTGACCCCGGGAACATTCCAATGGTTGGGCATCAGTGACGATAAACTCCTCTGGTGGGAGAGGAACCACTGCTGCCCAATCTGAGCAGGGGCCCGAGAACAGTTCCTGGGAGTCTTCCCGCTCCTGAGCAGGTGTCATTGTAGTGGAGTGAGGAGGCTGGGAGGAAGGAGGAGCAGCAGCCAGAGGATTCGGATTTGCAGCACTGGACGGCGCCGAACTGTGGGTGGATGATAGGTTGCTCGAAGCACTTTCTGCCATCCACGACAGGACCTGCTCACACTGCTCATTTTCTAATAAAGGTCTCCCACGTGGACCCATTAATTGTGCGATGAATGTGGGAACGCCAGAAACGTGCCTCTCTCCTAATCGCGCAGCAGTCGGCTGCGATACACCTGGATCAGGAGCTCGGCCTGTGCCCACACCCTCACTTGGGCCTACGCGTCCTCGGCCGCGTCCACATACTCTAGGCCTACCCCTACCGCTCAGCATGCTGTATTACCAGTGATTTCCCAGCCAGGTAATAAATTGGCGCAAGCCTGCAGGCCAAATAGAATTTTTCCCTTTTTTTTAAAAGGAAAGGCCCACTGACTATATTCAATCAATAACAAATGTGTTCTGTGGCCCTGCTGTGTGTCACAGAACTGCAGTGTTATATTAACTGCAGCAGAGCGGTGTTTTCCCAGGCAGGAAATAAATTGGCGCAAGCCTGCTGTTAAACTTAGCTGGCTGCGTATGATTTTTTGTACGTTCTCCACCCACCACACACGTACCCAGAACGCTGAGGACTGTCAGAGGCAGGCCAAATAGAATTTTTCCCTTTTTTTTAAAAGGAAGGCCCACTGACTATATTCAATCAATAACAAATGTGTTCTGTGGCCCTGCTGTGTGTCACAGAACTGCAGTGTTATATTAACTGCAGCAGAGCGGGGATTTCCCAGGCAGGAAATAAATTGGCGCAAGCCTGCTGTTAAACTTAGCTGGCTGCGTATGATTTTTTTACGTTCTCCACCCACCACACACGTACCCAGAACGCTGAGGACTGTCAGAGGCAGGCCAAATAGAATTTTTCCCTTTTTTTTTTAAAGGGAAGGCCCACTGACTATATTCAATCAATAATATATGTCTTCTGGCCCTGCCTAAACAATTCTGTCCCTGTAGTATTACTGCAGGGCGCAATGCTCTGCACAGCCGATTTTGAAAAAAAAAAAAAAAGTGCAACACTGCTAACAGCAGCCTCCACACTACTGCACACGGATAGATGTGGCCCTAAGAAGGACCGTTGGGGTTCTTGAAGCCTACACTCACTCCTAACACTCTCCCTACAGCAGCTCCAACACAATAGCACTTTCCCTCAGCTAACTCACAACGCATCTGAGGCGAGCCGCGGGAGGGGCCGATTTTTATACTCGGGTGACACCTGATCTCGCCAGCCACTCTCTGCAGGGGGGTGGTATAGGGCTGGAACGTCACAGGGGGAAGTTGTAATGCCTTCCCTGTCTTTCAATTGGCCAGAAAAGCGCGCTAACGTCTCAGAGATGAAAGTGAAAGTAACCCGAACATCGCGTGGTGCTTGTTAAGAGTAACAAGCATCCCGAACACCCTAATATTCGCCCGAGCATCAAGCTCGGACGAGTACGTTCGCTCATCTCTAGTTATGAGGCTAATGTATGTCATTTTGTGGTGTCACAGCATGACAGTGTTGTCAGAGGAAGGGGTCTGGCAGAATACATTTGTGCCAATTTCCAATCCCAACAGAGATTTTCTGTATTATCTTCACAACACTCAGCAAGCAGCAACAATGTTTTGACTCTGATACCAGAGTCTTTTTTGCTCAACTTTTGTGTTTTTGGTGCTGTTAGAGGAACATGACTGTAGTGACGCCATAGCATCAGCCCTCGCCCATGTGATCCTAATGTTGGCATATGCTCTCTGTCATTCTCGAGATTAATGCTTACAGGAGCACATCTTTGCCTGTGTATGGGTAGATTAGTTGCCTTGGAGGTGTCTCAGCCCAGTCAGTCAATCAGCATTAGTCTGTAAACATTTATTCTGACTCCTCCTCTGGGAGGGCACCAGTTATACTTCTAGAAAAGTCTGTGAAGACACTCATCTGAAGGTTTTTCTGTTCTGTTGACTTCTGTCTGAAGACTGCTGTCTGAAGGTCTTCTGGTCCAGTTTCTGGTTCCCTGTCTGTCTTGAGTCTCCAGCAAAGCTAAGTTTGCTGCACATTCATTTTAACACATGTGAAGCTGTTGAACACCTTGCTTCCCTTGAGTGTTAGTGGTCATTCATATATTATAGTGTCAACTATCTATCACATTGTGCTCCTGGGACCTGTAGTTCTATGGTTTTCCAGGAGCACACTTACACAGATGTGGGATGATTGAGCTGGCTTGGTGTGTATTGCTCCAGTCCACCAATCACCACCATTCTTCTGCACATAAATGCCAGCCCCTCTTGCTAGAGGGATTCAGTCATTTATCTTTCTCCTCATTCCTCTCAGTACTCTGGTGTTTGGAGTCATGCATGTTTTGCTTGGTATTGCTGCATGCATGAGGTTCTGGTGGGATTCCCTTGTCTGTTGGTGTGAACAGTGTCCTGTTCAGTTTGTACACCATTAACCATCTACGGCAAGCCAGGCCTATGTTTCAGCATGGGGCCATCCCTATTGGGATGAACGCCCTACTTGCAGGCAGGATTCCCTGGGGTTTAAGTTGTCTCGTGAGTCCCTACTCGAAAAAGACAAGGACCCTTGTCATGGGCTTGTGAGCTTAAGTAGCTTAAGTGGAAATGACACTATCCTTTGCCATACAGTATTTCCCTTTTCCAACTAGGGAGAGTCAGGTTTCTCCAGGTTCTTGATGTGGAGTCGCTCTCCTCAGGGTCTCGCCACTTTTAGACAGGGGTCCCTCATGTCAGCAGTTGAGTTCAAATTTCCAATATCACCAAATTTGGTTTAATTATTCATAGTTTTGTTCTCTGCATTAATATGTTTGTATATGTTTCGTGTTTGGACATTATATTACGCCTATGTAGGCCACATTTTATAGGCCCTGCATGGACATAACAGGTGGTGGCCACCTTTTGTGATCTTCAGAGGCAAAGGGAAAATGCATCATCAGACAACATTACTACAAATTAAATAATGTGTTATGGGCCTAGTCTAGGGAGTCTATAATGGTATGCAGAGTATAGGGAAATTTCACTCTAGAGTTGTGTGGGTGAAGACCTTGAGCCAATATAAGAAGTGACTTTGGTGCTACCTGTGCTTTTTGGGCACTACCTGTGAGTGGGATTAGGAAGGGTAACCAGTGCCAAGCTGTGGAAAGCATTCACCCTGGCCCATGTGACAATCCCTCAGAAAGTGAGAAAGAGATTCTTTCAGTCTTCCAAGTTGTAAGCAGAACTGAGTTAGGCCAATAGTGTGCCTGAGAAATTAGTATGCCCATGCTGAGAGAGACCCCTGTTATGTAACAGAGTGCAACAGCCAGAGGTGGGCGCACTGCACTAGAGCTGAGCAAGACTGGAGAGTTCGCCGGTGCTTGGGATTTAGAGGCAGAGCAGGATGCTGCAAGTAAAGGGAGAAAGAAAAAAAGAATGAGTGAGAGAGCAAATGACAGTGCCATTACTAGAGACCCAGAGAGGTATCTTCTTATCCCTTAAACCCAATTATAGCAGAAGATATACACATGGGCAAGAACCCACAAAGCCTAGTATAAGACACATACGTCCAAAAGATAAACATACAACTACACTCAAAAGCCAAACTCCTTACCTACAAAAAAGAGCAGACCAACCAAGTTCTATAAAATATTACAGCTTTATTTCACGCGTATTATAAATGACATACATGTTAAAAATGAGTAGTGCAGCACAATTTATATAACCCTAGTATCTTAAAAACAGAACATAACAAGATATGGAACCCTAACATATAGCATGTAGTAATGAAAATAAAGTGCAGTAGTGCCAACTATGCCACATAAATATGTACTGTATAATCAAAGCTTGTCACATGACGTAAAGATAAATTTACTAACCCATATTGTCCAACCTGATATCCATTTCAGTTATATATTTTTGAGGTTGGGTTAGTACTACTGCTCTTTTTCAGAGCTAGGGTGTATGTGTTGATTCACAAATAACCACTTTGACCTTACTGATCCTATGCGCTAAGTGTGCAATGACAACATCAAAATTTATGATGCAATTAAAAGTGGACACACAGGTTCTGTATAGACAAAGGGTAGACCCCTGGAAAGATTAATCTGGTGACTTGCAAGAAGCCTAGTCCAATACTGGCCAAGAATTGAGCAAAAAGCAGCTAATTTAACCCTTTGGTGACATCTGTCATACATGTACAATTGGGTCTGTAAGGGGCTGGCTAAGGAGCCAGGTCTGCTGAACCTCACACCTGATTGTGCAGAACTGATGTCTTACTGTATTCTCACTTGGTTTATTAAAACATGACCCAAACTGTCTGTCACTAGCAGCCAGCAAAGAAGTATCCCCTGGAGTTACCAACCCCATCGGATGCCTTCTGCTGCCTTCCCTGAGAGTGTACCATCTGATCCTCCTCCCTGGACTTCTCATCAGCAGGCCTGCCGTAAGTAGCTGAAGGCATCGTCTTGCCCTGAATTCTCCTTGAGCAGGAGTGAGCAGACAACTCAAGGAGCTGCTGTTTAACATTGTAGCCTTGTGGTTAAGACTCCTACTCTCATGCAACCAGCATTGAATGACCCATCACATACCATTGAGCAATATACAAGCAGCACAGGCCCCCAGGCTTCCCCATACTTGTCTACCTAGGAGGAGAGTTATCATTAGCAGACATCCCATAAGATTCCTCAAGGGTTCTTCCCTCTTTGTCTCTAGTAAAATATATAATAATTCACCATTCTTACTTCTCCATAAGGTTATACAATTTCTGCCTGCTGGGGCGACAGTTTAATTATCATTACCTTCTATATTCATTTAAATAAGCTACAGACCATAGGTATACAGTCAGGAGGATGAGCTGTGAGCTCCTTGATTATAACTGTGTGACAGCAGTTGTGTGATCATCATCAGTAACTGTGTATGCTTCCCCTACTAGGCAGTTTCTGTGGTAGGATTCATGTAATCAGATCACAGAGAATGAGAAGCTAACTTAATCGAGAACAAATAAACCTAAGGAAATCTGAGCTGGTCAGAACTGAGATCACATGACCATCTGAGATAAAAGAGGCTAGGAATCTCAAATGGAGAGAAATAACTAACCAAGATAACACTAGCCCCCTTATATGTACTGGGGATAAAAACCACCAAGGAAATTTTAATTAGCATGAACTATTTCTTCATGTTTTCTGCTAGAGATGAGCGAGCATAATCGCTAAGGACAATTACTCGATCGAGCATTGTCGTTAGCGAGTACCTGCCCGCTCGGAAGAAAAGGTTCGGCTGCCGGCGCGGGTGAGAGGTGAGTTACGGCAGTGAGCACGGGGGAGCGGGGGGGGGGGGGGGGGGGGGAGAGAGGGAGAGAGAGATCTCCCCTCCGTTCCTCCCCGCTCTCCCCCGCTGCTCCCCGCCGCCGCTGGGCAGGTACTCGCTAAGGGCAATGCTCGATCGATTGCCCTTAGCGAGTGTGCTCGCTCGTCTCTATTTCCTGCTGTCTAAAACCTGGGTGCATCCTGTAGTCAGGTATGTATTACAGTGTGAAAATACAATATATAGATTTAGTATTGTCAGAATTTCCCCCCCCCCCCCCAAAAAAAAAGAAATGGTACAATTATGTTTTACTCCACTTATAATTTTAAAAAAGGATTTTGGTTCCACTGTACGGTACAACAAATAGTGCAATCGAAAAACATAACTCGTCCCAGAAAAGCAATATAAACAAAATAAAAAATTTACTATTTTTCGAAATTGGGGAGGAGAAAAAAACTGGAAAAAATGTTAATATTCAATAAATATTCAATTAAATACTGGCTAGATTGTAGCAAGTTGTCCTTAAATGGTTAAGTGACTGATATATTTCTATGGCGGTTCCATGGAATGTTTTCTAATATAGTAACATTTACTAATCTTTTGGTTAAAACAGAACAAGAATCTAACAGGACTATCCAGCAACAGATGCCCTATGCAAGGGTACAGTATTTACAACCATAATAGACCTAATAGACAGGTGAGGCAGAATAATTTATCAACAGATTAAGCCGAAAGAAAGAAAGAGAATTAATTTCAGAAGTGTGCCACTGTTTCTATACACCTATTAGACTGGCACCAAGCGTTCTCACAGAGCTGCCGCTACCCCAATAAATTATCGAGTGATTTACAGGGTGGGAGGAGGAGAAGGCTACAAATCTGAATCTATTGAACAAAACTCTCTTGTGCTTATAATGTGCCAGTAAGAGTGTTATTGGCCTTTATCGGATTGAGGTGCAAGTGAATGTAGCTACAAATTACCTGCAGCAGTACATTGGCAATGGCAATATGCCGTAAGGTAATTAGACTCTGGCCTGATTTATAGTATTGTTTCCTATATAAATTCCTTCCATTGTAACCTACCACAGTAAACGCCTTCTTGTCCCTTGGGGATGTGTGCTGATACACTGACTGACATGTGTAATAGACTGCTTTAATTAAAGTAGAGCAATGCAAATTTCAATTCTGCTAACAATAACACAATAGATTTTATTTCTTAACGTAATTGCATAGATTAGAGGGAGGGGGTTGTAGCGAGTTAATGCCGTCGGATACGGTTCTAATGAAAATCTTTCTTGCTAATATTTACATTTTGGCTTAGATTATTATAAATTTTAGAAAGAAGCAGATCTAAAGAAATGCAAATGCAAATCGAAGATATCTTTTAAGTAAATAATATAAGTCACTGATTATATAAAAATGTAGCAATACTTAAAATACAGACATAAAGGATCAGCTCCGCCATGCCTGTAAATGCACAGGTTAAATAAGGGCACAGAGAGAAGAATTGGACATCTTTAGCTCAGTTCACACTATTGTTTTTATGCATGGTCGATATGATGGATCAGTTTTCAGATGCTCCCAATGATTCTTGATGGATCCCATTGACTTATAATGGGGTATATCAGGTTTCTGCCAGAGGTTCTTATGTTTTTAAGAATAGGAGAACGAAATTATGCTGGTGACTGACTATTCCAAGAAAACCGATTAACAGTTATGGACACTGTTCTCACAAGCAAAACATTGCTTGTACACCTGGACGTCTCTTAACAGAGTAATCAGATTAATTATATCTTCTGCCCCCAAAAGTGGAAAAGTTCAGTTCTAGTGCAGAATCCAAGGAGCAGGCCCTCTGCTGAGCAGACAGTGGGGTAGAGATGTTAACCTTGTCAGAGGGCTGTACCATCTCCTCTCTAAGGGTAGCTCGGGACCCAACCTCGTTACTGCTGGGGAATGTCACAGGGATAGTAACCAGGGGTTACCTTAAGTCCAAATGTCACTCGTGACGCCACTGTTCCTTCTCCTGGAATGGATCTTGTAGATGAATGAAGCAGTCCAACACCAGAAGAAAATATTTTGGAACAAAACCAGAAACGGTCAATCTTGTCCATTTGCTTAAACTTCTTAAAAAAGCAATATAACAGTCTAAGTACAACGATATACAGAATTATCTCACGGTGGAGCTCACGGGGTATTGGAACAATCCACAGGCCCATTTATCTGCAATTTCTTTCACTCCTGGCAATCACTTTCTCCACTGGCAACAACACCGACACTTGCTTTCTTGCGTCTCTCGCTAATAAGCAGTTCCTTTCTCTCAGTACTCAGAGGTAGTACAGAGGATCCCTGGGGTGAACGGGCCCAGGCTGATAGTTGCCAGATAGTCAACGCAATCATCGTCTCAATCACAACTTGCGCCTGTGAAAGTTGGGCACTGGAGAAAATAAACCAGAGGAAGATTGATGCCTTCGAACCTTGGGGCTTGAGGAAACTCCTCTATCTTAAAGTCAACAAGCATAGCAATTGTATTTAGTGCAAAGAGTTTATCATACTCCATTAAAGTTGCTTAACATGGGTATTAAATTAAACTCAGATTGTCTGAAATGTTATATCGATTTGCTCATTTAATGGGATTGTGGAAAATTTTGGAATGGGGTACTAGAAATAATTTAAAATATATATTTAGCTGATTTTGGTCTTAATCCAAAAACTTGTATACTGGGTATAGTTGATGGGCTTGATGGGTGCTGAAAACGCTGCGCTAATTGTGGAAAAACGTGCCTGTGTGAGTGAGGCCTAAGAAAGCAGACATTTTTCTCTAACTCTATATAACTCTTTTAACATTGGTGGTGTCCATAAACTGAGATCCATATAACAAGATATAATATAGGAGAACTTTGTTAAGAGCTTATTACTTGGGCCATTGATTGAGACTGAACATTTGTCCAAATGCTTGTTCATCCAATGACTTCCAGTGTGGATGTGCCGGCGACCAGCCAACAAACAAGGAAACACTCTTTTGTCAGGTAATTGCATCTTTTATGTGGCACCAAAAATAATCTGTTGTTGGAAGCACATCATCATGTGTAAATAGGGATGTGCCCGAATGTGAACCTTAGCAACTGTTTGGGCACATATGATTGTGCTAATTGCTCCATGTAAGATGTAGCTGAATGAACACTGATAGACTTGTAAAAATGTTCACTGGCACTTGTTTCAGTAGCTTAATGACCACTGACCACATGATGTGCCTGTCAGCGCAGGCAAAGTGTCATTTTGTACCTGATGCTGTGGGAGAAGATCTCTCCATCTGTAGCGTTGCTGATAGCCTGGTTGAGATGATAGCTCAGCCAGCCTATCAGGTGGTCTGGATAGGTTCTTAAACCAACTCTGGATTACTGGGGATACCGGTTATACTCTCAGTAACCTGGTTGGTTTCAGTTTGGAAATTTTTTTGTCTTGCCTTGCTTTAGCCATTTATAGCACATTCTTTTGAATTTTTTGTTATGATATCTGTGTGTTGATTATCGTTGAATCGATTTTTGCAATTACTCCTGTATTTTATCCTACCCATTCATGGATCCTTCATTTTTCCCATCCCTCTGGACTCCAAGCTTTTGTGTAAAGTCTCGTCCTGTCCTCCCTCATCTATGTAATCCAGTAAGGTTCTAGACGTGGGGTAGCACTTTTCAGGGCTGTAGCCATGCTTTAGGCAGAATCAGTCAGGGTCAGAGTAGGGTGAGGTCCTATTCCTCTCTTCTGTGTCTTTTTTCGTTCTTCCTGGTCTACTTTGCCTGGTCATTGTCTACCCCCTGTACTTCATACATTCCCCAGTCTGTCTGTCCTTTTGGTCTGAGGGACTGTTTGTCAGGCCTGCTTTTAGGGACTGGTCTGATGTAACTCTAACATGCTGAAATAAAGAGGCTGAGAATGGAAGCAAATTCCTAATACATTGTCTAGGGAATTTGGAGAGCTCCTGACCTTAGCAATCCCTGATGGTCATTGGGCTGATTCCCTGATAGAATATGGTCGGTAGTCTGGTCCCTAGTACAATTAATGCATTTCATGCTTTTTCAGAAATTAAAGTATAATAGGAAGTTTCTGTGTAACCAATTTACTGTTTATATATGGTATACTCTGAAGCAGAGCCCCCATTTAAAAGTATTAGGCTCAATGTCCATGGCAAATTTGAATTGCGTAATCCGTGCGGGGCACCCGTGCGGATGATCTGCAATTCAAGACGCCTGTAGAGAGACATGGGGTTCTGCAGGTTAATTAAATCATGCAGATTGGTTTTGCGAAGAAGTTGCAGCATGCTCCAATTAAATTGCGGACGGGCCGTGGAAAGCAGAAAATCACTACTGCACATGTACGGCGTCGTGCCGGATGGTGCTTCTGCACACATCCGTAGTGAAGACCTGGACAGGTAAGCAGGGTCCTCAGTTGCAGAAAGAGTCGAATTCCGCTGTACCCTCCTGCATGTGGAATCCGACCTGCCCGCGAATGTGAGGACTTGGGGCTTCTTCACATGGGTGTGTTTTAGTCTCATTGTATGACCGTTTTAATCACAGCTGCATCATGGGATGAAACAAAATCATTGAATTCAATAGACCTATTTTCCGCAGTTTGTTTTTTTTTAAACTGGTGCGCTATGGAGCAGAGTTTAAATGGCCTGATTAAGAAAAAAAAAACAAGTTCATGCTCATCTATGCTGCGTAGCGGCGAGCGTAGTTGCGCATACGCCCATGTGCAGGGACGTAGCTAAAGGCTTATAGGCCCAGGTGCAAAAGTTTATCTTGGGGCCCCCAACTTTTCTTAACCCCTTAACGCAGAGGTGTAACTTGAAGCTCCTGGACCCCAGTGCAAAACCTGTAACGGGGCCCCCATCTATAATGCTTTATTCATAGTACTGGGCTCCCTATATGGAGAAGAGAGACCTTATGGGCCCTCTAAGGCTACCGGGCCCGGGTGTGATCGCATCCCCTGCATCCCCTATAGTTACGTCAGTGCCCATGTGTTTTTACCTTCAGACAGAAGAGTTGGGTTACATTATTAGGCTAGGAATCACATATGAGGCTGCAGTTTGCGGGCAATAGCCTTACCTGCTTCAGTAGTGCCTCTTATAGAATATTCTGGTAGTTATAGTTCAACAGCAGTTGAATGATCACAAGAATTATCACACGGTAAACGCCTAATTCCACTTTAATCGGACGTCAGAAATGAAGCAAATGACTGTTTTCTTTCAGTATTACAAAGACTTCTGTTAACAGTCTGAAAGCTCTTAGTAAATGTTGAATCTGTTCTTGTGCATTAGCATAAAAAGATCCTGTGGGAACAAACTACCTTTTCAGTTTTATGACTGCAGTTTGGATTTAGATGAGCAGGAAAAATACATCTACGCCGGAGAATACAGAGCGTGTGTATTTTCATCTTTCATAGAAGCCCATCTGGGGAGTCTATCAAGCTGTCTCTTGGGGTTTTACAGGATTTTAAAGCTTCATCCCATATGTATTTATATTGTAGTTTAAAGAGTATTTCAGGACTATAAATGGCAGCTTGTATTCTGCCGACAGGTGTGCAAGGCAACCACTGGGAATTCGTAAGTCTATGAAATCTTGCAGGTTACTATTAGAACGCTTCTGTATCAATGTGCACATAATAGTGCAAATAATCAATAATCAAGAAGATTAGGATGTGGGTATAAATGTGGATGGTCATTCGAATCTAGACAATATCACTATGAAAGAGCTGAACAAGAAGACCCTATTGTCAGAAGACCCTAGCAGCATTGCAGTCTCAGTCATCCATGCCACTAGCTCCAAGCACTGGTGATAAGTTAGCATAAGGCCGCCATCACACGGGCAACAAAATTGCATGAGATTTGTGCATTGAGAGATGCACAAATATGAACCCCATTTTTTGAATGGGTTCATACACATGAGCGATTTTTCCCCTCATTGCAATGCAATACGATTATATGTGAGAAACAAATTGCGGCATGTTCTATCTTGCTGCGAGATCTCGTACCGCAACCCCATTGTCTCAAACGGGTCGGCGACAGCAGCACTAGCTCCATTGAAAGCAATGAGAAAGCTTTGTGGTCCCAGAGGTTCCCTTCATCCACGAAGTGATGCGAGGCTGTTTTCACATGAAAACACCTTGCAACCCTTAGGCTTTCACATGGATGGCAAGGGCGATATCAGGCCGTGATTCACGGCCCGATATCGTCCTTGGTCATGTGAAGTTAGCCTAAAGGTAAACTTTTATTTCTTTTTTATGAAGCTGTTGGAATTGCAAGTAAAGGCAGGTGTAGTGGCCAGAAGTCTGTGTTGCTGGCCCCTCCATGAGTGTCATACATATCATGTCTTTTATAGGTGCACTGTGCAGAAACTGTCTTGTCATTTGTTATGTGGATTGCACAGCTGCAGCAAGTGAGAGGTTAATGTTTCCATGACACTGGGAGATGCTTGCAAATGTATCAATATTTCTCTAGTCACATGATTTGTGTAGTCTATAAGTGTGAGTGTTTTGGGTGTGGTAGGAGAGTTTATGTTCATCCTCTTCAACGGTAGAGAGGAGTGGAGTGTCGGCTACATGGGGGTACCTTTAACCCTCATGTGGTAAAGAGAATGGAAGAGGAAGAGAGATACCCTGAGGATCTGAATGCCAGGGACCGAATAGAAAGGAGGAGAGACAGAGAAAGAGAGTGTTACCATGCAGGGCGGCGCTGGGTCCCGCGGCCGGCGCGCGCCGCTCCGAGGTCGGCTTCGGCGTCCCGGAGCGGTGCTGTCAGGGATCTCTCGGCGGCGTGGAGCAGCCAGCGTGCAGCAGCGTGGAGCAGCCAGCGTGCTGCGGCGTGGGCGTGTCCGCCCGTAGGGTGCCGCCCGCTCTCATCCACCTCCCTTATGCAACAGTGGGAGAGTCGGCTCCTCCCACTCTCCGCCCCGGGGCGGAGGCTTTTAGTTAAAAGGCTGGCAGTGACCTGAACTCACTGCCAGTTATTGGTTCTGCTAGCCTCTAGTCAGGTCTATTCTAGTCTGTCCTAGTTGCTTGTCAGTATCTTTTCGTTTGCCTGAGAGCTACACCTCCAGCCTTGATTCACCTAGTAGTTTTGTTGGTCTGTTACACCTGCCTCTTCTGTCGGCACTCTGTCCCCTGTTAGTAGTTCCATCTAGGCAGTCGCCAGGTCCCTAGCCAGTGCAGGGACTGCCGCCCAGTTGTCCGCCTGGGGTTAGCCAGGGCCGAGGCAAGTAGGCAGGGACAGTGGGGTGCAGGAGATCAGGGCACCCCAACTGGCGCTCGGGGGGCAGAGTGCCGTAACAGAGAGAGAGAGCGTGAAAGCAAAAAGGCCGAATTCATCGTGCAGAGGTACTGTACCACGAGAGTGTCTGTGGAGTGACCCTACACCTATTCTTCGTTGGAGAGTTCCGCTTCCAGGAGCGGTGCCTTGCAGAAAACTGAAAAATAGTAAAACAGAACCAGCAGCACTCACCACAACCCGTCTGGGGGGGAGGTTTTGTTTTCTTCAGGAGATTACTGCACGCCTAAATGAGGATGGAATCCAGATCCCACAGGTATATAGCCCAAATAGCCTGGGTGGTAAATAAAGAAGCTTCAGACTGTATTAACATATCTCAGGCCCTGGGAACCGTCAGAGCCTGGCAAAACTTTACTGAATAACTTTGCAAAAATACACTTCTTAAAATACTGGTGCAGGTAGACAGAAGATTAGAGGTCAAGGGGGAAGCTCAGGATGAAGCCAGCCCTGCAGTCCCAGTTATCTGCTAATAACAAAAGAATTTTAGGCAGCAGGTTTTCAGGTGCAAAAAAGATTTTTATGCATCCATTGGAATACTAAATCAGTACCTCATGATCATAAGAATAGCGACGTTTCGACCCCAATACAAACATGGCTTGACAAAAGCTTGACAAAGCCCCGTGTTTGTATTGGGGTCGAAACGTCGCTATTCTTATGATCATGAGGTACTGATTTAGCATTCCAATGGATGCATAAAAATCTTTTTTGCACCTGAAAACCTGCTGCCTAAAATTCTTTTGTTATTAGCAGATAACTGGGACTGCAGGGCTGGCTTCATCCTGAGCTTCCCCCTTGACCTCTAATCTTCTGTCTACCTGCACCAGTATTTTAAGAAGTGTATTTTTGCAAAGTTATTCAGTAAAGTTTTGCCAGGCTCTGACGGTTCCCAGGGCCTGAGATATGTTAATACAGTCTGAAGCTTATTTATTTACCACCGAGGCTCATTCCAGTGGGTAACGGAACGGTGGCATCACCCGTGACAACGTTATCTCCTGTTCTTATGTTTATTGGCCATCCCTCTCCTAGGGGTGTCCGGAAGAGGCTCAGCGCTGCTCTGGCTGAGGCTACATGTGTCCCTTAAGGAGGGAGCCTGTTAAGTGCCACCATGACAAGTGACCACTCTACCCTCCCAGCTCCTCAATGTATGCCTTGTGTCCAGAATCACCCTACGGGAGGCTGCACGGACACTTCAGATAATGTCAGCCGAAGGCTTCTTCGCTCTCAGATATTTCTGCCGACATTTGCATAGCTTTGCCAAGTGTGTATGTGTTCAGCCAGTTTCACATGAACATATTGTAACACGTGCGTAATTTGGATCCTTAATATGGACCTGTGTTTGCCGAATAGAAAATAGATCAATGAATGCCAATACCATGGCAAAAACCGACAAAAGATGTGCATACTATGTTTTTAAAATATGGCTGTGAAAATACTGCTATGCGCAGTAAGTAGATACATACAGTAGATTTACATTAGCTCTGTATTATGGTATCCAAAATATGGAGTAAAATTACACTCATCTGAAGGCAGCCTTTGAACGGGAAGAGTGGAGTGTGTAAGGCTGTCTTATCGATATGTTCCCATGTGGCAAATTTTCTTTAAATTTTTCACATTAAAAAAATCCACAGCAAATCTGCACCAAAATATATAAGGCAGATATAATTTATAACTCTACTGTGTAAATAGAGCAGTTTGTGGGGATATAAGTTGGATATGTATTTAGGATAGCTATAAAGGGGTATTATGTGCTGATATAGAGTCGAATCGCACTCTGCATTATGCCACACCCTCAAAACTATACCCTTTTTAAAATGTGGCTGGTATTTGTTGGAAAGAAAGGTAGCAACCCTACTTGTGGCTACCACTTATGGATCACCATGATGATGTTGCATTCACTGCTAAAGGCAGTGATTGGTGGCCACAGATGTGTGATATAATATCACTATGGATGTCACATCACCATACCATGATGTGAATGCTGACAAGCAACAAAGGCACAGAAGGGGCTGTGACAGTGGATGGGTGAAAATATGGACAGAGTGTTTAAAAAAAACCTTTTATGTACTGTATTTCCTATTGTTTATCCCTCCATGGGATTCACAATTTAAAGGGGTTGTCCCGCGAAACAAAGTGGGGGTATACACTTCTGTATGGCCATATTAATGCACTTTGTAATATACATCGTGCATTAATTATGAGCCATACAGAAGTTATTCACTTACCTGTTCAGTTGCTAGCGTCCCCATCTCCATGGTGCCGTCTAATTTTCAGCGTCTAATCGCCCGATTAGATGCGCTTGCGCAGTCCGGTCTTCTCCGTGTTGAATGGGGCTGCTCGTGCTGGAGAGCTGCTCCTCGTAGCTCCGCCCCGTCATGTGTGCCGATTCCAGCCAATCAGGAGGCTGGAATCGGCAATGGACCGCACAGAAGACCTGCGGTCCACCGAGGGTGAAGATCCCGGCGGCCTTCTTTGCAAGGTAAGTAAGAAGTCACCGAAACGCGGGGATTCGGGTAAGTACTATCTATTTTCGTTTTTCAACACATGCATTGGGTTTGTCTTGCGCCGAACGGGGGGGCTATTGAAAAAAAAAAAACCCCAGTTTCGGCGCGGGACAACCCCTTTAATTTTCCATTTCTCAAACACATACAAGTTAATGGTAATTTTTTTGGAATTTTGAAGGAAACAGGAATACTTGGAGGAGACCTAAGCCTAAGCAAACACAAGGGGGACATACACACTCTGTCTCAGGGTAGGTGGTATCGCACCACAAATGCAGGATATGATGCAGCAGAAGGAGTTAGAAAAGTATGCAATGTTTATTTATGAACAAAGAAATCCTATCAGTGATTGACTGTCTTTCCTGCATAACTGCATGCAGAGAAAGCTGTCAATCACTGATAGGTCAGCCTACTGGACCTCTAGGCTCCGAATATACAGAGATTTAAATTAATAAATTACAATTTTTGTTGACTCTTTTCCCATAAAACTAAAAAGGGTCATTCCAGAGGCGTAACTTGAAGCTCCTGGGCTTCAATGCAAAACCTGTAACAGGGCCCCCACCTATAATGCTTTATCCATAGCACTGGGCTCCCTATATGGAGAAGAGAGGCCTTATGGGCCCCCTAAGGCTCCTGGGCCCAGATGCAACTTCATCCCCTACAGTTACGCTAGTGGGTCATTCTCATTGCTAAACACAGAAAAGTTTCAAAACTTTTCTTTTATTCTTCACTGGTTCTATTCCCATTTTTTTTTTTTTTTCGAAAAGAGAAATACGGAAAGGAGTGTCCTAATACTACAGTGAACTGAACAGTATTTAGATTACTTTTCTTCTTTTACAGCTGCAGAATGCCTAAGTTTATATGTAACCCTTCGAATCCATATCACCACAAGTAAAAATAAATGAACGTAAGAGTTTTTGTTGAATTTTAAGGACGATTTACAGATGGGAGTAAACTTCATAATCTAAGTTTCATCTCCTAGAACCAAACCCTGCTATTAAGCTGAGGTTGAAAATATGGAAGTAAACTGAGATATATATTTTTACAAATAACCCACAAACCTCAAATATGTACCAAACCACTTAAAACACTAAGGCGAGTGAGTACATGGGGAACCAGGGCTCTTGAGGTCTAGGTGGTCCTCTTTACCTCATAAAGGTTTCTCCCCCTCAGGGTAGGTTGCCCTGCTGTATTACACTTAGATATATGGCCTTGGATAAAGCCTTTAACTTTGCCAAAGATGTAAATATTTCCCAGGTTCATTGTGAAAAGCTGTGGTTACATTACATAAAGTTTACTTGCTCGAAATAAAAAGTACAGTAGAAAGAAATATCCAAGAACTTTTATAGTTTGAGAAAAGAAGAAAATAAATGTTTGGATCGTGATTTGGGGCCTTGGAAATCTTATTAAACAGATGTCAGGAGTAGCTATAAAAGGAAAATGACAAATATTTTTGCTGCGTGCAAGAAAACATCTACTTACAAGTGAAGTATTTGTCTGTGGAACAAAATGGACAGTACCTTATGTTATAGACTAACAATTCTTCCGAGGGACAAAGAATTTACTGTAGGAAAAATGGTCTTCGCTGCACTGCAGACCCAGACAAAATGAAGTCATTGTCTACAATCAATAGGATGGGAGATAAAAGGAAAGACAGAATATAATAATAGCGAATAAAAAAAATAACATAAAAATGTAAAAAAGGGAAAAATAAAAACGACAGAATAAAATAACCTAAAAATAAAAATATGCTATAAAAATAAAGAAAATAAAATGAAATAAAAGCATAATGCGGTTGGAAAGCTCTTTCTTCTAATGCTGTGTAGTTTTACTAGGTAATACTGACATGTTTCTCACTCATACTGTGTGTATTACACAGATTCAGCCTTTCCAGCTATGTTTTATAGTGTAAGTCTTGTGTTACAATAACAACTATTCCTCGCACCGCTTCTAATCTTCACTCGCAGTCTCTGCCTTGGAGTATTGCTCCCTGGACACATTATTTCAGCTATAAAATGAGATCGATGAATGTGAGTGACTTAAAAAAAACCGAGTGATATGGATAGTGCACAGGACGAGCACCGGGATAATGCCTATAGAACTCCGCAACATCTGGCTAATTAAAAAGCTATGTTTCCAAATTCTCTTTGTCCTCATCACAATAACCTTGCCATGAGTTTCATTTCCTAACTTCTGTCCCAAATGCGTAATAAAAAATACAGACGTCCATTTTAGAGCTTTTTCCCAAATACGTTTTATAATTTGAGAGACAAAAAAAAGATTATACTGATAATTATCTAATAAACAGGGACACAGCTAGAAATTGTCTCCACCCCACTGCCAAATGCAATTCAATATATGCATTACACAGGTCACATGATCTGCTTTATATGCAAGGGGCCACCCACGAGGGGCTAACACAACCTCTATGATGTCACTAGTTCAGAGTCAGGACCTAAGCATAAGGGATAGTAGATAAGGGTAAGCCCGTCTCCTCCACAGGTCCTAAAAGGTTACTAGGGCTTTGCAAGATATAAAATTGTATCTGTGTCTCAGTGTAGTAGCGAAAGAAGAGTTATTGGGCAGGTGAAGTGCTGGGAGAGGACAACATAAGGGACTAGCAAACTTGTAAAATGAAAACCACCAGAGGACCGGTGCCACAGGATGCAGAATGTGGAGACTTGGACTTTAAAGAGCAGGGAAGGAGAAACAGCGGAGAGCTGCAGAAGATCACAGACTGTGAAGCTCCATTTACACGCAACAATTATCGCTCAAAATTAGTACAAACGACGGCTTTTGAGCGATAGCCATGGTGTGTAAATGTGCGCCCATCATGCACCTACCTGCACTCTTCGTTCAACGCTCACTTCAAGTCAGCATAAAATCCTTGTCCCTGATAACAGGGACGGCATGCTGTGTTCTCCGCCGGCAGCACTGATAGCATTGTATGCAGCGAGCAGCCTGTGGCAGAACAAAGCAGATGTATTTAGAGAACAGACTACCAGCTATTCTCTAAAAACATACAAATGAAGCTAGTTAGCTACTAATGGGCTGATTAGCCCATTAGTACCTGATGCAAAATGATCACTCAAAACTGTCAGTTTCTGATGAAATCTGCGTGTAAATCGGGCTTAAGAAGCATCTTGATAAACGTTCTTGTAAAACACTGAAATGCGTCACATCCACTTCCATGTACTGTACTATTGCCTTTATTGATTACAGTCTTCCTCTGGCTTCCTGGATGCATCTTCGGGGGGGAGGGGTGGTGGGGTGTTTACACTGCCAGACCCCCTTCTTTTCAGTAAGTTAGATTGCACCTATTCCTATCTGCCTACTCTTATGAGCGCTGGGATTTTTTCTCATTAGCATTATTGTTTCTTTTATACACCAAATCTCCATTCTGCGTTTTGGATCTTCCTGTCACTCTCCTGGATTCTCTGGATGCCCCATAGGGCATATGAAGTTGTGCATTATTGGCTTGCAGGGACTACAAGTGTAACAGTTGGCTCCTTTCCTTGGTCTAGCTGTCTGCACCAGGTGAGTCCATTCTTCTTGGTGTTCACTGTCTTTATTCTTGATTTTACTTTGAGGCGCTATCCTTCTCATTTCTTTCTCGCTACACATGTTGAGCCATGGACCTGTGTGCAATCAGATGTAAATACAGGAGCTCACTTATTGAGAGTAACTGGACAGAGACAATACCCTCCCAAGCTAAAGACCGTAAGTGCGACACTCTCACCATTAGCAGGACGTGTGCACACTGACAAAGAGTATAGTAGCACGTGACAGGCCTATGATTGCACAGTAGAATGCTGTAGCAGTTACCATATACAAGGGGAATGTTTCTTGTGTAGAGCACTCAGTGAAACACGCTATCGAAACGGGAGCTCCATGCCAGCCAGTTAAATTTAGTGTTCACCTATGGCGCAATAATAGTGTAATGCAAAATCTTGTCATAGATTTCCTTTTGTAGTGTTTGTTACGTAGTACAGGTACTTTATTTGGCTGCAACAAGTATTTCCATCAGGCTATAGTAGATTAGGAAGTGCTGCATAATTGTACAGTATAATTTGGTTAGCTTTTCTAAATTCTAACTGTCCTTTACCCATATTCCTGTGTTTATCTTCTGTTGTACTTTTGTGGTCTGTATCTGAAACCTGTGTCGCACTCACCACCCGTAACATATACAGTCCTTTCCCAAAGACTCCCTGATCCCCTCCATGGCTTTGAATATACATGTTACATCCATGCAGAGCTTATCCTAAATGGCCTGCAAAGTCGAAAACATAAATGTTTAAAATGGACAAGTGTGCAGACTAATAAAAGTTTAAACATGACAAATGCAGATAGACAAAACATATATACTTCATGTATAAACTAGTATAAATGAGGATAACACAAAATGGCACAAGGAAGCATAGATACAGGGAATGAAGGAAACTATCCCTGAACTCGGAAGATAAGGAATACCCTACCTGACGGAACCTGGGGCGACTCTGACTCTCCCTATAGGAGGACAGGGAACAGTGCCAAAGTACAGGGCATATGATATAATATTCCAGCATATAAGTAAAACTACAGACAAACTTATCTTAACAGAATTACAGGGTTGAACCAGTTGCCACAGACGAGACCAGGAACACCTTCAGACAAGACTCAGGTGTCAGACTTGACATCTGACTGTACAGAGAGTACTCAGGAGTCAGACAGGAATCTGACTGGGCTCAGGAGTCAGAGAGAACACACTGACTGGGCTCAGACAGAAGTCAGACCAGACAAGATATCTGAACAGCATGCATGCTCAAACCAGACTGTAGAATAACCAGCACCCTCTGAGAGGAGGGGCTGGAATAACTATGCATAGATAACCGGTGATTGACCAACCAATCAACCTAAACACCTGTAGATAAATGCTCAAGAGCTACGTATGACAAGTCAGGACAATACAGCTTGTTCATGGAGCTATAATACGTTAGTTAGTGTGCATGAGCCTATATTCTGCTCTTTGCAAACTATTGACTTTCTTTTTTTAAACTTGCTTTTATTGCAATTTCTAAAACTTTTTTCTTTTAACTAACAGTTATTCTACTTTTTCTTTTTCTTTGTAATCCTTGCCATATTTTTTGTGGGACAAGTGTATTTTTTCATGTAACCATTTAATGTATTAAAACCGGTTAACATTTTTAGGCGGGGTGAAATAAAAATAATGCAATTGATGAATTTTTGGAAGATTTTGCTTTTGTGACGTTCATTTTGTCATAGAGATGACACGTTAAATTTATTTGTATGATGATACTAAGTTCAAAGATTTTTTTTATATATTTATATTTAAAAAATGAAAAGCCCCTTTATTAAAAAGAAATACCTTTTTGTCCAATTCAGAGAGCCATAACTTTTTCATTTTTTCATTGATGGGGGTGTGTGAGGGCTCATTTTTTGCAGGTCGAACTATAGTTTTCGTTGATCCTATCTTTTGGGTACATACGACTTTTTGATAACTTTTTATTCAATTTTTATTGGGAGATTGGATGACCAAAAAATACAATTCTAGTATTTTGAAATCATTCACTGTGTGAGATACATAATGTAATATTTAAATAGTTTGAGATTTCTCAGATGGAGTGATACAAATAATGTTTATTTTTTATTGATTAGTTTGTTTGGAGGGGAAAATAGGAAAAGTTTATTTTTAATATATATTTTAATTTTATTTAATTCTTTTTTTTTAGTCCCTTTTAAGGAACATGAGCTTGCAATCGTTTGATCGCTCCTGCAATATACTGCAGTGCTTCAGTATTGCGGTATAGTGTATTTTTAATGCTCATATATTAAGCTCTGCCACATGGTTAAATATATGACAGCCCTGGGAGTCTTCATTAGGGCTACCATGGCAACCATTGGTACCTGGCAATCATATCATATAGAGCTGATGGTGAGCCAGATGGGGGATCTCCTTTTCTACCTGACAGCTTACATGCCTCAGTCAAGATTAATAGCTTGTGTAAGGTGTTAAACAGCCGTGATCTGAGTTAGCTCCAAACACAGCTGTTTGCAGTGGGTGTCTGTCACAGAGAACGAATGGATTAACAAATAAAAAAATATATATCCTGTTCCATCTTTTGCATACATGAGCAAGGCATTATTGATGCACATATAGTCAATCATTACATATAATGTTTTTGTGCTTTCACGTGCTCTTTTAGTTAAAGGCAAAAAAAGGGAAGGTTGGGGGGAAAAGAAATGGGAAGGACAAGGAAATAAAAGGTACTTGAAACACTGAATTGGTATCAAACAAAAAAGAAGTCATCTAACATACGCTGGTCCAGACTCCTTTAATCATCATGACAACAAAACCTGTCTACTTGGTTTCTCTTGCTGGGAACAATCACACTTTGCTCTACTGGCTAACACCGTACCAAACCTTTTTTTTTTGTCTCATCATTTCAAAAACATGAAAGGGGTATTACTGACCTCAATTCTGCTCCTAAGGCCTCGTTCACACAAGCGTGGTTTTAGTGCAGATTAGGCACATGAAAAAATTCAGTCTATACTGCACTAAAAATCACGTGAACGGGTGATTTTTCACACGCAGAAGACCCGAACTTCAAGTGCATGAAAATCGCCCGTTCACTGGAGCAGCGTGTTATTTTAAAAAAGTGCAGCTGCTCCAGGAGGAGAAAGGGAAGAAGCTCCATAGTAGGGAGAAAGAGAGAGGGGCTATGGGGGATTAACCCATAGCCCCCATTTCTCTCTGTTTATGGGGAAATCCCTTGGGGAACCAGATGTTGGGGAGAGAGGTGGAGGGAGTCCCCTTCTGCCCCTCGCTGGAATTGCCCTGCAGTGGGGCTGGAGGAATTCCCCACTGCTTATAGCATGACATTTAAAACTTGCTGCCCAGAAGCACATTTTAAATGTCCCACTATAAACTCTTGTTAGTCCCCACGGGGAACAAGGGAACCCCCAGGGAGATAAACGGAACCCTTTAGGCCTTTAAGCATCCAGAGTTTACAGCAGGACATTTATAATGTGTTTCTGGGTTTAGCGGCATATGGAATTCCCTAGGTCAGCAAAAATCCTCCTAATGGCTTCTAATATGTAAACTACAGACACCTGTCTTCATTTCCGAGTGTGGTTCCCAGCTAAACTCCCTCCCTTTTTGTCCAGCTCCCTCAATGAAAACTCCTGCGCAGCACACGAAAAAGATAGGTCAGGTCCAATCTTTTCTCACAGCACGGATCTTAGATGCAGACATTGTAGCCATGCATGTTCCATCTTTGCGCATCTAAAATTCCTTCATGTGAATATTTCCATAGGAAACCATTGGCTCTATTAGACACAATCTTTTCACGCACCTATTCTGTGCATAAACCACGCTTGTGTGAACCAGGCCTAAATAAAAGCCCAAAAACACGCAAAGATGATCGCTTAAAATGTGTTTTAAAAAATAGGGAGATTGACAGTTTTAGCAATCGTTTTTACCAAGCTGCTAATGGGCACTAATGCCCATTAGCAGCTTATTGCTTTCATTTGCATGTAAACGAGCCTCCCTGAGCTGTATGCAGATAACAGCAGGGGACTGTTCTCTGCATACAGCTCCTTTGTTCTGCCATGGGGCTGCAAGCATGAATACAATGTAAGCAGAGCTCTCGTGCAGAACACAGCGTGCAGTCCCTGTTATCTACTCCGGCCGAACAATGGATTTAATGCTCAGCTAAAAATCATCGTTCAGCCAAAAAGTAAACGATGGTTGCATTTACACACAACGATTAGCGCTCAAAAGACATTGTTTGACTGAATTTTGAGCGATAATCTTTGCGTGTAAATGGGCCTTTAGAAAGAAGGGTCATTGACACCCATAGACAGCCTGAAAGCTAATTAATGATTAGCATAGGCACGTGGATGTTTCCCTAAACTTTTTAAAGAGGACAAAGCAATACTTTCCTGATGCCATACGCTGAAACCAAGCAGTCATTAATAGCTTATTAAATGTGAGTGTGCAGAATGGATATGAAACTCGCCCATGTGTTGAAGAAGCACTCTATAGGAGTGCTCTTACTTTTTACAGTTTGTCGCTGCCAGCTTATCTACTCTGGAGGTCATGACGTGCATCTTGCTCCTGCTCCCAGCAGATGTTCTACTCTCTCTCTGTTGCCTGGAGGGTGCGCACCCAAATGGCCATGCTCCGGAAGGGCCAGTGTGCACACCACAAAATCCTCTGGATGATATCTCTGGAGTGTGCTCTTGTTCTGACCTTTATTCTCAGTGTTTCCGGTCCATTCAATCCATACACATTATTAACCAAGAAGTTTTTCTAGGAAAAACTTAAATGTTGGAGAGGTAGGCTGGAGCCATGTCTGAAGCAGAACCTTGTATCCAGCTGTGACAACAGCTGTCAACAGTTTAAAACTTTCCTTGGTGCCCTTTTGGACGCTTGTATCTATACAGGCAAACAATTTCCAGACCGGGCTTCAGGGGACATAGTTTGTAAGATGAGTTGTCGTCAAAAAAATAAGTTGATTCCAAACATACTGGATGATTGGGCAGTCTCATAGATAGTGGTAATAATTTAGACGTAAATTGCATGTTGTAGATAACTAATCAGTAAATCTAAAGACTGCATTAAGACCCTGCTCTATTTTTGAATCACAATGGGAAAATTTCATTGGAAAACAATTATTTGACAATTGTTGTTGATGTTATTTACTAACTTTTTATGTAAACTATTTCCAGTAATTCTATTTAAGCGACAGCACTGCTGACAGCGAATAGTAGGTGTTGAGATTTGCATTTGTCACTCACATTTATTTATTATTCTGAACAAACTTGCACCCTGACCACACCATCAGCACTACTAGGCTAGCACTGGAGACAAAGGTGAAACTTGAAGCTCCTGGGCCCCAATGCAAAATTAGTTACAGGGCCCCCAACTATAATGTTTTATTCATAGTACTAGGCCCCCTATATGAAGAAGAGAGGCCTTATGGGCTCTTACGGCTCCTGGGCTCCAGTGCAACCTCATTCTCTGCATCCCCTATAGTTACACCCCTGACTGGAGAAGAAGAAAGATGGCCATCTCTACCCAGTGCTGGAGTAAGAATAGCTAGGTAAGTAAATATTAATTTTCTAGCTATAAAAAATAATCTGTTGTCTTCTCTGCATAATGTCTAGGTTGCTAATTAATAGTGACGTATCAATAAATAGTTTATGTATTATATATATATAAAATTGGACCAGACTCTGTTGCATCATGTAGTTGAAACAAGTTCACCCTGGCGTTAGAACGTCATTTGTAAATCTTATGAGCCATACATAGCTTGAGGGATCCTAAATGTTTTGCAATGCAATGTGCTTCAGTCTCTCATAGCATTAAAATGGTTAATGTACCAGAATGGAAGTAATTATCATTTTGTCACCAGGAGATGATTAATGATGGAATACACTGATAAATCAGTT
Source organism: Eleutherodactylus coqui (assembly GCF_035609145.1). Classification (NCBI taxonomy): domain Eukaryota; kingdom Metazoa; phylum Chordata; class Amphibia; order Anura; family Eleutherodactylidae; genus Eleutherodactylus; species Eleutherodactylus coqui. The sequence continues at coordinate 107,528,057 of NC_089837.1, forward strand.
TGCTAATGGCTCATGCTGAGCTTCCACACAATCTGGATTATAAGAAGAGAGAAGAATGTTCTTGCTGTAGGATATAACTTGTAAAACTCAACAAAGAATGGAAAATACCAAGCTTTTGGGGATAGCTTGCTGGCTTGAAGTCAATGAATTAGCATATCATGCTGGGACTTTTAAAGACCAAAGTCTACCTTTCACTAAGTTCTAATGTGGTATTTTTAACAATATAAATAGTTTCATAGTTTAGTTAAATTAAAAAGTTTAACTTAGTTCTATGCTGAGCGATAAACTTAGACCTACATTAATGACTGACAGAACATGAAAAAAAATGCTGCCCCTGTCTAAGATCTCCCTATGCCCCTTTAATTTGGAATGATTATCATTCAAAAAATCGTTCAGATGAGCAAAAATGAAGATAATCGTTAAAGGGGTTGTCCCGCGCCGAAACGGGTTTTTTTTTTTCTTTAACCCCCCCCCCCCCGTTCGGCGCGAGACAACCCCGATGCAGGGGTTAAAAAAACAAACAGCACAGCGCTTACCTGAATCCCGGCGGTCCGGCGTCTTCTTACTTACCCGGTGAAGATGGCCGCCGGGGTCTGCTCCCTCCGTGGACCGCAGCTCTTCTGTGCGGTCCATTGCCGATTCCAGCCTCCTGATTGGCTGGAATCGGCACGTGACGGGGCGGAGCTACACGGAGCCGGCATTCTGCACGAGCGGCTCCATTGAATACAGCAGAAGACCCGGACTGCGCAAGCGCGGCTAATTTGGCCATCGGAGGCCGAAAATTAGTCGGCACCATGGAGACGAGGACGCCAGCAACGGAGCAGGTAAGTATAAAACTTTTGATAACTTCTGTATGGCTCATAATTAATGCACAATGTACATTACAAAGTGCATTATTATGGCCATACAGAAGTGTATAGACCCACTTGCTGCCGCGGGACAACCCCTTTAAGTGTAAAAAAAGCCACAATCGAAGAACCAATGTTAAATTGTTCATTGTATACAGGTATAAAAATCATTGATGGCTCGTTCACTAATTTGTGCGGTTTAAATACCAATCGTTCAGTCATTTGCATTGACTTATACTCTTAGGCCATGCGACCCTAATGATAAGGCAGTGACGTGTAGGGGTGTGAAGGGAAAAAGGCCTCCCCAGAAATGGCAATAAAGTTCTAGGCACAGCAGGTGAAGTATAATCAGAAAAGAGCTGCGCCACAGGCAGGTTGTGATGCAGCAAGTTGAAGAGGCAGAAGAGCAGAACTGTTACAGTGGTTGAGGCTAGCCTCTACTAAAATACATAGTGGTCATTTCCCCATGCTTGGAGAGTGGCCAGGGGGTCCCAAGTGAGACCCACAACAATCACTACCCAGATGAAGAAAAGGCCAACTGTAGCTAGCTTTTACAGCAGGTGAAGTGGTGAGCCCACTAGGACTGAGGACCCTGCAGTGTATGGGAGTAGAGGGAGTCTACCTGCCTGCTAGTTCCCTGGGGAAGGGATGGATTGACTGTGTAAGGGTCTGCGCAGTGACTCGAGAACAGTTTGAGTGAGCCATGACGCAATAAAGGCTGCCAAGAGTGCTCATGAGGACTGACATGACTGCACCTGTCCCCCTGGGACTGTGATGTATAAAATCATCGACCAGGGTGGAGTTTTAGAACTTGTAGACCTACATGAAAGGGTTAATGTTGGTGAGTGAATTTAAATATGGTGCCATTGTTAGTGCAAGGCCGTGCATATGGGTTAAAATGAGTTTAGAGAAGTAAATTCCTTGCATGGATATTTGATATTTACACGTTCAAATATGCCTGTGTGCAGGAGCCCTCACACGGGCATATGCGCTTTTGCATGCATGTCAGCACAACGTATTTTCCCTATGAACGAGTCTTTTTTGCACGCATACCGATGCATTTTACTGTACCTTTTGCACTCGCAGGACATGTTCATTTGTGTGTGGCAGACAAACCAGCCCAGATTTAGTTGGCTATTTAGCCTAATGAATTACACAGTGTATTACGCATCTCCTGCACAATGCGTGCCCCCCGTAGACTTCTATAGGGACATCTGTTGTGCATATGTGCAGTAAAATATAGAAATGTGGACGCAAAAGAGGGAAAATGTGTACAAAACCATTGTGTGGCAGAGAGAGTTAAGACAGCAGAAATGCAGTCCTAGGTTCTTGCTCACAACCTGAAGGTTGTGGGTTCAATCCCTACATAATGCAAGGTTAACACCCTCCCAGCTTTGCTAGGGGATAATAAATAAATTACCTAAAAGTGCTGTAGAGTAATTTGGCACCATACAAATAGCAAGAAGAAGATTTCAATTCTCTACGTATTGTGCAAGCAAATTTTACGCATGCACATGTGCCCACATGTAAGGCTTCATGCACACATGTAGCCTATGATGCCATTATTTTGAACCCATAAGTCTGTAGGTTCATATTATACCTCCATAAAAAGGATGTAGGGAAAAATATCTCTTCAATATGGTTCTCTATTAATGCATTATACTGTTGCTCATGTGGAGAGCAAAGACTGCAATTTAGGGAGCAGCAGGGACTCTGCAGCAGCAGGCACTATGCTCATGGTCTACCATATGCATTAGACCTAGGAGTAAAGAGCTCATTTTACATCCAGCCTTCATATTTCTGAATATCTTGCCTTTCTATTTCCAAGCGTTCGGTATATCCGCATTCTTCACACAGGTTAAAGGTCATTCATTTCACGGCACTACATTACCTTTTCTGAAAAGCATGTAACAGTATACATGCGGTGCGTATTCCAGTCCTACATATGCGCCCAAAGATACATTTCAATTTAATTTCAGGAATATAATTTAGGTCAAATAAATGGCAGATGTTGGCCTGGGCTTTTCAAAGGCTGCCAGGGTTTGTAACGTCACTGTAATTACAAAAGCAGTCAGTTAGCAACTTTTTTACACTGACATTTGAAAGGGGGGAAAAATGCTTTCCGCTGTGCCCATCCATTGCCTCAGCCATACGACCGTCATTTAATGAAAAGGTCCCCTTCACAAAGAATTAGTAAGATTTCTCTTCCTTCACTACTCACTTCTCCTATGTTATTGCCTTCTAAAATTACCTGCTGTCTAGCCCTTGCTGATCTCCTTTTAAATAGTTTTTTGGCAAGGACTGCTGGACCCTACATCCTTTGCTAATTTTGTCAGGTTCAGGCCATTTGACCGTATTGTTTGCAAGGTAATTGCTGCCTGGATGAGTCATATAACCCCCGAGCTTCTCATATGACTGGATCGCTTTATGCATCTCAGCTTACAAATGTAATAAAAACAGTGTAAAATGAATTAAAAAGTAACAGCAAGATCTGCAAGACTAATATCTATCTGGAAAAAGACACTCCAGAATGCAAAGAAATAATTACAGCTCCCTGTACCATGGCGGAACAGCTAATTCACATAATAAACTATCTGTGTGTAAAATTAATTTAGACTCAAAAAAAAATTACTCCATAAATATGGAATGTCATTATGTGCAGCCCTGGTATAGTGATACAGCTACAACTGTGATTTTAGTTACCATGTATTATTGTTATTATCATTGAGGCTGTAAATAATAATAGTACATATTACTATTAATATTGGTATGGCTATTTTAAAATCTGTTTACCAGATCATCCTGACCGTATTCATATACTCTGCCATTCAACTTTAAAATACTATTTAAAAAAAATCTAAATAGGTTCAAAATGTGGGGAAAAAACACATTTTTGTGGTCGCTGCTAATGAGCATAGTTGAGCATGAATGGGTTTTTGTTTAGTTTTTCTCAGAGTATTCCAATTCTACACTATATCGCGTGAGTTTGAATAAAACAGCGGGAAAATAGGTCCTGGCCTATCTTTCACAAACATAGTTAGGGCTTAGTCACACGGGCGCATCGGCACCCGTACACAGGCGCCGATGCGCCCGTGTGACTGAGCCCTTACTGCAGGAAAAAGACGGCCGTACTTCAAGACGGACGACTCCCCGCAGCGCTGGAGAAAGAACACATGACCGGCAATGAAGCCGGTCACATGTTCTTTCTCCCGGCGCTGCAGAGAGATGTCCGTCTTGAAGTACGGCCGTCTTCTTCCTGCAGTAACACAGGCGCCGATGCGCCCATGTGACTGAGCCCTCAATATTACTAGTGGAACAGATAGGTCAAGTCCTATCTTTTATCGCCTGTTGATAATACCGCTAATGAAAACAAAACCATTGAAATCACTGGATTTGTTTTGTCTCGCTATGTGGCCGCGATTATAACAGGACTAAATCATGCCCATTTGAAGAAGCCCTTAGGCTGTATTTACGTGGCCGATAGCAAGTTGCAAGCGAGTTTCTTGTAGGACATGCTTCAGTTTTTCCATCTCGCACTATCGGTACACATGTGTAATGTAACCCATTGTTAGTAATGGGTTACTCCAAAGTGCAAGTTCTATGCATTGCGCAACATCACAGAACTCGGAAGCTTTTCTCTCCCAAGTTAATAAACCCTTAGTGTTGAGCAAACTAAATTAGTCAAACCCTGTTTCAGGTCAAACTTTTGCTAAAAGTTTGGTTTGCAGTGAACCCAAACTTCAGGTGGTTCATCCTGGCTGGACCCATAGAAGAAAGTGGTGGTCTTCTCATGGCTCAGTGGTTAGCCCTGTTGCTTTGCAGTGCTGTAGTTATGGGTTCAAATTTGCGAACATCTGCATGGAGTTTGTATATTCCTGTTTTTCATAATAATCACCTTTATTTATGTAGCACATGCATAATATGCAGCACTTTATATCACTTGATATTTTCTGTCCCCATTAGGGCTCACAATCTATATTCACCTAGTATGTTTTTGGAGTATAGGAAGAAACCCACAATAACACAGGGAGAACATACAGACTTCAAGGGTATGCTACTTGTGGGCCAGTGATTGTAATTTCCATGCATTTACATAGTGAGACTGCAGCACCTGGCAAGAGATCAATCAGACTTATTTATGAGGCGCCTCTACCCCCACAAACCCACACTTATCTTAGCATCTAATATAAATAAGCCTACATGCTTTTTAGTTAGAGAGCAATAGAGACAGTGAGCGATAGAGAGAGACAGTGAGAGAAAGAGCAATAGAAACACAGTGAGAAAGCAATAGACAGAGAGAGCACAATAGACAGAAAGAGAGGGATAGATAGTGGGACAGACAGAGAGCGATAGAGAAACAGACAGAGGGAGAGTGATAGAGAAACAGAGAGAGAACGATAGAGAGACAGAGAAACGGTAGAGAGACAGAGAGAAACAGAGAGAGAGACAGAGAGAGTGATAGAGAGACAAATAGAGAGATAGAGAAACAGACAGAAAAAGAGCGATAGACAGATAGCGACAGACAGACAGAGGACGATAAATAGACAAAACAAGAGCAAAAGACAGAACAAGAGCAATAGACAGACAGAACGAGAGCAATAGAGAGACCCAGAGAGAACGATAGAGATACAGAGAGAAAGAGAGAACATTAGAGACAGAAAGAGAGAGCGATAGTAAGAGAGAGCCAGAGACAGACAGAGAGAGACAGAAAGAGAACGAAAGAGACAGAGCGATACCAAGACAGAATAAGAGAGAGAGAGTGAGAGAGACAGAGTACAAAAGAGACTGAATGAGAGAAGCAATCAGAGAGCGACAAACAGACAAATAATAATAATAATCTTTATTTGTATAGCGCCAACTTATTCCGCAGCGCTTTCAGGCATGGATAAATGCAAAACAATACAACAATTGCAACAATTACAATGTAAGATACATTGGGTTAGACACAAATGGGTTGAGGGTGGTACAGGAGGTGCAAGGGCTGGGGAACACAGGCAATAGGAAATTTTATGTACAGATCATTTATCAGAAGGCAAACAGGGTGGAGCACCATAGGGAGGGGCGAGGGACTAGGTCAGGAGATTTGGTATGCTTCCCTGAAGAGGTGCGTTTTTAAGGCACGTCTGAAATTTCGTGCATCGGGAATTGTCCGGATGCCTTGGGGTAGAGCATTCCAGAGGATGGGTGCTGCTCTGGTGAAGTCCTGTAGGCGAGCATGAGAGGTTCGTATTACAGGGGTGTTTAGTCTGAGTGTGTTAGCCGATCGGAGTGAGCGCGCTGGGTGGTATACTGACAGTAGGGAGGCGATGTATGGTGGCGCAGCGCAAAGACAAAGAGACAAACTGACAGAGAGAAAGACAGACAGAAAGAAAGACAAACAGATAGAGACCTGTAGGCTTTTTATATCAGATATCTGCTCCAAATACAAAGTGACACTAAATAATCACCTAACCAAGCAGATTTAGGAGTTCACAACCACCATTTTTGAAACATTTTATGTTTTTGTAGTGAACATTGGGTCATTCTAGTGTAGTATAATAGTAGCACCTGGCCACTGGCCTTGCTCAGTGAAAGTTTCATCCCTGGTGGTCTAAGGCAAGAGCTAAAGGACATCTGTCAGTGGTCCATGCAGCTACGAAGTCAGATGGTAATGGCATTGACACCATCTCAGGTCCTTTAGCCATCCCTCATACTAACTTCTACTACTTAGCTTTGCTCTATCATGTCATATGACAATAACATCATTGTAGGTCCTCCAGCCAGCACTTCCCTACTGTCCATTACTGAGCTCCGCCACCTCATGTCACACGATGGGGACATCATTGCATGTCCGAAACTTATCCTTTCCACTAGTCTTGTGTGCAGTGCTGCCTGCCCAGCTAAACCCCCTCCTCTGTCATGATGCCATGTTCACAGATAGAAGACCCAGCCCAGGACATGCTATGCTCAGTGCTACTGAGAAGAAGGCATATCCTGGGTTGGGTCTTTATAAAATGTATCCAATAATATATGAAAACTTTGGTGCCGCCATGTCAGATCCTATCTTTCCACTACATAGTGCTGTCTGAGGGAAGAGGCTCAATTTTACTCATGAATGGTCCATACAGATAAGTATTCCTATCTCGGCTGTAATTTTCTGAGATGGAAATAACCCTTTAAAAGGAGTTGTCCAAGTTAACGAAACCCCTGTCACCGGATCTTTCATGCATTAAAATAACAATTGAGTTCCTCATCCCCCACCACCGATTCTGATCTCCGCTGTCTTTGTTTGCAGGCTGCTATTATGTTTTGTAAACCTGCTGTAGCAGCCAATAACAGTGCACAGCCATGATTGCTGAGTGCTGTCATTGGCTGCTGCAGCTTGTTTATGTATGGGCTCAGGCATACCGCAGCCTGTAAAGTGACATCACAGGGAGACCGGGTCCAGCGGCAGGGAATGAGCGGGGAAGTAGGGAGAGATGAGTAACTGCTGTTTTTGTATTTTAAGGCATGGGGAGCCCGATGACAGGGGTTTCTTTAACTTGGACAACCCTTTTAAACATGTACACAATAAGACAGAAAAAAAATCTGAAATCAGAAGCATTTGGATGTACCACAAGAGACCATGTCCTCGAAATACAGCTGAAGTTGAAAGTTTACATACACTTAAGCTAAAAGCATTAAACTCAATTTTTCACAACCCCACATATTTCACATAACCATATGTTTCATGTGCTAAGTAAATTAGGGTTTTGTAAATTAATTCCATATGAATTAACTTCCAAAATGATAGCTAAAGGACAAAGTTCTGTCCAGTTTTATATGTAAAATCAATTTTCATTGGGTCAAAAGTTTAGTTTACACTTTCTTAGTATTTTGTGGGATTGCCTTTTACTTTAAGGGGGTTTTCAGGCATTTTATATTGACAATCTATACCCACGCACAGCTTCTATTAAAATCAGTCAGAGCTCTGCTTGTGTTTACCAGCACTGGCCACTACAAAAGGGTCAGAGTTATTTTCTTCCATTCCACATATTGTGCTGTGGCACCCAAACTGCTGATTGGGTCCTGAATGGTGACCCCCAGCCAATCAACTATTGAGGATAGGTCATCAAAAAAAGTTGCCTAGAAAATTCCTTTAACTTGAATGAAATGCTTGGGTGAGTCTTCTACTAGTGTTTTCACAATAATTTTCCAAATTATTGCCCGTCTCCCCTGATGGAACTCATGTAATCAGTCAGGTTTTCAAGTTTGTTCCCTCAAACATGTGTTTTCAATTCAGTCTACAAATTTTCAAGAGGGTTTAGGTCAACGCTTTGTGATGGCCCATGCTTAGGGTCATTGTCTTGCTTGAAGATCCAGTTATGACCAAGTTTCAACCTTCTGGTGAATATCTTGTTGTGTTGCTTCAGTGTTTCTAAATATGTTAATCTTCCTTCCTCATCCTGCCATGTATTTTCTAAAGTATTTTCTAAAGTTTACCTGTGCTTTTCTCATCAAATCACCTCAATACCATGATGCTGCCATTCGATGCCTCACAGTTGGGAAGGTGTTCTTTGAATTAACCATATCTAGTGCTGATTACATAACCTAGTAATTACATTTTTGCCTTATCAGACTAAAGAGCGCCCTTCCAAAAATGGCAAGTATTTATCCTGGTGATGTCGAGGTCATAGATTTATTCATACTTTGGTACCTAGTGCCTCCAGCTCCTTCACCAATTTCTTTGTTTGTCTTGGGGTTCAGTTGAACAGTTTGAACCAAAGCTCATTCAGCTCTGGGAAGTAGGCCACTATGCCATTTTTTAAATTTGCTTACAACTGTTTGTACAGATCATTGTGGTAACTTAAGTGTTACATCCAGACTGGACGGGTTGGGCAAACAAACACAATGAAGTACAACTGTGCGTAACTAAACCAAAGCACAACCTTGTGTAACTAACGGGACCAAACCAAAAGCGCCACCGTGCATAACAAACGTAACAAAACCAAAAGGGAAAATCTATCCCTGAACAAAGCCCCATACCCAGAAGGGACTGCTACCTAATCAGCAGGCTGATCGCTCTGATAAAGAGCAGACCTGCAGGCGAACCTCGACCATTAAGCTATCCCTACCAGGGAACCCTGAACGAAATACAAACAGCAATCTCTTTGAGTTGCTTTCTATTTCAGTGGTGCTAGGTTGCACTAGGTACGATGACAAAATTTTAATTTTATCTTAGGTATATCAACTAGTTTATGTAATAATTTCTCTAACTGGACACAAGGGTTTATTTTCCTTTTGTTAGTCATGTGCTGCAATTAAGCCGCAAGCACCTGTCTGTCCACTTATGTAGATGGTTTCCCAGGGAGGGGGTGACCCTCCTTACTGTCTCGGTTGTTTTTCAATTAAAAGAGATTGTTAAAAAAGGAAAAACAAACAGTAAAAGAAATAATACCAGTGGTACTTAGCTTTAGCAGCAGTCTACAGAAAAGACCAGGAGCTCCAGGAACAGACTGTGCACCGCAGTGATCCAGGGAGGATACTGAATTGAGCAGCGATACAGTCAAGCCTAACTAAATAGAGGAGGAAAACTAGAACCAAGTGAGAGCTGACCTCACTCACCTGGCAACATGCCCCTCAGGACCAAGAAAAGCATAGATACAGCTAAAACGTGGCCTGGCCTGATAGCAAGGAGATGATACCAGAACCACTGCCACATTAAGTTGTTTGGAAAATGATCCTAAGAAAGTTCTGGTCTTGTAGAGGTCCACATTTTTTTTCTGCTTGGATTTTCACATTGTATCCAGAGGGAAATAGTAAGGTAAAGGTAAACCCTTAAAAACAGTCCTTTACCTGAGGCTTCCAAGGGCCACTTTGACACATCAGAATACACCATTGTTACATGTGTGACACATTAGGTGGAGTTCCACATTACAGACGTTGCATTGGGAGCTTGCACTCGGTGATGCGTAAAGCACCTCAATATAATTACAGTACAAAGTTCTCTAAGCACTTGCCGAACTCCTGCCGAATATCATCATTTTTTTTTGCGTATGTGAATGTCTCTTCCCATTTTACATAGGCAGAATAATAACATTAACTTACATTTCCAACATTTATCAGAGAATCTGTGTTAATTAAAAAATGAAATTTAACCGCTCTATAAACAGAAATAGAAGAGACAACAAAACAGACATTTAGGCTGTTCATTGCTTTATGGAATAATTTTCAAGTTTTCACAATTTCTTAGGACCGTGACAAATCCAAACAAATTATATTTTTAAAATGTTTGTGAGATTATGTGACCTTTTAGTGCGTTTCTGCACAATTTATGTAGTTTATATAATTGCTGGAAGAAAATGGATTTTTGCAGCACCAAGGTAACACCAAGGCATTTTTTAAAAACTGGTAGAGTGCTCTTAAAAGAGGTCACCTGCGCTCTGCTGCTTTTAACTGGATCCGTATCCTCAGGACAGTTTCTGTCCTCTCCTGTCAGGTTGTGAAATTGAACTATGTAAGGATGATGTCTCTGTATTTCAGTACTTCTGCACTAATGTTCTTCAAAATTCATACAAACTGATACGTGTGTTGTTATCAGCGTAGCTGGTGGCATAGGTAATACTCCTTTGGCTTAGTGTGGAAGCCCCTATTTACTTAGGAAAGGTCCTGCTAGACTGGGGCATGTAAGGAGGTAGAGACGTGTTAGAGTGCTGTAGTTGTGTGTGAGAGGAAAGTGTATCAGTGCACTGAAGAGAAGAGATTCTGAAGAGTGCCAAGCCAACCACACTAGAGTCCGGGATGCCAAAAAAAGGCCGCACACCATGCTAGCTTATTAGTTCTGCAGAATAAAAGAATAAAACATTGATTTCCTAAAAGCGTTGGTAAAGTATGGAGGTTCCCTCCTTGTATAAACAGTAATAGAATCGCTATTTTCTTGTGACCGTTGTAAAATGTATAGAATGCATAACGGAGTGTCTTCATAAAAAATTGACCCTAGTGTGTCTGTGTAAGAGGGGATAGCAATTTTCTACTCCTGTCCTACTAATTTTAGCAGCATCTTGCCATTCCATGTGTAGGCTGCACCCCCCAGCAATCAAGGGAATGCCATGTGAGTGAGAATACTTGCTATACACCAGAAATAGGCAAAGGCTTTAGCTGCAGAAAGCACCAGAAAGTCACATTGCTCATTAGCGTTGATGATACATTCTCGTCACTAGAAGGCACCCTATAAAAAGTAATTTACCTGCGCTGGAGTGGTAAAACAATGAGAGAGAGCTGCTGCTGGGGAGACCCCAGAGACTAAGTGGTACAGCAGAGGTGTTGCTTGTAAGCCATGGGAAGAGATATTGCCTGAAGAGACAAAGAGTTAGGGCCTGAAGGAGGCGTAAGGACTAAACTGCACCATTGGCTACTGTTTTACTGAGTGAGAGACCAGAGGGATTCAAAGCAGTGAACTGTTTGGAGGACTGTGCTGCAGAATAATTGGGCCAAAACCAGAAAAGGTTGTCTGGAAGATTATCGGTATCAGGTCGTAAGTGAGGTCTGCCTCAAGCAAAGACAAGAAGTGTGCATATTTACAGGGACAGTGAAAGAAGGCCTGCGAGCAAAAATGGTGATAGTACAATGAACACTAAATTAATTAACAGTTCAAGCACTCAAACCCGAAACTCGTCAAGTGTAAATGAGCCATAAGAGACTGTGTATTGTGAAAAGAACTTTGTCTGAATATGCCGTAGCAGACTGAGTTGAGACACTAACCATAACACATTCAGATGTGCATTGCCTCCTGTCATCTGTATTCTTGCTATGCCGACAACATTCATTATCGAGTGTACTCAGCATAGATCATAAAGTAGTACGGTTTTGTATGTCTTAATACTGATAGAGTGCTAAACCTCTCAAAAGGAACTTTGTAATATTTTACACATTGTTGCCAATAGTTTTCTCGTCTATTGCTGTATTCTCATATTGCAGTGTAGGTAATTCTAAGAGTTATGGCCCTTTTACACAAGACGACAGTTGGGTAAACGACTGCACGAGTGCTGATGTCATTGCTAAGGTCATTAGCGCTCGTGCAGGGAGTTTACACTGACAAACTTCACCGCTGGATCGCAAACTTCTCGTTCAGCACTTCACCTCTGTGAATGACAAGCCCACGATCCAGCGATGGTTTTTAACCTGACTGAAAGTTTGCGATAAAAACCCGTGAACGAATAGTGAGAGATTTTTTAAGTTCAAACGAAGGAATTTAAGCGTCAATCGAGCAGTGTAAATGGCCCATTAGTTAGCCATAGCTGAAGGTAATTGTGAACTGTTTGCTTCACATTATTGCATTTATCCTTTGATGTTCTTTGTTATTAAATAAATAGTGTATTTTGTAACTCTTTTATCTACATGAGATCCTGAACTTGTGTTGTGATATAAGCCACTGCGACATCTGTTAACATAGGGAAAATTAGATTGTGAGCTTTATTGGGGACATGGAGCTCATGGTGAAAATCTCTGTACAGTGCTGCAGAATGCATTAGTAAGTAATAATAAGCTATGGATATGTTAGATGGGAGGTTTTCCTGACACCAAACATTCATAGTAGATATTGTATGACCAAAGTCTGTCTATCAAGGTATGTGGTTTGAAGGGAATAGAGTGTATGGTATAGGAGATGTATTGCTGCATCCTGAAGTCTGGGAAAGCAGGATAACAAGCATTAGTGACACAATCAACCTATATTATCTGACACCTAGCTTTTCCAAGACACACAACTAAGAATGAACTCTATGGAATTTTTCTGGGACAATGGGAATCTGGTAATTTTATATTTGCCAATTAATGTTAGCTGCAGTTTCCATAGATTAGGATTAGAGATGAGCGAATATACTCGTTTCGAGTAATTACTCGATCGAGCACTTCCGTACTAGGGTGAAAAGATTCGGGGGGCGCCGGGGGGAGGCGTGGCGAAGCGCGGGGTAGCAGCAGGGAACAGGGGGGAGCCCTCTCTCTCTCCCTCTCCCCCCACTCCCCGCTGCAACCCCCCACTCACCCACGGCGCCCCCCGAATCTTTTCACCCGAGTACGGAAGTACTCGAAAATCGCGGCGCTTGGGCGAAAAAGGGGCGTGGCTGAGTAGGTTCGCTCATCTCTAATTAGGATGGAGAAGTTTGCTTGTGCCCAGCTCTTCCCTATAAAGTCTATGATAGACTGCTGGAGTCTTAAGGCCCATTTACACGTAGTGATGATTGCTCAAACGACAGTTTGAGTGACAGCATTGAGCGATCATTTTGCATAAACTATTAAGTTGCAACTGAGCTACTTAAGAGCAATTTACCCTTTCCAATCCACTGTCTGACATCTAAAGACATTCTGATTGAAGGCTATACAGCTCTGATGCCGGAAGATGTCCGGCAGGGTATTCTTACTGTAGATTACTAGCCGCTCTTTTGTCGAGGGCCTCTCTGGCATGTTACAAACCGCAGTACTGGCTCTAGCAGATGGCGCCATTGTATAATGGCAGAAAGAGAAAGCCCACTGGGAAACCCTGAATCCAAAATTGGATTGCAAAGGGTTAAGTGTGCAAATGAAGCCTTTAGCTGAAAGCAGATAATAGCCCGAGACCTCTTATCTGCATTGAGTTCCTTTGTTCTCCAACGGGGAGCAATGCTATCAACACTCCCCGTGGGGAACTCCTGATAAGACCACAGGACGATTTTTAGGTTGGCCTAAATTTAAGGATCAGCTAGCAGTGCATGAAAAGTGCACAATGGCTGTGCACTTAGACACAATGATTATCGCTCAAACGATTGCTTTTTAGCGATTTTTGAGCAATCATCGCTCCATGTAAATGGGCCCTTTAATGTCTTCCTAATGCTTAAGATGGCATACCTCTTTAAACAACATAAATATAAGAACATAAAATAATAAAAACTAAAAAAGCATTTAATTAATTGATGCACAATGTAAAAGATCACTAAACCTAGAAATGAATGGAAAAAGCAAACAAGAAATATAGGTGTTTGCACTTTGTCAGTTGCTAACTTTTCTACATGGTCCTGAAACAGTCTTGCAGATGTCCTGCAGGGAATACAGGGGTTAATCTCCTGCTGATTTGTTGCATTGTTGGCTGATGGTGATAGAGCAATCAATATGCAAACAAATAATTCCTTTATGTTTCTGTCTTATATCTTATGACTATCTATCATTTTTCCATATCCATTTATAAATTAATCAGTAAAGAATCATAATTCATTTATATCTTGATTACAGTAGATTATATCATTGCTCTGAAATGTCTGTCATAGTTCATAAGCCTGGTCTATAACTTACAGGTTGTGGTTTAGTGTAGCTCATGTTAGAGAAAGAATCTGGAAGCTAAACAGAGGAACTAACCTGCAAACTGAAATGTAGAAATGGCCGGACCCTTCTTAAGGCCTCCTTCACACGGACCGTTTTTTGTAGCTAAGTTACACCCTTCAAAAAAGTCGTGACCAATAGAACCAACAGTTTCCTATGGAAACCTTCAAATGAATGATCTGTAGCCACATAAAAAAAATATATCGCAGCACAAAAGATAGGACATCAGCGGCGGAATTCAGAGACTGAAATTCCCTGCTGCTTGAAAAAATAGGTATTCACCAATCTTTTGGCAGGAAATCACAGAAGCCACAATCAAACTACTAATCACCACTTGGCAGTTAGTATGTGAGTGCTTCTGATGCTCCGCCCCTGGGGATGTCATTGGTCTGCCCCTGGTGATGTCATCACCCAACCCCTTGGTGACGTCATCAAAGGTCCTACAACATATATAAAACAGAGCCTGACCGACAGAAGAACAACAGAGTTAGGGCTCTTGGCAGGGGAGGACAAAAATAACAAAATGAGAATATATCTAAGCCATTATTATCTCAGGCACAACTCAGTGGTCCTGACAGAAGACACCCACCTACCACCGCCACAGAGATCCAGTGGGCTGAAGGACCTGTTGTGACATCACTGCTATGGGGGGAGCCATTGTGTAATTTTGGTAAAAGAGATCCAGCGGGCCGAAGGATCTGCGGTGACGTCCCTGCTCTGGGAGAAGCCATTGTGCAGTTTGATAGAAAGTACTGTATAATGGATAAACCGACAGCAGCTACTACCAGGACCTGTGATGACGTCACAGTCATGTGATCACATATGTTGGTGGAGTCAGGAATCACATGACCAGGGGTGATCACTGTATTCAAGGAGTCTGGTGATGTGTGGAATAGCAGAGCTGTGTGTGTGTGAATCAGGATGTAGCAGAGCTGTATGTGTCATGTGCTGTGTGTATGATGTATGGGGTCAGGTTGGATGTAGTAGAGCTTTGTGTGGGGATCATAATGGATGCACCATGTAGCAGAGCTGTGTGGCGCATTGCACCAACAGAAACACTGGTACTATAATTTCATAATAATTACTAGCAGACTCCTATTGCAGACTATGCGAGGCTGCCAGCAAAGGGAGATGAATTCCCCAGCAGCCTGATGCCAGGTTCCCCTGCAGGGGAGAATAAGGAAATCCCCAGCAGCAGGGGAACCCACGCATTGAGATGAGATAAAGGGAGTCCCCAGCATTGAAGGGAAGCTCCTTCATCTCCACAATGGGGCCTTCCTTCACTGGAGAGAGAAAGATGAAGGAGCAGGAAGGGGGCATCTGGTCATTATGAAATACAGCTCCCAGGACTCTTGTTTCTTTGCCTGTAAGCCCCCAAACATAACATAGTTTATGAAGCTCAAAAGTAATGACAGGTACTCTTAAATTATATTTTTGTCGTAATACAGTCGGTCACAGTGTTTGTGTGGAGAAAGAGGGTAAGGGGAACAAGACTGATCTCCAAGAACACACACAGTAGATTTTTTTCCATATATGTATCAGTCTTAGTTGCAGTATAAGACATAATAGTATCAAAGAAAAGGAGAGATTAAGGGAGCAAATACTCATTTTTGTAATGCATTTTCTGTGTTTAGTATTCCTTAATTTCAATATGCTTCCTAAATGTCCAGTTGGGCTGCTTTACAGTTTGGGATTAGGTCTCGCTGGCTCACTAGTATATCAGGTATTACATTAATTTTTTACTAACCACTTTAGGAGTAAATGTTGTGGTAGAGTCGGTCAGTTGCAGCCTCCATGCTTTGGCAGAACCTTGTTGTTATGGCCATAGCCAAGTAAAACAGCTCTAGAAGACCTAAACTAAATGTAATACGGTAAGTGGTTTACGCCATCCCTAGAGAGCTGTGTCATGTAACTGTTTTCTACAGCATACAAAGAGGAGGCAGAATCCAGAACAGAAGGAAAGATGTTGTTTTTAATGTAGGATCTAGCAGTTTGTAAGTGGGAGAAAAATAAAGAAACTTTTATCTAGTTTCTAAGTGCTATTAGGCATTATCTTCAGATTATGCACGGTTATTCAAAAAGAAGAGTGAATTTGGGGATTTAATTGCAACAAACTACAAAAGACAGAGACACAATCCACACGACACTGAAAAGAGGAAGGTTGAAAGTTTTTCCATGACATACTAGTTATTTGTATAGCGCCAACTTATTCTGCAGCGCTTTCAGGTAATTTATTTCTTACCACCACCACCCCTGCCCCCCTCAGCAAGCTGGGTGCTCATTTTACCGACCTCGGAAGGATGGAGGGCTGAGTCAACCTTGAGCCGACTGTCTGAACCACATGGGGATTGAACCCAGGGATTGACATACCAGTAAGTTTCATTTTCTGCCACATTGCAATGCTGGGTGTCTTATTTACAGTTTTATGGCCCCCAAGGCGCATTTGCATATGCAACCAAGTTCAACAAATTTTTTGTGAAATTCCTAATTTGCTTAAACAAGGCGACTGTTTTTGGAATTGACGATGGAATTCATAATACGCTTGAACAATGGATTCATACTCAGCAAACTCAAGCCCACAAAACATTTTCTCCTGTCCTGTTGCCATTTTCCTATGAAGTATAAGCAATAAGGAACAATGTTGCAGCGTGGCAAAAAATGGAACTTATCGGTATGGCATGAAAAAAACTTAACCCTTCCTCGAATCACTGATGTGCGGATTGTGTACCTGTCTTTTGTAGTTTTTAATTAATACCCAAATCTGCTACTTGTTTTTGAATAACCCTGTATAGTAAGATATGGGACAAAAGAATGTCTTGTATATATTAGTACACCTAGTACCAGATTTGCATCCCTGAGACCTTGCACTCACACTATGGTGAATGGGCTTGCAGTGCATGGTGCAGCTTGCCACGACCATAAGTTGCAGGTTACAGAAGTTCACCAAACTGACCTTGTTTTCAAAAGTTTTTAGAACCTATTTTAAAATTTCGCTAGTATGGTGAGTGGTAAGGCATACAGTAATATTCTTAATGAGGTGCAGAGAATGACCCATTATCAAATCATACTGCACATAGGGCCATTTTTGCATTCAATCTACCGCAAAGCTCTCTCAGAGTGCGTTCACACGAGCGCATAAACGGAGCGTTTTTGCGCCCAATCGTATATACGTGACCATCTGAGGCGTTGGTTTCGAATATATTCGTTCGCATGGGCGATTTTACGGCGCGTAAAAACGGCAACCCGAAAAAAACACGGAACATACACGACCGAAATACGCGCCAACGCATATTCAATGGGCGAAAAGATAGTTTGCAAAGTAGGAACAAACGATAATACGCTTTCTAGCTCTGGTCATGATCGCCGAAAAACGTTCTTTCCGGCGATTATACGCTGCGCACGTGCGAACGTAAATACGCCTACGCTCGTGTCAATGCACCCTTAGACTGGACATAATGATACATTGACAAAGGCTTACAAAACAGATTTATTACATGGTTTGTAAAGCAGTCCAGCTCTTTTGGACCCAAATTAAATAGATAATTATTAGAGATGAACGAACACCAAAATGTTCGGGTGTTCGTTATTCGGAACGAACTTCCCGTGATGCTCGAGGGTTCGTTTCGAACAACGAACCCCATTGAAGTCAATGGGCGACCAGAACATTTTTGTATTTCGCCGATGCTCGCTAAGGTTTTCATGTGTGAAAATCTGGGCAATTCAGGAAAGTGATGGGAACGACACAGTGACGGATAGGGCAGGCGAGGGGCTACATGGTGGGCTGCATCTCAAGTTCACAGGTCCCACTATTAAGCCACAATAGCGGCAAGAGTGCCCCCCCCCCCACTGTCAGCATAAAGATCGTTCTCCTCTGCCACAGCTGTAACAGCTGTAGCAGAGAAGAACGATGTTTGCCCATTGAATTCAATGGAGCCAGAAAAACAACAGGTTCCACTGAATGCAATGGGCTGCCGGCGATCGCAGGATGAATGGTCGGAAAGGGGTTAAATATATAACCCCTTTCCTGCAATTCATCCAGAAATGTGTTACACTAAAAATATATACCGGCGTATAAGGCGATGGGGCGTATAAGACGACCCCCCAACTGTCACCTTATACGCCGGTAATACAGTGGAGCAAAGAATAAAAAGCATTACTCACTTTTTCAGATGATCTGCGGCGCTCCTGCAGGCTGTCGCTCCCTCCTAATCCACGGCAGAGTATTCCTTTCTGCACGAAAGGCTTGAAATCCCCGCCTCCAGAAACACAGCCAATCACAGCCAATGACAATGATGTCATTGAATGGCTGTGATTGGCTTGAAATCCCCGCCTCCAGAAACACAGCCAATCACAGCCATTCAATGACATCATTGTCATTGGCTGTGATTGGCTGAAGGCACATGTGTTTCTGGAGGCGTGGATTTAAAGCCTTTCGTGGAGAAAGGAATAGTCTGCCGGGGACCAGGAGGGAGCGACAGCCTGCAGGAGCGCCGCAGATCATCTGAAAAAGTGAGTAATGATTTTTATTCTTTGCTCCACTGTATTACCGGCGTATAAGGTGACAGTTGGGGGGTCGTCTTATACGCCCCATCGCCTTATACGCCGGTATATATTTTTAGTGTAACACATTTCTGGATGAATTGCAGGAAAGGGGTTATATATTTAACCCCTTTCCGACCATTCATCCTGCGATCGCCGGCAGCCCATTGCATTCAGTGGAACATGCTGTATTGCTGGCTCCATTGAATTCAATGGGCAAACATCGTTCTTCTCTGCTACAGCTGTTACAGCTGTGCCAGAGAAGAAGGATTTCTCTTCTATATGTTCTCAATGGGGTCAGCGCTGCTGCCGCCGGCCCCATTGAGCGCATATAGAGAAGATTTATGGCCCTAAGAAGGACCGTTGGGGTTCTTGACACCTAAAATACTCCTAACACTCTCCCTATAGCAGCTCCAACACGATAGCGCTTTCCCTGAACTCATGTCAGAATGCATCCATAGCGAGCCGCGGGAGGGGCCGACTTTTATACTCGGGTGACACCTGATCTCCCCAGCCACTCACAGCAGGGGGGTGGTATAGGGCTTAAACCTTGCAGGGGGAAGTTGTAATGCCTTCCCTGTCTTTATATTGGCCAAAAAAAAGCGCTAACGTCTCAGGGAAGAAAGTTAAATTAACCAGAACACCGCATGGTGTTCGTTACGAATAACGAACATCCCGAACACCCTAATATTCGCACGAATATCAAGCTCGGACGAACGCGTTCGCTCATCTCTAATAATTATCTCTCTTTGGAACCATTGCCATTCCTGTTCCACTACTGGGAGTTCAACAACTCGAGCGCTAATGGTTGTAGCAACAAACTACTGGAATTGTTCAATTCCAAACATTATGTGTTAACCCCTTAAGGACACGGCCTATTTTGGCGTGGAAGATGCAACGATTTTTGGGGAATTTTCATTTCCACTTTTCAAAAGTCATAACTTTTTTATTTTTCCATTGACATGGTCATATGAAGGCTTGCTTTTTTGCGGGCTGAACTATAGTTTTTATTGGTACCATTTTTGAATGCATATAATGTATTGTAAAACTTTTATTATTTATTTTTTTTAAAGCAGGGAAAGAAAACGTATCAATTCTGCCATTGTTTTTTTTTCACAGCAACAGGACTTATTTGCAAGCACGTATATTTTCACACTCGGCCGATATACACTTCCATTTAAGCAGTTCCCCCCTTCCCTCCCCCTCACTGTCTCTCTGCCTCTCTCCTCCAGTCTGGCGTCTGCAATGGGAGCGGCGGAATGGGGGCGAGGCTCTGTCCTGCCCACTCCCATTGCTGGCTATGAACAAGGGGCGATGAGGGGGCGGGAGCTACGCTCCACCCCGTCCCACCCACTCTCATTGAAAACTGCTCGGAGGGGAGGAGAGAGACAGAAAGACGGTGAGTGGGAGGGAAGGGGGGGGAACTGCTCTGATGGAAGCGTATATCGCCCGGCAGTTTTTAACTATTGTTGGTCTATCCTTAGGATCCTTAGGTCAGGCCATCAATAGTAGATCAGCGAGGGTCTGCCACCTAGGATCCTCACCAATTAGCTGTTTGTCAGGCGTATGCATTTGCGTACTGAGACGATTTCTGCAGATAGTTGATAGCGCTGGACTCCCACTGCAATGGCCAGGCTTGTTATTACACACAAAGTTCCCATTCCCTTTAGTGGGAACTTTGCCTGTAATATCAAGTCTGGCCACTGCAGTGGAAATGGAGCTGTCTACTTCCTGCAGAAATCAGCTCAATACATGAGCACATCGACCCTTAGAATAACTGATTGGTCGGGATCCCAGGCAACAGATCCCTGCTGATCTGCCATTGCTGGCTTATCCTAATGATAGGATATCAATAGTTTACAACTGGACAACCCCTCTAATAATAGCTAGTAGCAAGTAGTTTGTTTTTTAAATTACTCAGTTGTAGACAACGTTGTCAGAGGTTTTATAGGAACAAAGTACAGAAATTGTGTGCTATTCCGCCAGAATCACAACATTGAAAGGGCCTGACCACTTTGCAAGTAATATACAATATGCTTTGGAATTGTTATTACGAATAACTTACTAATGTACTTTTATTCAAATACTGCTCCATTCTGCAGAATCTGTAAAGCCATGCTCTGGTATCCCCACCCCCTTTCCCTGTTCTCACTGCTCCTCTGACCATAAGATAGCAGTCTATTTAGGGGCATGTGACCATAGATTTCCCCCAGACTCAGCTGTGGCTGCGTACCATGTATTACTGTAGAGGAGGAACTAGATGGGGCTGGTATATTGCCTGCCTTCGGTCCTCTGAGCCATTGTCCAATATATTGACTGGTTCTGGACTCTATTTTCACTCATCCAAGATGACGACCACAATCTTCTGACAACCTAATCTACACTGTTCATTGGTAGTGTGTCAGTCTACCAGTGCACAGTATAAATTGAAGCCCCCTGACGACGTAAGGTGAAAGACATGTTGGGGCGCACATTCAGGTAAAAGTTATTACATAGCTCCATGTTATTGGCATTGGATTTCATTTTGGTCTATGTTTTATACTGTGATTTAACACTATTACTATACTAGATTTTAAGTATATAGGCATGTATACCTTATAGGGATTGAAGTGCTAATTGATATCTAAGCCTATTCATCATTTTTTATATGCTATATATGTACAGGAATATGATCGTGTACATTATCATTGTAACGTTTGTCCTGGACTGCTGACAAAACCATGGGTAATATAGTACTGGAGCAGTCAGGACAAGTGCATATGCTTGCTACAAAGGTGGTTTAGACACAGGAGCAAGCAAAACAAAGTAGTAATGATCAGAGTGGGACACTTTGAACCCCTCTGACAGAACACGCCCTGAAGCAGAGCACCCGTCCCGAAAAGGAAGACCCCACTACTTGCACAAGTACTAGAGTACAGAAACCGGGGACAAACAGTAACTGACAACAAATAAAAGATGAGAATACACATAACACAAAACAAATAAGAACACAGGGAACGAACCAGAAGACAGACAGGAGCCAGACAAAAGACAGATAAACTGAGGGTGCTGACTAGACCAGTGACAGAGAAGTGTAACCAGCCCTTCCAGCCAGGAAGAGCCGGATTATATAGGGAAAGGGTAGAAGCCGATTGACTGTCAGAACTGTCAATCAACAAAGACAGCACAGTGGCTGACATAATAATGAACCAACTGGTTGGCTGACAGAGCTGTCAATCACCAGCCACTACCTCAGCTAACAGTAACAAGGATTTATTAACCCTAACTAGTCAGAACAGGAGATATTAACCTTAACTAGTCAGGACAGGAGATATTAACCCTAACTAGTAACTAGTCAGGAAAGAACCAACTGCAGTAAAGTTGTGCTTGCAGTGACAATCAGGCACATTGATATATATTGTGACTAATGTATGTGATTTTTCTGTGGTTAGTCTTTTATACCTGGACTTATTTGATACATATTATGCTAATTTGATAATAGATTATGTGGTTATTTGTGCTTGCTTCTACTCTCTCATTTTTAGCGTGATCTTATGCAGTGGCTTTTATTCATTATATTAATACATTTTGGTTATTTGAGAGTTTATAGTGCTCATTAGGTAGTTAGAAGAATGTGGTGGCTATCTTGCATAATTAAAAACAGAGCCCAGAATGAGCGGATCTGTGGGAATTTGGCACAGAAGACCGATAATATAACACTACTTTGGACTCAGGGCAAAATATTTTCCTGGGACCAGAAGGTTGATTTAACGGGATTTTATAAAGGTATACTACAGTATTATCATCTATCCACAGGATAGGTGGGGGTCTCACCGCTGAGAATAGGGGTCCTGTTTCCCTTGTACACCTCACTGCAGGATCGCTGCACCCCCCCTCCTCATTCAGGAGAAGTTCGGATGTGGCTATGGCCATGCATGTGCGGTGCCATCCCATTTATTTTCAATGGGACTGCCATTGGTAGTTGAGTACAAGCACTATGATGGAGACTGCCGGAGATAGCTAAGTACAAGTTCTTGCCTATTTCCGTCACTGACATTGAAGTGAATGGAGCTGCAGTCGCTTTGATGTCACTGCGGCTGAGAGAAGCGAACCTGCAGTGATGAGAAAAGAGGGACAAAGGACTCCTATTCTCGGGATCAGTGGGGATCTCCGTGGCGATCAGACTTGATACAACCGTTTTAATTTTGCTTTCAAAGTTATAATTCTTAAGCTTGAAACAAATAATGCTTTTATGTTTATTTTACTTTTCTATGTTATGTGTCCTAATTGAACTCTGTGGCCCTTATTTTCTAAGTTGACGCAGGGGTGCCAACCTAATTATTAAGAGCCATAATAAATGCTTTTATATGGCCGCAGATTTCCTTGAGAACTTCTAATACTCTTAGAATTCACAGTAGGGGGTGCATTATCCAATATATAATTGCAATCCATGTTGATAAATCATACATATAGTATAAGACTTTTCAAGGTTCTCATTCCAGCTATTTTCACTTGTACGTATGTCAAAGTTTTAAGTGAAATACATTACCTTTCTAATGAAGATGTGCTCCATCAGGAGAAGTTATATCCTGGAGAGGAGCTATTACTCCTATTTAATGTAACAATGTGACTTCATTGTTAAATGGAACTGTCAGACAAGTCTAGTTCTTGTGCTACCATGACAACCGAACAAAATTAAAGAGTTAGAATCCTGTAAAGCAAGTATCACGCAGTTTACATAATCTGCTCCACATCAAGCTTTACTAATTTATGTTTATACAGCATTGATAATGTATGTGACATTTTATCTGACGATTGTTGTATTTTATACCACAATATCGAGTATTGATGGAAAGTTTTATTTTGTTTTGAATTGGAAACAAGGTAAACTTTTTTGTAAGAACAGCCTTATAAGGACACAATACACTTGGTGATGTACATATGCTTATATCTACAAGGTTTTGTTCACTGTAATACAGACATTCTCTCTACAAGAGTCAAAAATTGCAACTTGTATTTTAGTTTTTGGTGCATTTTTGAGTAAATTGTGTCTGCTTTAATGTTATTTTTTTTTTAAAGCTACAATGTAACAAAGAGGTTTACATGAAACAGGTTTTATGAGCTCTTCAAAAATTGCACAAAGAGTAGGGTATGGTTAAAAATTTAAACTAAAAATGTTACTGTTACGTTCGTGTGGGCTAATAAGCACCAGGCTCACACAAATGTGACCCGAAAGCATGGGTTTAGGGAAACACAAGTTGAACTACCACAGATATACACCTCTCCCTATCTACTACTAATTTTAGTGACAAAGATCTACCTGAGCAGGAACATCACCCCTATAAAGGGCAGCCCAGCGGTCTTCAAATCTTGGACCTTGTTGCTCCTAGGAACCGTGCACCCAGGATAGGACACAAACATGCAACTATGACAGGGACCACTGGACAGAGAAAGCTGACATACAGAGCCGGAATCACACCACACAGCAGCCAGAATGCAACCACTAGTAGCAGGTGTTAAGCTATAAATGCCAGGTATTAGTTGACAGTTTGATCAAAATATGGAAGCTAGCGGGCCACTTCACAGCTCCTGGCTATACCACTAGTCCCTACACTAACCAGAAGTCCAGCGACACCAACCTTTCTTGCAGCCACCACGCATAGAACCTGTTCACGCCACAAACAGAGACAGAACACACACAGAACAGGACTGTTCACACCTGATGTCTGGCCACCTGCACAGACACTGGACAAGATGCTGTTCACACACCTAACACAATATACAGGCATGCAAGACTACAAACCCTAGAGATAAGGGATACCAGCTACCTCTTGCAGAGGGGATTGTGAATATATATGCAGCAGAACCGTGGGGATCAGCTGACAGGAGGAACGCCACACCCAGCCAGCTCAATTATCCCACAAATGTGAAGGTGTGCTCCTGGAACCCTGTAGCACAACAGATCCCAGCAGCACAACCTGACAGTAACTTCCCTATAAAAAAGGGGCCTCTGGACCCTTAAAGGGGTTGTCTCGAGGAAGCAGTGACATTTTTTTTTTGCCCAGTCCCCCTAATTAAGCAAACATTACTAAGCCCCCCTGTAAATGACTTTTCTAGCTGGTTTGTACTTACAGTTCCAGCAACTTATAAAAAGTTTCCCCAAGATGGCTGCCGGCTCTTTTCCCGTCACTTACTGTAGCCCGACGTGCGCGCTCCCGAGACGCTACCAGCTGTGTCTCCCTGACAACCAGACGCCCCGCAGCCGCCGACCGGACCCCGGGATTGAACGTGGCCGACCAGTCACCCACCGCCAGGCAGCAGGTAACCGACGCTAGCCCCCGGCTCCCCCGCGCTAGCCCCTGGCTTCCCCGCGCTAGCCCCGTCTTCCCCGCGCTAGCCCCGGCTTCCCCGCGCTAGCCCCCGGCTTCCCCGCGCTAGCCCCCGGCTTCCCAGCGGTAGGCCCCAGGGCCCAGCGGTAGGCTCCGGGGCCACAGCGGTAGGCTCCGGGGCCCCAGCGGTAGGCTCCAGGGCCACAGCGGCAGTCAGTCACGCGTCACCCCCGTCAGTCCGTCACCCATCACTTACCTGGGCGGCTGGGCTGGGCGGCTCTGCTGGGCTGCTGGGCTGGGCTTCTCGGCTGGGCGGCTCCAGTTTCTGCACCTTCCTCTAACAGAGGATGGTAGCAGAATGGCCGCTCCAGTGCGCTCCCGAGAAGATACAGCTCGTCTGCGCATGCGCAGAAGAGCTGTAGCGGCGAGCACACTGAAGCGGCTCGTGCTCAGAGCAGAAGTCCGGACTGCGCAAGCGCGTCTAAAAAAGCAAGCCACCAGCGAATTTAGACGGAACCATGGAGACGAGGACGCTAGCAACGGAGCAGGTAAGTGAATAACTTCTGTATGGCTCATAATTAATGCACGATGTATATTACAAAGTGCATTAATATGGCCATACAGAAGTGTATAACCCCACTTGATTTCGCGAGACAACCCCTTTAAAGCATAAAATGAAAAAAAAAAAAACAATGGCTAAACAGGTTACACCAAAAGGCCACCAAACAGTAGACTGCATCGAGTATGCACAAATCCAGAGAGAAATAAAGATGAAAAACCCTCACTGCTGACATAACATGCACAGAACTTATCAGTACGGGCCTGATGCGGATGCTAGCTAGTCAGCTAGGGAAAGGGGATATACACAGGTACATCACAGCGGTCTGGAGCAAACGGTAGTAGGCTGTTCATTATGTTACATCCACTGGGCACACCTCGTCGCAGCATGGACATGGATCAGGTATCGCGTTCTGTAGGAACGCGCTTGCTGGAACACCACTCAGACACCATGCATGCCACCAAAGCTGTATGGAGCCACCACAAGACCCACCGTACAAGGGAAGGAAAAACGTGGCCAGCAACACCTAGCCTGCACCACGCAACAAAAAATAGACGTTTGGAGGCCGCACCTACCAAGAGAAAGGAGGAACCTGCAAATGGCTGCACCTTTGCGGTCACCATACCATACACTACTAGGTGCACCACCCCAGAACACCAGGAGGGGAGGAACAGCAGGTGTCCAAACCGTCTGCGGGGAAATATAGGGGAACTCGCTCCAACAACTGCATACAAGCACACCACATACTGAGCACCAACATATTGCAACAACATGCATACTAACATACTACAACAACATAATCTATCATAATGCATACAACATATGAAATAGTGCATGCCAACATAATGCACCCCCTCTTGTAACTGGGGAGGCATTATGTTATGTTTGTGTGGGCTAATAAGCACCAGGCCCACATGAACGTGACCCGAAAGCCCAGGTTTAAGGAAACACGAGGTGAACTACCACAGATATACACCTCTCCCTTTCATTTACTAGGGTTAGTGACACCGACCTAACTGAGCAGGGACATCGCTCCTATAAAGGGCGGCCCAGCGGTCTTCAGATCTAGGCCCTTGCTGCTCCTAGGAACCATGCACCCATAAACATGCCACCACGACAGGAACAACTGTTAGGACACATAAACTGATAGGACACATAAACATGCCACCACGACAGGAACAACTGGACAGAGTAAGCTGACACACAGAGCCGGAATCACACTATATAGCAGCCAGAATGCAAACCCTAGAAGCAGCTGATAAGCTATAAATGCCAGGTATTAGTTGACATTTTGATCAAAATATGGAGGCTAGCGGGCCACTTTATGGCTCCTGGCTATACCACTAGTCCCTACACTAAAGTCTTACTATTTAAGCAAGATCCTGGCATTTTCTCCTTTGTCAAATTACCACTTCTAAACAGTGGTGCCTACAGATGAACGTTTTTGGATTGACTGATGACTCATGTTTCCAATCTCTTAAAAAGGGAATAACCGTTGACTTACAGGGTAGCCACCTATATGTGCCCTTGGAGAGAAAGTTTTCTTTTTACTGAACTAGAGCTATTATATAATGTTTTCCAGGTAGCATTTCCCTAATGAATCCTGTCACGGTGTCAACTACGCCATGACCTCCTGGTTAGACTTGGATGACGTCATGATGTCAGCTTTGGATCGCATGATGAGTTTGCTGGCACATGCAAATTTCATTTGGCCTTGGCAGTTGAGGGTTAAACATCTCTTTGGCTGTTTAGCTGCCAGGGTGGCTGAGATGATTGCTAGCTTAGCCAGCCAGTGAGTAACTTCATTAGTTTGGTTTTGCTATTTGGCTGTCTTGGATGATTGTCAGCTTAGCCAGTCAAGTTTTCTCTTGTGTTATTTAGTCTAGATCCTCTGAAGAGGACTATGTGTGCTCGTCACTCTATGCAATAGGAATCTTTAGTGAAGCCTTCAGTAATCCAAGTGTTTAGTACTGGTAATTCAGTTAGCTTAGTACTTTGCACTTACTTTGTATCAGTAAGTTAGTGCTTAGTGTAGTTGTTGTCAGGCAGTCTTGTACTGGTCTCTGATCTCTGCCACAGTGGGGTCTACCTTTTCGGGCAGGTGCTCTTTTTGAGCGACCAGCCCTGTTTGGGCATTTCTGACTATCTTGTCCGCAAAATCCCCCATACCTCATTTTTTTCAGTCCTATTGTCTATAGCAAGTCTGAAAAGACCTGTATTGCCAGTCATCGGTTTTATTTCTTCTTTGTATCCGAAATGTGATACCTACAGTCATGCAAATTAGTTGCTCCAGACGTGACATTGGATAGTGGAAAGAAATAATGACAATGTTGTAAAATCAATTTAGAAATTAGAATGGCAGATGTGTCTATTTAGAGACAGAAAGTAATACATTCAGTGGTCATTATGAAAATGGAAAATACAGCAGGAGTCACTAAAATACATTATCAGAAAGAACTTTCAGAGGTTCTGAAATACCATTTTCAAACAAAACTGCAAGTTAGGAGGAAAAGCAGTGGGTGTTAGGTTGAAAGAATGACTTCAGAATGGAGATACTGTATCAAACAGTGCTCAACTAAATATTAGCAACACATTTATTTACTTCAGTGCTCTGACTAAAGCTCACCCTTACATTAGAATGTGTCATCCTCTTTGGAAATCTGAAAGCATTAACTTAGAAAATCTCATTAGAGGACAGAAAGTGCATGTGTTTAATAAAAATACTAATAAACCCTTGAACAAACCATTGTACATTATTTTATATATATATATATATATATATATATATATATATATATATATATATATACAGTAACGGTAACTTACTTCTTGTTCAGTTTATTCCACATAAGTTTAGCACAACAGAAACGACTGGGTCTCCAGAAAAATGATAAAGTTTGCAAAGTCCATCAATTTAATCCTCCAACAGTCCACAGGAGGAGCAAGTAAGTCCACAACTCAGCTAAACAGCAATAAATCCATTTACTTTCACAGACCTGTAGTAGTCCAGAAGCACAGCTTGTCTTTATGTTGTAGCGTCTCCAGACCTCAATCCTAGGGCCAGAGTTCCCCAAGTTTCCTGCCGGGACAACGTAGCTCTCTGTTCAGTGTTCAGGTCTCTCTCCAGACCTCTTGCTTTCAGTCCAGGTCTCCCCCTGGATCTGTCTCGGGCTCTCACAGCCCAGGTCCCTCTCACTGGACCTGTCTCTGGCTTGCAGCCCACTTTACCTCTGACTGTAGCAGGAACAAACACCTTTATCCTACCAGACATATATACACACACACACACACACACACACACATAAATATCGTATAGTTACATTGTTAGTAAAAACTAGTAACAAACGACAGATAGAAAAGGCAATGTGGTGCTGGAGGGTGACTTCCTTGGCTTTCAGTGAAGTAAAGTGTTCAATTATTCACAGGATGGTACAAAGATCTTTATAAAATTGTACAATTGCTGCTATTGATTGGTTCAATACATTGGTACTACAGTAAGAAAAAGACAAAAAAATCAGTGTGTTTTTTTTGAAAGGCTGCTGTACCATAAAGGACTTAATTGGTGAATAGTTTATTCACAAACCCCAGCAACATAATCTCTGAGTACATTTGTCCATCTAGTGTGAATGAAGACATGATCCTATCTGTACTAAACACTGAATATCTGATAATACAATGCACAAAAATAATCTTCAGTAATGTATTGAATGAAAAGCGATCAAAAAATATACCCCAAAATGGTACCAATAGAAGCTACAGGACATCTTGCCAAAAACAAGCCCTATTCAAGCAAAGATAATGAAAAGCGGTACTCGTAAATCTTTTTTTTAAATGCAGCAATATCCTTTATTCCATATTCAAGAACTTATAAATAGTAGGAAGCATACAGTGTAATAGTCCGACAGTTGTTTTGTGTCTACCAATGCTTTTTCAAGCCACGCAGAACGTGGTATAATGCAATACCATGATATTACATTCTACTTTATGAGCGATCAAACTATCACAAGTTCAAGCCCCTGTGGGGGGAAAAAAATGCAGAAATTAGTAAGAAAAAGAAAAAAGTTTTATTCTTTAGAAAAAATGAAAGGTAATAGATAGAGATGAGCGAACGTACTCATCCGAGCTTGATACTCGTTCGAGTATTAGCGTGTTCGAGATGCTCGTTACTCGTAACGAGTACCACGCGATGTTCGGGTTACTTTCACTTTCATCTCTGAGACGTTAGCGCACTTTTCTGGCCAATTGAAAGACAGGGAAGGCATTACAACTTCCCCCTGCGACGTTCAAGCCCTATACCACCCCCCTGCAGTGAGTGGCTGGCGAGATCAGGTGTCACCCGAGTATAAAAATCGACCCCTCCCGCGGCTCGCCACAGATGCGTTCTGACATAGCTGAGGGAAAGTGCTATCGTGTTGGAGCTGCTATAGGGAGAGTGTTAGGAGTTATTGTAGGCTTCAAGAACCCCAACGGTCCTTCTTAGGGCCACATCTAACCGTGTGCAGTACTGTGGAGGCTGCTTTTTGCAGTGTTGCACTTTTTTTTTTTTCTTGGTATATCGGCCGTGCACAGCATTGCGCCCTGCAGTAATACTCCAGGGACAGAAGTGCTTAGGCAGGGAGAGCGTTAGGAGTATTTTAGGCTTCAAGAACCCCAATGGTCCTTCTTAGGGCCACATCTAACCGTGTGCAGTAGTGTGGAGGCTGCTTTTTGCAGTGTTGCACTTTTTTTTTTTTTTGGTATATCGGCCGGGCAGAGCATTGCGCCCTGCAGTAATACTCCAGGGACAGAAGTGCGTAGGCAGGGACAGAAGACATATTAATATTATTGATTGAATATAGGCAGTGGGCCTTTGCTAAAAAAATTTGGGCAAAAAATCTATTTGGCCTGCCTGTCACTGTGCTCAGTGTTCTGGGTCTGTGTGTGCTGGGTGTAGTAGTTCTACAAAATCATACGCAGCCAGCTAAGTGTTACAGCAGGCTTGCGCCAAATTATTTCCTGGCTCTGTCTGGGCTGTGAAATCACTGCTGTATTGCAGTCCACAGTGCAACACTCTGCAGTTCTGTGACATACTCCAGGGACAGAAGTGTGGAGGCAGGGACAGAAGACATATTCATTGAATATACGCAGTGGGCCTTTTCTAAAAAATATTGGGCAAAAAATCTATTTGGCCTGCCTGTGACTGTGCTCAGTGTTCTGGGTCTGTGTGTGCTGGGTGTAGTAGTTCTACAAAATCATACGCAGCCAGCTAAGTGTTACAGCAGGCTTGCGCCAAATTATTTCCTGGCATTCCGTAAGCGAAGTCAGCCTTCAACCACAGGCCAATAAGCGGCACATTTAATTACAGCGTTCTGTTTCTGCATTACTGGTAATACAGCATGCTGAGGGGTAGGGGTAGGCCTATAGGACGTGGGCGCGGCCGAGGACGCGGAGGCCCTAGTCCGGGTGTGGGCACAGGCCGAGCTCCTGATCCAGGTGTATCGCAGCCGACTGCTGCGGGATTAGGAGAGAGGCACGTTTCCGGCGTCCCCACATTCATCGCACATTTAATGGGTCCACGCGGTAGACCTTTATTAGAGAATGAGCAGTGTGAGCAGGTCCTGTCGTGGATGGCAGAAAGTGCTTCCAGCAATCTATCGTCCACCCACAGTTCTGCGCCGTCCACTGCTGCAACTCAGAATCCTCTGGCTGCTGCTCCTCCTTCCTCCCAGTCTCCTCACTCCATGAAAATGACACATTCTGAGGAGCGGGCAGACTCCCAGGAACTGTTCTCGGGCCCCTGCTCAGATTGGGCAGCAGTGGTTCCTCTCCCACCAGAGGAGTTTATCGTGACTGATGCCCAACCATTGGAAAGTTCCCGGGGTTCGGGGGATGAGGCTGGGGACTTCCGGCAACTGTCTCAAGACCTTTCAGTGGGCGAGGAGGCCGATGACGATGAGACACAGTTGTCTATCAGTGAGGTAGTAGTAAGGGCAGTAAGTCCAAGGGAGGAGTGCACAGAGGATTCGGAGGAAGAGCAGCAGGACAATGAGGTGACTGACCCCACCTGGTTTGCTACGCCTACTGAGGACAGGTCTTCAGAGGGGGAGGCAAGGGCAGCAGCAGGGCAGGTTGCAAGAGGCAGTGCGGTGTCCAGGGGTAGAGGCAGGGCCAGACCGAATAATCCACCAACTGTTTCCCAAAGCGCCCCCTCGCGCCATGCCACCCTGCCGAGGCCGAGGTGCTCAAAAGTCTGGCAGTTTTTCACTGAGAGTGCAGACGACCGACGAACAGTGGTGTGCAACCTTTGTCACGCCAAGATCAGCCGGGGAGCCACCACCACCAGCCTCACCACCACCAGCATGCGCAGACATATGATGGCCAAGCACCCCACAAGGTGGGACGAAGGCCGTTCACCGCCTCCGGTTTGCACTGCTGCCTCTCCCCCTGTGCCCCAACCTGCCACTGAGATCCAACCCCGCTCTGAGGACACAGGCACTACCGTCTCCTGGCCTGCACCCACACCCTCACCTCCGCTGTCCTCGGCCCCATCCAGCACTGTCTGTCAGCGCAGCGTCCAGCCGTCGCTAGCGCAAGGGTTTGAGCGCAAGCGCAAGTACACCGCCACGCACCCGCACGCTCATGCGTTAAACGTGCACGTAGCCAAATTTATCAGCCTGGAGATGCTGCCGTATAGGGTTGTGGAAATGGAGTCCTTCAAAAGTATGATGGCGGCGGCGGCCCCGCGCTACTCAGTTCCCAGTCGCCACTATTTTTCCCGATGTGCCGTCCCAGCCCTGCACGACCACGTCTCCCGCAACATTGTACGTGCCCTCACCAACGCAGTTACTGCCAAGGTCCACTTAACAACGGACACGTGGACAAGCACAGGCGGGCAGGGCCACTATATCTCCCTGACGGCACATTGGGTGAATTTAGTGGAGGCTGGGACAGAGTCAGAGCCTGGGACCGCTCACGTCCTACCCACCCCCAGAATTGCGGGCCCCAGCTCGGTGGTGGTATCTGCGGCGGTATATGCTTCCTCCACTAAAGCACCCTCCTCCTCCAACGCAACCTCTGTCTCGCAATCAAGATGTGTCAGCAGCAGCAGCACGTCGCCAGCAGTCGGTGTCGCGCGGCACGGCAGCACAGCGGTGGGCAAGCGTCAGCAGGCTGTGCTAAAACTACTCAGCTTAGGAGAGAAGAGGCACACGGCCCACAAACTGCTGCAGGGTCTGACAGAGCAGACCGACTGCTGGCTTGCGCCGCTGAGCCTCCAACCGGACATGGTCGTGTGTGACAATGGCCGTAACCTGGTGGCGGCTCTGCAGCTCGGCAGCCTCACGCACGTGCCATGCCTGGCCCACGTCTTTAATTTGGTGGTTCAGCGCTTTCTGAAAAGCTACCCACGCTTGTCAGACCTGCTCAGAAAGGTGCGCCGGCTCTGCGCACATTTCCGCAGGTCCCACACGGACGCTGCCACCCTGCGCACCCTGCAACATCGGTTTAATCTGCCAGTGCACCGACTGCTGTGCAATGTGCCCACACGGTGGAACTCTACGCTCCACATGTTGGCCAGGCTCTATGAGCAGCGTAGAGCTATAGTGGAATACCAACTCCAACATGGGCGGCACAGTGGGAGTCAGCCTCCTCAATTCTTTTCAGAAGAGTGGGCCTGGTTGGCAGACATCTGCCACGTCCTTGGAAAGTTTGAGGAGTCTACCCAGGTGGTGAGCGGCGATGCTGCAATCATTAGCGTCACCATTCCTCTGCTATGCCTCTTGAGAAGTTCCCTGCAAAGCATAAAGGCAGACGCTTTGCGCTCGGAAACAGAGCTGGGGGAAGACAGTATGTCGCTGGATAGTCAGAGCACCCTCCTGTCTATATCTCGGTGAGGAGGAGGAGGAGGAGGAAGATGAGGAGGAGGGGGAAGAGACAGCTTGGCCCACTGGTGAGGGTACACATGCTGCTTGCCTGTCATCCTTTCAGCGTGTATGGCCTGAGGAGGAGGAGGAGGAGGAGGAGGAGGAGGAGGATCCTGACAGTGATCTTCCTAGTGAGGACAGCCATGTGTTGCGTACAGGTACCCTGGCACACATGGCTGACTTCATGTTAGGATGCCTTTCTCGTGACCCTCGCGTTACACGCATTCTGGCCACTACGGATTACTGGGTGTGCACACTGCTTGACCCACGGTATAAGGAGAACCTTTCCACTCTCATACCCGAAGAGGAAAGGGGTTCCAGAGTGTTGCTATACCACAGGACCCTGGCGGACAAACTGATGGTAAATTCCCATACGACAGCGCTAGTGGCAGAAGGCGCAGTTCCGAGGGCAAGGTAGCAGGGGAGGCGCGGAGATCAGGCAGCATGTACAGCACAGGCAGGGAAACACTCTCTAAGGCCCTTGACAGCTTTATGGCTCCCCAGCAAGACTGTGTCACCACTCCCCAGTCACGGCTGAGTCGGCGGGAGCACTGTAAAAGGATGGTGAGGGAGTACGTAGCCGATCGCACGACCGTCCTCCGTGACGCCTCTGCCCCCTACAACTACTGAATGTCGAAGCTGGACACGTGGCCTGAACTCGCGCTGTATGCCCTGGAGGTGCTTGCTTGTCCTGCGGCTAGCGTCTTGTCAGAGAGGGTGTTTAGTGCGGCTGGGGGAATCATCACAGATAAGCGTACCCGCCTGTCAACCGACAGTGCCGACAGGCTAACACTCATCAAGATGAACAAAGCCTGGATTTCCCCAGACTTCTCTTCTCCACCAGCGCACAGCAGCGATACCTAAGCAATATGTAGGCTGCACCCGCGGATGGAAGCATCGTTCTCTATCCCCATCAAAAACGGGGACCTTTTTGCTTCATCAATCTGTGTATAATATTCCTCCTCCTCCTCCTGCTCCTCCTCCTGAAACCTCACATAATCACGCCGAACGGGCAATTTTTCTTAGGCCCACAAGGCTCAGTCATATAATTTTTCTAAACAATTTTTAAAAGTTTCAATGCTCATTAAAGTGTTGAAACTTTCACCTCAACCAATTTTTATTTTAATCGGGCTGCCTCCTGGCCTAGTTACCAATTAAGCCACATTAACCAAAGCGATTAATGGGTTTCACCTGCCATCTTGGTTGGGCATGGGCAATTTTTCTGAGGTACATTAGTACTGTAGGTACACCAATTTTTGGGGGCCTTCGCCTACAGTGTAATCAAATTAATTTTTAGCCCACCTGCATTACAGCTGACGTTACATCAGCTGTATTGGGCACTGCAATGGGATGTATTTATGTACCGCCAGTGGCTTCCTGGCACCCACCCATGCTGTGGGTCCACAGGGAGTTGTAACTGCATGTGTCCACTTCTAAAGAACCCCAGTCTGACTGGGGCATGCAGTGTGGGCCGAAGCCCACCTGCATTAAACATGAATTTATTACCTCAGCTGTGATGGGCAATGCAATGGGATATATTTATGTACCGCCGGTGGGTTCCAGGGAGTCACCCATGCTGTGGGTCCGCAGGGAGTTGTAACTACATGTGTCCACTTCTAAAGAACCCCAGTCTGACTGGGGCATGCAGTGTGGGCCGAAGCCCACCTGCATTAAACCTGACGTTACCTCAGCTGTGATGGGCACTGCAATGGGATTTATTTATGTACCGCCGGTGGTTTCCAGGGAGCCACCCATGCTGTGGGTCCACAGGGACTTCACAATAGGGAGTTGTACCTGCCTGTGTCTACTTATAAAAAACCCCAGTGTGACTGGGGCATGCAGTGTGGGCCGAAGCCCACCTGCATTTAATCTGACGTTAGCTCAGCTGTCCAGGGCACTGCAATGGGATACATTTATGTACCGCCGGTGGGTTCCAGGGAGCCACCCATGCTGTGGGTGCACACGGAATTCCCATTGCGGAGTTGTACCTGCCTGTGACTATTTATAAAAAAACGCGGTCTGACTGGGGCATGCAGACACCTTGACAGAATGAATAGTGTGTGGCACATAGGTTCCCCATTGCTATCCCCACGTGTGCAGCTCCTGATGGAGGTGGCACAGGATTGGATTTCTCATTGCTTCTGTACAGCATTGTGGGCTATCGCCCCGCCCCTTTTAAAGAGGGTCGCTGCCTAGCCATGCCAACCCTCTGCAGTGTGTGCCTGCGGTTCCTCTGGCAGACGCACTTATAAATAGACATGAGTGTGGCGTGGTATGAGGGCAGCTGAAGGCTGCGCAGGGACAATTTGGTGTGCGCTGTGGACACTGGGTCGTGCAGGGGGGGGTTGGGCAGCATGTAACCCAGGAGAAGTGGCAGCGGAGTGTCATGCAGGCAGTGATTGTGCTTTGTTGGAGGTAGTGTGGTGCTTAGCTAAGGTATGCATTGCTAATGAGGGCTTTTCAGAAGTAAACGTTGTTGGGGCGGGGCACTCTTGCCGCTATTGTGACTTAATAGTGGGACCTGGGAACTTGAGATGCAGCCCAACATGTTGCCCCTCGCCTACCCTATCCGTTGCTGTGTCGTTCCCATCACTTTCTTGAATTGCCCAGATTTGCACAAACGAAAACCTTAGCGAGCATCGGCGATATACAAAAATGCTCGGGTCGCCCATTGACTTCAATGGGGTTCGTTATTCGAAACGAACCCTCGAGCATCGCGAAAAGTTCGTCTCGAGTAACGAGCACCCGAGCATTTTGGTGCTCGCTCATCTCTAGTAATTTAAGTTAAATTCTACATTATCCCAGTGCTAATCGACATAGCTACCATGCTAACACAGATCAGCATAAGTATAGGATTTCTGACCAGGCTTCATACCAACTATAGAAAAAAAGCATGGCTTGTGTAGTTATTGGGAAAATGATTGAATTGATTATTCGGATCTTTGTTGTAATGCTGAGGTCTTTGCTCTCCTTGCATTGCACAATGGCCAAGGCTAATTCTTCGCTTGATTTCAGGTCCCAATTCGCCACTGCGGTTGATCTTGAATCCAAGGAAAGTGAAATCTTGGACTGATTCAATTTCCTCATTGTTCATTGTTATGCGTGGTACAACATTGCTTACTTATGTATGTATGTATCTATCTATATATCTATTTATCTATCTCATATCTATCCATCATCTCACAGGCATCATATCCACAAGACAACTTTTATATCAGTGGGCTGAGTTAGACACAGCAGTTTAGCTATAGGATCTAAGGTACCTCAATATAATGCAGTCACTATATCATAGACAGTGACCAGCTCTACACAGTGATAGTGATTACACAAAGGATGATTGACGGGACCATAAGCAGATCCCAATGAATATTGTTCCTGTCCTTTCACAAAGCAGTGATAGTCGTTCAGTGAATATAGGCAGAGTGCACTGAAGATCTCTTCCAGCCGTCTCCACTCACTGTGAACAGGTAGTCGTTCAAAAATGAGCAACTATAGGGGGCGTGGCCTGACTGAAGGAGAAGACGGACGCACTGTGCTAGGCTCCATTTTACCCTAGCTTAAAGCTACTATTCACAGCTTGCCAGCAGCAGTTAAAAAAACCTCTGGAAATAAATCCACAACTCACAGAGCAACAAGCAAAGTGGAGAGCATTCAAAGTCCCGCCGCAGAGAGTCTCTGACTTCTTCCCTGTGAGACCCGACAAGATGGAGTGGGCCACGTGTTCCAGAGAGCTTCCCTCCCCCACAGAATCAGCGGCCAGCGAGGAGGAAGAGAGGAGATACAGCAGAACTGCAAGGGACACAGAGGTGCTCAAAGCCAGTGAAGAGCCGCTGCAACTCACAAGGAGAATCCCAACATGGGGAGAGGAGAGGGAGATGCAGGGCATTGCTAACATGGCACTGATGCACTCCCCCCCCCCCCCCTCTCTGCACAGCTACTGACAGGGGCACAAACCAGCAATAAAGATAATACTGCAGAATCAAGCATAAGGCACAGAGAGGGGACACATGAAAGCCCAGGTCATAAGGGGAAAATGAGCAACTGCCTCTTTACACTGAGAGTGATTCCCTCATTAGTAATTTAGTTTCAGTGAGCTGAAACAAAGCGAATTGCAACTGCTTAGCAATTTCTTGCTCAATACCTTTTGGGTCCCATGTTTACACAAGACAACTATAACTTATCATTCAAATCATTTTGGGGGCCGATAGTTATCCTTTACCTCCAGGGATCACAGGTGATGTATTTTCGATTGGTAACATCCATTGTTGTTTATTACTATTTTCACGATCCGTATCCAGCTCAAAGTTATCCCTCAAGACCCAAAACATACAGCCTGCAGTCATCTACACCTGTCCCCATACCTAAACCATACAGCCTGTAGTCATCTGTTCCTATACTCATATCTAAACCATACAGCCTGTAGTCATCTTCACCTGTACCCATACCTAAACTACACAGCCTGCAGTCATCTACACCTGTACCCATACCTAACCCATACAGTCTGCAGTCTTCTTCACTTGTACATATACTTAAACTATACAGCCTGCAGTCATCTACACCTGTACCCATACTTAATCATACAGTCTGCAGTTATTTGTACATGAACACATACCTAAACCATACAGCCTACAGTCATCTGCATCTGTACACATACCTAAACTATACAGCCTGCAGTCATCTGCATCTGTACACATACCTAAACTATACAGCCTGCAGTCATCTGCATCTGTACCCATATTAAAACCATACAGCCTGTAGTCATCTACACCTGTACCCAGACCAAAACCATACAGCCTGTAGTCATCTGCACTTGTACCCATGCCTAAAACCATACAGCCTGCAGTCATCTGCACCTCTACTCATACCTAAACCATAGAGTCTGCAGTCATCTGCACCTGTACCCATAGTTAAACCATACAGCCTGCAGTCATCTGCATCTGTACCCATACCTAAACCATACAGCCTGCAGTCATCTGCATCTGTACCCATACCTACACCATACACCCTGCAGTCATCTGCATCTGTACCCATACCTAACCCATACAGTCTGCAGTCATCTGCATCGGTATCTATTTCTAAACCATACAGCCATCTCACCTATACCCATACCTAAACCATGCAGTGCACAGCTGCATGACACATTTACATACATCTATCCACTGGGCATAAGCTTTCCAAGCATGACTCATTTTCTGGACTACATGAAAATTTGTTTGTAGACCCTTAGGCTGTGTTCATGTTTTTTGTTGTATTTTTGAACCACAATTAAATGACACGTAAAAAGCTGCTTGCAGTATTAAAAAACTATGTGTGTTTTTAAGGAACTGAATACACTAAAAAACTGCATGTGGATTTAAGCAATTCATTAAAAAAAATCGCATGCAAGTTTTTGATGTGCCTTTTTAAGTGTGTGTCAAGTGTGTAATTATATACAAGGGATACCCAAGTTATACCAGCATGGTCCATATCACTCTATACAGGATATGTATAATTTATACCAGCTGTACCTATATAATTATATACATGATAGGCCCAGTTTATACCAGTATGATCCATATTCACTATATACAGGAGATGTATAACTTATACCGGCTGTAAATATATAATTATATACAGGAGATGCCCAGGTTATACCAGCATGGTCCATATCACTATATAGAGGTTGTATAACTTATACTAGCAGTACATACAAAATTATATACAGAATATACCCAGGCTACACCAGCATGCTCCATGTGACTTCCCACGCACCATAACTCCAGCTGTTATCTGCATGT
Organism: Eleutherodactylus coqui; assembly: GCF_035609145.1. Lineage (NCBI taxonomy): Eukaryota > Metazoa > Chordata > Amphibia > Anura > Eleutherodactylidae > Eleutherodactylus > Eleutherodactylus coqui. The sequence continues at coordinate 107,567,297 of NC_089837.1, forward strand.
AGGTTATCACATCTTCCCATTCCAGGCCTCAAGCTGTTGTTAAGCTCCTGGCTCCTCCAGCAGTTCATCCCGCATTGAGAACATGCTGGGAGTTGGGCATGCTTAGCAATAGAATAACAACTTGGCGTTGCGGTACGGGGAGTGTGCGCTTTCTCCAGTGGCAGGGGGGGCTCCTGGGCCCCCCTGGCTTTGAGGCCAGGTCGCAACTGCAAACCCTGTGACCCTATAGATACCCCACTGAGTTCAATACAGGAAATATATCACCATAGTAGGTGGGAATTGGCAGCATCATATCATCTTGTACTCATTGTAAAGAAGGAAGAGCCAGGATTGCTGAGGAGCTGCGGCAAACAAATATTACACATTGAAAAGAAACGTTATTACCAAATCTTTCTATTCTAAGACTAAGAAGAGTCGACATAGTTATTCAGGAATAAACATAATTGAATAATACTACCTACCGTATTTAGTAAATCGCTGAATATTCAAAAGGAACATGTCTGTGCAGTCATGGAAACAGTATTGCTCATTTCAGTCTGAATAAGGGCATCATGATTATTCGCACTCAGAAAACAGTTGCTATCACAGTGCTGCAGGATTAGAGTAACTTTATCACTTTGAAAGGCTTAAATAGATGCCTTTACTATGCAGCATTCAGACAGCTTTCACTACGGAGAAAAAGTAAGGAGAATAAATGACTATTGATTATAAGCGAGAGGGATTGCGGAGCTGTCACTGTGAAAATATGCTGTTAAATGCAAACACATTTTGGGTAACTTTTTTTTCCCTGAATGAAAATGTTAAAGATGTTCCAAGGTTTGGGCTGGAAAAAAAGATTCCATAGTAACTTACAAAATTGACTTCTACAAAAGATAATGAGCAGTACATTTAATGTCATTGAGTTAAATCATATAGTTGAGCTATATACAGATTCATTACAGCATCCAGTGGAAGCTGTATACATAATATATAGAAAGCACCCCCTAGTGGTAGCATATCATATGTCATAGACATATATGCTTTTGTCCAAACCGGTTATTTATGGTTAATATTTTACTGTTATATCATTATGAATAATAATAAAAACTAGCAATAAAGCCCATTATGGGGAAAAAAAACTGCAGGCTTCAGAAAACTATGGTCAGTCATTTCTTCCATTTTTTCATGAAACATTAAAATATAAAATCTGAAAGCATTTGCAGGTTGACAATCCTCCCAGGGCAAGATATAAGACAGACTGCACTGACAGTCCACCATCAGGGTTGCTGATTATCTATCTATTTTTATGATTTTCCATTTTCTGATGATTTGGGCATTTTGAGATACTCTTTGTATGATCTCTTATAGCAACAACCTGCTGATGCCAGATTGTACTATACTCTGTATAGAGAGTAAAAAAACTTTTTCTTTCTTGTGGGGGGAGAAAGAACCGCACCAGTAAAGCTAGAAAGGGAGGTGTGGATTGATTAGACGGTAGTTAGCATCAATCTCCATTCTAAGAAGCTTGTTAGGACCAGGAACTTATTGGGATTGAGGGTCTGATTAACCCATTTACAATCCCCTTCAAATCAATTTTGGGTAGTGAAGCAATTTCACAAGAGTCCTAGGCTCCCACTCTACAGTCATATGAGGGTAGGGTCCATTTAGCATCAAGGATTAAGGAATGGGTTCTAAGTAATACCATCTATCCTGTTCTAGCGGGTTGATAGCCACTCACTTTTGTGGAGCACCACCACCAGGAGACTTCTCTAACACTACATGAGGTGATTTAGGTCTTTGATGATCATACCTATATTGTAACGTGTCGGACCATAAATGTTAGTAATCAATTGGGCAATACTCGTAGACCCTATTGGCACCTACCAATAACTATTGGACTGAATAGTCATTATTGATCCCTCTTCACTAATCAGAAAATATAGGCTTAACCCTTTCCAATCCACTGTCTGACGTCTAAAGACATTATGATTTAAGGCTGTACGGCTCCGATGTTGGAACACGTCCGTGGGGGTTCTCTTACTGTATATTGCCAGCCTCTCTGCTATCCAATGTGTCACCTCATGCAGTACTGAATTTAGCCAGCATATAGCGCCATTGTACAATAGCAGAAAAAGAGTAAGCCCCCTAGGAAACCAGAATACAAATTGGATTGGAAAGGGTTAATCTTTACATAGTAATCAGGGTTGGTGTCACTAACAATAACCCTTTTGTGTTGTTTTGTCCATGGATGAGTGCTTACATTCCTGTTTTTAGATATTTATTAATACAAATTTGTTTTTTAGTGTCCAGTCAGTCAATAATAAGTCTTTATAAAGTTAGGCTGATACTGCCTCAGTGACAGGGCAAGAGATATGGTTTTATAGATTTTTTAAAAATAATTTTACATGTTTTGGGATTTTATGTTTTTTTAATGGTTTTTAACTTTTTTGTAATTTAGGAATTACAGGCATTTTTTAACCCTTTAAAGAACAAAGTGTTTCAGTCTTTAAGGAACTTCTACACATGTAGTTTTATGGCTCTTTTTTTCTAGGGCTACCAAAATTATTTTAGTTGCTTTTTTATGACACATAGGGCTGTAATTTAACAGTTTTTTAATGGTCATTTTTAGCTTTTTTTACCATAGAGGTAATGTGTACAAGAATCTATTTTTTTAATTTGTGGGTCTTTATTTTTAAAATTAGTACATTCCCTTTAAAATAAAGTAAAGGAATGGGTTCCAAATCAGACATTTGATACATAATTTATATAGTCTCAGTTTACAGGGTGACTATGTCGATAGTTTTTCACAGTTATCCACTGTAACTGGGACATTCATAGGAGCTCTAATTACTGGTTAAACATCCCCCTATAAGGACATTAGTCACAGTCAGACTAATTATGCACTAGCACAGTGTGCATCAGGTAGTCAGAGAAGTGGTGCAGCCATCTTTATTTGTTAATGGCTGCCTACATTTTGGATGCATGGACATCACCAAATGTGGAGTTTCTTTCCTTGACTTTACTGCAGTTGCCTATGGATAGGTCAGGAAAGTCTCAGATGCAAATATCTATTTAAAGAGAAACTGTCAACAAAGTCATGCATTATTTTACAACTGGTCCCACAATCCTATTGAACTATATTTTACTGAACTGGGGACTTTAAAACAAAATTATGGCAAAAGTTGGAGATTCACTTCAAGTGCTTTTTTTAAGTGGACATAGAATTCTGTTCATCAGTTCTGTTTCTCAGCTGATTTGAAGGTTCTTGCGCGTAATAAACCGCTAATAGATGTCTTACAAAATGCATTGAATGTTTCTTGGAGCTTAAATGATGGACGAATATTGGAACCTGTCATTGGCATGCATGAAGGAACAGAACAGACATGCTTGTCAACAGAGATTTTCCACCAGGAGAAGCACAGCTCTCTCTTAGAAAAGATACTTGTCTGTCTTTATTTCCTTGCACAGATATTTTCCTTGACATCGCACAGTAGCTACTATGTGAACCTAGCCACAGGTGGTGTTGAGGCTACCACAGATATATGGACAGTTTGGTCAGTCCGTAAGTCTAGTCAACTGTTCACATATTGGAATTAGTTTTGTCTTCAGGTGGTTTAACCCTTTGCAATCCAATTTTGGATTTAGGGTTTCCTAGGGGGCTTTCTCTCTCTGCCATTATACAAGGGCGCCATCTGCTGGCTAGAGCCAGTACTGTGGTATGTGACATGCTGGAGAGGTCCCCGACAACAGAGCGGCCAGTAATCTCCAGTAAAAATACCCTGCCGGACGTCTTCCAACATCGGAAGCTGTACAGCCTTCAATCAGAATGTCTTTAGATGTCAGACAGTGGATTGGAAAGGGTTAATACATTTGTTTTAGTAATTATTTTAATTTCATTGTCATTCATCTGATAGGACTAATCTCATTACCTGCTCCCTTTTCTTAAAAAAAGTGGCGTGATCCCCACTTAAAACAAAGATAGCTACCCCATGCCAATATTTTGCTCAGGGGTCGCTACTAACATTGATCTCACTCTGTCTTCTAACCGTCTTTGAATTTAATTTGTTCAGCATATTGATAAAAAGCGCTATTTTGACCCATGAAATCATTGCAGAATTTTTTTCCAAAACAGTGGTAAAGTCAGCTTATGGCCAGTTTAAGCTGGCTGCAATACATAGGCATTGTATGGTCCTTATGGTTCTCATTATGGCCTCAATACCCGGATGCTGGGTGGTTCTACTGAACTAAACGTATCTTACCATGTAGCATTGCACCATCAGACTGCCATTGTGATCTACAGTTCTTCGGTGATCTCAATTTGGATCAGTAAAACCAGGTAAGAAAAAAAAAGAAACTAAATAAAATAGTATCACAACTGTCTTAAAGAGACTATGCCATCAGAAATGACTGATTGTATAAATCAAGATTTATGTAAAAAAGAATTTATAGAATTGTTGTGTTTTATTTTGTAATTTTCAATATTACTATTTTATTTTTTAAAAACGTGTTGTTTTCACACTTTCTGCTAGGCTTAATAATAGGCTGAGACTTCCTGTTCTATAGAGTCCACTTCTCAGTAGTCATCTCATCTCATCACACCTGTCTTCTATATATTTCTCAATGTCTGTCTGTTTGCTGGAGCATCGCGCACAAGCTGTACGACCAATTGACATGAATTTTGCACATAGTATAATCTCGACCTGGAGAAGGTTATAGGCTAAAAAAATTCTGAAGTTTTCTTGCCTTGGTAACCTTATTTGCTTTAATCAATAAATTCTACGGACTCGATTTAGTATTCTTGGTATTCCAACAAGTTATTCCCACTAGAAGAGTCATACTGAGCGTTGACAATTTGTGTTTCAGGACTGCTGTTTAGCTCCAGTCTAACCCGGGTGGAGCCACCAATCATTGGCCCATTTTGTCCTTTCTAATTCCGTCTTGGATGTCCTTGTGGATAACAGTTTGCAAAAATGATCTGTCCCAAGACAGGAATACATGGAGTAAATTTATGAACACCGGCCCTCATTTATCAAAACTGTGAAACAGTAAATAAACAAACATAAAAAAATGTTTTTGGTGCCCATAGCAACCAATCGCAGAGCAGCTTTCATTTTAACTCAGCACTAAGAGGATTAAATACTGTTGACCATAGCAACCAATCACAGCACAGCTTTCATTTTATCTCAGCACTGAGGATTGAAAACTGCTGCCCATAGCAACCAATCACAGCACAGGTTTTATTTTACCTCAGCAGTATAATATATAGCAACCAATGACGGCGCAGCTTTCATTTTACCTTAACAGAATAACAAATGAAAGGTGAGTTATGATTGGTTGCTATTGGCAACAAAAATGCAAAATTTTACTGACATAGGACCAAAACTGGGGATTTGTATATAACACAAACAAACAGATTTTGTGTTTTAGATGTAAGATGCCAAGCAAGCGAAGGACCTGTTTGGGCAGAAGGACAACAGCCAAACCTAAAGTAGGAGCTTGTGGAGTAGCTGCAGCGCCAGAGCAAACTAACGGCTGACTCGAGAATCAACTCATGCAACCAGTGACGAAATTGTAGAAACTGACAAAGCAAAGCATGCCCAACATTCTTCAAACCGAGAGAGACACTAAAAGTTGTACAATAAAAATGTTAAATGCAAGGGTCATTGAATTTGTCTATTTTAGGTTAATACATTCACATAGCATTAATCAGCATAGGTGTCCTTTGACGTAGTTATGTGCACGCTCTGATATAATCTCTTCTTAGTTAAAATGTCACTTTTTTTGTATTGCACATGTTCTGTATCGGGTACCTGGGCTAGTATATAGATAATACAGTATCCACTATTCACAATAAGTAATGATCCCAGCTCACTTCCTCCCCCTGCTTGCACAATGACCTTTACACAGGTTACAGAGCATGCCCACAACACTCTCCCATAGATGTCAATTAACATCTCCTGTCTATTGTGTCTATGGCCCATGAAGCTGCTTTCCAGCATGTCTCTAAATGTTGCTAACTGCAACTCAACCAAGCTGGTTATCCCCATAGTCTTGTATAGACAATAGGATAAAAAAAACTACTACCATCAAACATTAGAAACAGATCATAAAATTGGAATATATTTCACTATCTGGTTTTAATAAATAAACAAAATATGTGCTACATTCCCTTAAGGCCTCCTTCCCACGAGCGTGACGGGCTCCGCAGCGTAATATTCCGCTGCGAAGCCCGTCACGGCGCCCCCCAGAGCCCCTATACTTACCTGCGGGAGATAGCGTGAAATCGCTTCCCCGCCCACCGCCGCGCGTCACCGCCCGTCACCGCCCACCGCCCTCGCGTCACCAGCCGTGTCACGTGCACGACCGGCCGTGTCACGTGACGCGGCCGGACCGCGTCATTTGGCGTCATATGACGCTCGGCGGTGGGCGGGAAAGCGTTTTTTCACGCTATCTCCCGCTGGTTACAGCGGGAGATAGCGTGAATGGACGGCTTCCATTGACTGCAATGGAAGCCGTCAGTGCGTACAGCCCGTCCTCACCCGCAGAAAATAGAGCATGCTGCGGGTGAGGACGGGAGAAATCGCGGTGCGTAATTCCGGAATTACGCATCGTGAGCATTGTGCTATTAGGTTCAATAGAACCTAATAGCTGCGGGCAACGCAGCGGATTTTCGCCGCGAATTACGCGGCGGAAATCCGTTCGTGGGAAGGAGGCCTTACACTGGCTGCATTCACATATTGTTATGAATATGTATCATAGATAAACCTGGGAGGTGCATAGTAAATTTGGTTCTCTGTTGAAGATGATCATAAGAGATGGAACCACAGTGATATCCGAAACATCGGACTCATCATTTGGTCTGTTGCAAAGAGCAGTTTATGTTTATATGAAGGCTGACATGTATAAAATAAACCCTCTAGGCACACATGTCGGGACGTTAAGTCTTCTGTAAACAGTAGAATTTACTTCTACTTGAGAGAAAGGTGATAAAGCCAAGACATTAGTATGAGAAGAAGCCGACATACCAGTATATACAAATGTTACATTAACAGGGATTTTACTCTTGGAGATAAACACTAATTCAATTCTAATGGACCCATCTATAAAAATAACCTTGTCTTATATACTCACAGAAAAGGTATAAGTAGAGGCACTGGAAAGAAAAAGAATTTCTATTTTGTTACGTTTCCTCAACACAATTGGTTTCCTGTGAGATATTCAGATTTCTTTTTTTGGTTGCAGAGAGAGCACACGAACCAAGAAAAAAAAAAAGCTCGGCACCCGCGTCCCACGTACAAAAATGCTCGAGTCTCCCATTGTAGTCAATGGGGTTCGTTACTCGAGTAGAGCTCTCGAATTTTACGAAAAGCTCGACTCAAATAATGCGGACCCGAGCATTTGGGTGCTCGCTCATCTTGAACTTTGTTATAAACTGCACTGCTAAAATGTCTCAATTGATGACTTGCAACAATTTGGCGGCAAAGTTTGCATCTTTTCTCATTGGTCATCAAATTTGGGAAGTGACAAAAAAGTGGCCATAGTCTCAAATAAGACATAGTTTAGACCAAGTTTGTTAAATGCGTATTCCCAGACTGACATTTATCACCTATCCGTATAGATTTCATTTCTTCACTCTCAGACATGGTAAACCACACCAAATTAATTAAGAGATATCTGCCTTTTAATAAATCACTGCCAACTACAGTAATTCCTTTACTTAGCCTGATATAAAAAATGTTCTTAGTTATCATTAATCTGTATTAAAAAAAACTCTCATTGCTGGATCTAGTGGAGTAGCTTTAGGGGTCACAGCGGTTGTAATCGCGACCAGGCCCCTAAGCCAGGAAGTACCCAAAAGTCACCCTCCCTTCTCTAGTTGCACTGCTGGCTTTGCTCCTCACCACTTATGATCTTACTTTTTCACTTCCGTCCAGCAGTGTAGTTGTCAGATCAGATCAGTATTCATGCTGCTCTTGAACTGTGTGTCTCGAGGTATTAGTGTATCTTGATGCCACCGGAAGGTAGAGGTTTGACAGGGTGAATGCTCCTTTCACACCCCCATCTCCTAATAGGGTCAAGGCACCAAGGTCCTAGTAGCAGAGTGTGGAGCTTAACACTCAGGGCTACATTTCTTCTTAAGCTTACACTAAGACCTACAAATGCTGCGATGTTACCGGTGTAAGATGGCAGCATGTACAGGTCATAAGAAGAAATGTAACGCTCACCGTGCGGTTGTCTGCAGCCTGGTCTGTCCGCTGTGTGTTGCCTGCCCCCCGCTCTCAGCTGCCTCCCTGACTGGCTCTGCTCCTACGTCGAGACTCTAAATGCCATGGCGACCCCTGGCCCCCTGACAGATGCTCTACCGCTGGGAAAGCTGCACAGGGGGGGTGCAAACATAGCACTCTGTTCCCCCCGGCCCTGTTGCCTCCCTGCATCCACCGGTATGTTTCAGTGTCATGGGGTGGCTATTGCAGAGCGCTGACGGTGGCGCTATAAAAACGGCAAACTGAGTATTTGCAGTCAGTGCTACTACAGTAAGCGGCTTGTAGCAGCATGGACCGCTGCATGTATTTGCCTGCTACTTTTAGTTCCCTTGCAGGACCTAGTTTCCTGGCTGTTCTCCAGCCAATCAGCATAAGGGGGCGTCAACCCTCTGTCAATCTTGACTCCACCAGGAATTCCTGGTGGCGTCAAGATACACTAATACTGTGTCACTATTTGAAGCATAACTCAACTACTCCTTCTGTCTCGAATGCTTAGAGCACATACTGACCAGGAAAATGAGCAGTAGCTAGGCTATGCTGTGTGCAGTTATGGACAGCCAAACAGAGCAATATGAAGGTGCAGAGGTTCAAAAGGAGCGCTTTTACTTCAGAGAGAGAGCTCTTACTTTGAAGAGGCATCAGAAAGGGCAACTTTACTTTGGAAGGTGCAGAGGGGGCATGGAGGAGCTATATTACCTCAGGCAGGATGGCTTTACTTAGAGGAATTAGAGGGGGTATGATGGAGCTCTATTTCCTGGAGGTGGTCAGAAAGGACACTTTTACTTGAGGATGCATGGTAGAGCTCTTTTACCTTGAGGGCACTTTTACTTGGAGGCACAGAGGGGATCTATTATCTTCAGAGGGCTCAGGGAGGGCACTATTAGCCTAAGACTACATGGCAATTTGGCCACGTGACCAAAGATCACCATGTAGCATTGCGCCATCAGACTGCCATTGTGTTCAGTAAATTAAACCTGACCTGTTATGTCCTAAGGTCAGTGAGCTGGGACATAGCTTTGCAACCATGGCCCCACTGACTCTATCGCAGCATTACTTTTCTTACTCCCCCCTTTCCCATGTACCGGACCCCATTAAATTTGATACCCAGAACTTTGCATTTTGTCAACCAGGCAGTACCTCCTGCTCACTATAAATGAAATCTGAGATCATCCATTCACAGTGAGGGGTGGAGAACACCTGAATCTAAAGGCACTCACTATGGCGGAACAGAGGGCAGGCAGAACAAAAGATAAGCTGTAATAGAGTCAGCAGGGCTGTGTCTGCAAAGCTATGCATCCGGCCCTGCTGAACTGAGGACAAGACAGGTCTTCTTTAACATATATTTTTGTTGACTGAAGGGATGTTTTGGTTCTTTTATCAAGCATTGTTATTTCCCGGATTGTTTAGGCATTGTAAAGTCTCTCAATGAGGACAGCGGTCCGGTTAAGTGGGTGAGACATTGATTACACTGCAGAGGTACTCTTAATTTTGATTATCTTTTCAGTTTTTTTTTCTCTGTGAGAGCAGAACATTCTCTAATCAATGTTGTCTAAAGAAGAGCTCTTGGCTTGTGGCTTTGTTTAGTTTACTGATTGGATTCCCACAGACCAGTACTGAGCTGAGCCTACTATTATACACGCATGGTCACCAATCAAGCACTGGAGCGTAAACAGGGGGGAGGAAGGTGATGTTTAATTCAGCACAAAACAAGATGGAGTTGCAATAAAAAACAGACATTATCAGATAGGCTATTGATCGTGACTTTAGAGTTATTTAGACCTATGATATTCCTTTTACCCTTTCTAAGAAAAGCAATATAGTTCTCCCAGCTAGCCTGAATGCTTTTTCTATGTGCAATAAAAACACTAAGTGTAGCATGCTTGCTGTATATTATTTCTCTCATGGTGAGTACAATAACATATTTTTTATAACTTGTGGCCGCACCCATCTGTTTGTAAGGATTCTGCTGTGTGCCAATTCCTAGCCATTACTGCCCATCGGTATGCACTAGCATAGATACCTGAGAAATGGATGAGTACTCAAGACTTCATGCAAGTCAAGTTAAGTCTTTAATTCATATTTTCAGAGTTGACATATATATATAAGAGGGTGATCCTTCTCTAAAGTTTTGTTTAATGTAACATTATTTTTATTGTTTTAAGTTCTTCTTTACCCTTTAGGTGCTGGGGAGCAAATACCCGGAATGCACAGAGGAGGTCTCATGAGAGTCAGAGCTAATATATAAGGCAGCTAAACATTGAGCTGTATAGTTGGTTAGTGGACGTCCCCATGGGACAGATGTGTGGCTTGTTGAGTTTGCATTAGGTCGCATCTACCAAAAGCCTGAAGGAGCTGTTCCAGGCCCTTGCGACTGGAGCACGCTTTGACCACTGCAGACTAGGCAAAATATGTGGAGGGAGTTCCGAAGCCTCCAAAGGTCGAGATTTAAGATGCTGAGTTACCGAGTACCATCGCTTGTAACCCCCTGTACCAGTGAACCATGCCTGAGCACCAGAAACAGAGTTGTAACTGTAATAAAGAAGTTAGCAGCAAAGAATATGGATGCCTGTGAGATGTTTCACTGAGCAGTCAATGTGGTTCCACTGAGCCGGCTGTAATTGCATCATCGTTTAGGAGTAAGGATTGAGTGGAGTGGGGTTTTTAGAGATATTTAGGACTTATAACTTTTTAAAGTTATAAAATGTGCTACAATCTTACTCCAGCAGCTGGGGAGCGCAGAAAATGCCTCTACATCCCTAGACATATCTAAAGCTGCAGCAAATTAAACAACATCTTGTGACATTTGATAAATTTGCTTCATCTTTAAACTGGATAAAGGAAGAAAAGCTGTCAGAAAGCTGGGATCAAAAATTCCCCTGATGATAAATAACTTCCACTGTGTTAACAAAGCTTAAAAAGGTTGTACTAGAATGACAAGTTATTCCTTATCCAAAGGATAGGGGATAACTTGCTGATCAGTGGATCACTGCTGAGACTCTCGTTGATCTTCAGAACAGGAGAAGACTGAATGGAGCCCTAGTGCAGAGCCGTCTTAAAAAGATTGAAATTGACAAATCGACTGGTCCTGATGGCATACACCCTCCCAGGTTTTAAGGGAATTAAAAAATGTGATGCACAGACCCTTGTTTCTTATATTTAAGGACTCTACAGTGATAGGGTCTGTTTCACTGGATTGGCACATAGCCAATGTGGTGCCGAAATTTAAGAAGGGGTCAAAAAGTGAACCTGGAAATTACAGGCCGATAAATCTTACTTCTATCGTGGGTAAAATGTTTGAAAGGTTTCGAAGAGATGCGATCCTGGAGTAGCTCAAGGAAAATAGCTGTATAACTCAACATTGGCACGAGTTTATGAGGGATCACTCTTGTCAAACCAAACTGATTAGCTACTATGAGGAGGTAAGTTCTAGACTGGACCAGGGAGTCATTGGATCTAGGCTTTTCCAAAGCGTTTGATACTGTGCCGCATAAAAAGGTTGGTATATAAAACGAGAATGCTTGGTCTAGGTGAGAATGTGTGTAGGTGGGTAAGTAACTGGCTCAGTAATAGAAAGTAGAGGGTGGTTATAAATGGCAGTAGTGGCGGCCCCATTGAAAGCAATGGGATGAAGGCAACCCCCACAATGATTTTTGGTGAAGGGCTTTAAATATAAGCCCTTCCCTGAAAATCATCCCTAGGTGTAGATTTAAAAAAACCTGAACTATCAGCAGTGTCCGGGCTCCAGGGCATCTTCTCTCTGGCATCCCCAGTACTGTTCTGAAGCACTTTTCCTGTGTGGGGATTTAAAAATTCCGCCCAGGAGGAGGGCTTTATCTAATTGGCTGAGCGCTCAGCCAATCAGAAGCAGTGCTCAGCCATTCATTGAATGACAGCTGAGCGCTGCCTGTGATTGGTCACAGCTAGAGATGAGTGAATGTGCTCGTTTAGAGCAATTACTCGATCAAGCATTTTTTTTTTGAGTAACTGCCTAATCACAAAGGTGGGCAGCTAAAGTAATTAATGGAATGGGCGGACTACAATACCCAGAGAGGTTATGAAAATTGGGATTATTAAAGGGGTTGTCCCGCGCCGAAACGTTTTAATTTTTTTTTCAATAACCCCCCCGTTCGGCGCGAGACAAACCCGATGCAGGGGTTTAAAAAAAAAAACGGATAGTACTTACCCGAATCCCCGCGCTCCGGTGACTTCTTACTTACCTTGCGAAGATGGCTGCTGGGATCTTCACCCATGGTGGACCGCAGGTCTTCTCCCATGGTGCACCGTGGGCTCTGTGCGTTCCATTGCCGATTCCAGCCTCCTGATTGGCTGGAATCGGCACACGTGACGGGGCGGAGCTACGAGGAGCAGCTCTCCGGCACGAGCGGCCCCATTCAGAAGGGAGAAGACCGGACTGCGCAAGCGCGTCTAATCGGGCGATTAGACGCTGAAATTAGACGGCACCATGGAGACGAGGACGCTAGCAACGGAACAGGTAAGTGAATAACTTCTGTATGGCTCATAATTAATGCACGATGTACATTACAAAGTGCATTAATATGGCCATACAGAAGTGCTGAACCCCACTTGCTTTCGCGGGACAACCCCTTTAAGTTTGAAAAAAGATGGCTGAGGGGCGACCTAATAACTATGCATAGATATATCAGGGGACAATACAAAGATCTCTCCCATCATAGACTTGTACGCAGGACTGTGACAGTAACATAGGGAGTGCCCTCTATGTCTAGAGGAAAGAAGGTTTCTACACTGACATAGATGGGTTTTTTTGCTGTAAGAGCAGTAAGACTGTGGAACTCTGTACCTGAGGATCTGGTGATGGAGAACTCGATGTAAGAGTTCAAGAGAGACCTGGACGCCTTTCTTGAGCAATGCAATATTATAGGTTATAATCATTACTAACTTCAAAAGGGTTGTTGAACCAGGGATTATTCCGATTGCCAGATTGCAATCAGGAGGGAAAATTGGCTCCTACCTCATTGTTTTTTTTTTTTTTCTTTCCTCTGGATCAACATTGGAGGGGGTAATAAGCTGAACTGGATTTACATACATAAGGCCTTACATAGTATGTTACTTTCAATAGGCCTGCAGAGATAGCTGAGCAGCAGGCGCTCAAGTATCTCTACAGTACTTTGGAAAGTGCATGCTCAGGCAGCGCTCCGACCATTCTGACGTCACTGCGGGGGAATAAGTGACTCCACAGTGATAGGCAGAGGGGGACATGTGTCCTCCATTCTCAACTATGACGAGGGTCTTGGGGGTGAGACCCCCAATGATGCGCAGGTAACGTTTAATTCGAGTACAACCCCTTCACGTACATCACAGGTGCGGTGGCTAGTAAGCACCAATGACCATTGCCACGAGATCAAGACCACTATGTCTACCTCTGTCCTACCTTCGTAACAGGTGGCTGTAAAAATTTGCCTGAATGCATCCTTTAGCTTTTTTAAAAATAGACACTTCTAAATGAATTTAAAAAGGTGCAAAAGAAATTAATAACCATTAGAGAACTCTTTTCTTTTTTGTTCTATTCATCGTAAACAAGCATATCCGTGCTAGGTATAGACTAGGTAATCCGTGCAGGTGCAGTCACATCAAGGAGGAAAGAACCTTATATTTTAATTTCTGTAACTTTATGGTAAATTAAGACCAGCGCGGTGCATGCCGAATGTCCCTCTGTCACATTCCATGTGTGTCTAATTTATTTGTCAAAATAGGAAATGTAATTTCACCCTTATTTGTGAAAACTTATTCTTCCACTAAATCATACATTTGTTTCCAAACACCTTGACTTGTTCTGATTTTATTAGCAGCGCAGCTCTGACATTATTACATTTTTTCTGTAAATGCATTAACCACGTAAGCAGGACGCTGCATTTTTTACTGGAACATTCCCCAAGCTGATTTTAAAGCTTAAAAACATGGAACATTCTATATATTTGAAAAAACTCTTCAAATATTGTCCATCTCCACTGACCCCCTTTTATAGCTCATACATAGTTGTATTCTACAGTACATGTCAAAGATGAGTTTTAAAGGGGTTGCCTTATGAGGAATTCCCCATAGTGACAGCTGAAGAGGTCAACATGCAGCCAATCAGCAGCCAGGACACCTTGCTAATGTCAGCAAACGTGTCCTCTATCTAGCAAATGGGCAGCATTTTCATTGGACACCTGCATCACATGACCTAGCCATATATAACATAGGCACAGTTTAACCAGAGGCCAATTTACAGTTGAACACAGGACAGAGAAGCTGCATCATACTTATATGCCTATTAGAGATGAGCGAGCGTACTCGCTAAGGGCAAATACTAGAGCGAGTATTGCCTTTTGCGAATACCTGCCCGCTCGTCTCAAAAGATTCGGGTGCCGGCGGGGGTGAGCGGTGAGTTGCAGGAGTGAGCAGGGGGGAGCAGAGAGGAGCAGGCGGGGGAGAGAGAGATCTCCTCCCCATTCCTACCCGCTCTCCCCTGCCTCTCCCCGCCCCCTGCCAGCACCTGAATCTTTTGAAACGAGCCGGCAGATACTCGCAAAAGGCAATACTCGCTCCGGTATTTGCCCTAAGAGAGTACACTCGCTCATCTCTAATGCCCATATAACACATAGTCTGTTGTTAATAGGAACAAGTATTCTACAGAGGATATATTGCTGCCGGGTGTGAAAGGTTGTATTGTTGGACATCCATTTTTCTCTGTCCCCTCTTCACCTCCCACCCTCCTCCTTCTTCTTCCTCCACCTCTTCATTCCACCTTTCAATTCCCTTTACATCAGATATCTGTATGTGACAAAATCCAACCTCCAAACAGTCAAACAGTGCTGCACATGGTAAAAACCTAAAGGCTGTTCTAAACCTCCCATGTCTAGGGAAGCACTATGAAATGTTCCTTCTAACTATCACTATATCACTAACCCCAGCTATTCTATGTGGATGGCGGGGACACTCAGGGGACACTCACAGGCCTCAACCCAAGGAATGTGGGCCATCACCCGTAGGCACTTGGGGCCATATAAGTGCTTTTTTGCTGCAGTACTTGCAGAAGGACCATGGGATAGCCCCCATCAAAACATCAGTTCACTACTGGGTTGCCACCCTCCTTGATCCCCGCTCCAAGTCTCATTCTGGTAGTGGAGAGTGACTTCAAAATCCAGCATTATTAGGGCAGACTGTTAAGCAGCTTGATCACAGCATTTCTACGTGGTTTTATGTTCTCTTTATGTTTATTGTTCTTGTTATACTCCTCTTCTGGTGGTTCAGTTGTGAGTATTGCTGCCCTGAGTGCTGGAGTTCCAGATTCATATTTGTTCAAGGGCAATATCCGGATAGAGTTTTTCAAAGTCCATGCAGAGGTTATCCTTGATGGTATTTGAACCTAGGAACCCAGCAGTACAAGGCAGCAGTACTAACCACTGAATGACATTCAGTGAATAATCATCCTCTTACTCTTTGTCCTCTTCTTCGTTAAAGGGAGTTAGAATAAACGCAATTCACAATTATTTTTTGAAGATTGGGTCTGGCACTCCCAACCTAAATATTGCAGTATTCACTTAACACTACATATGAGTCGACATACACTATAGAAGTTGACAATGTAAACTCATACAGTACCTACAGAAACAACTACTGTAAATATGCTTCTGCAATGTTGAGATCCAATTTGATAAGCCAAATTAAACTCTCTTACTGATACTATAGCACCAGCGACATTCTTAACAGCTGCATTTACCAAAATCATTTTAAAGCAGTCCAATGTTTCTAGTTGAGAATGATCGTCTTAATTCTATATTCATGTTTATGTGTACAGTGGATATACTTTAGTACCCCCAGAGTCACTGTAACATATTTTATTAGACACACTGCTCACAGAATGTTATATAAAATATTTTATAGCCTTGTGAATTTCAAATTGTTTTTAAAATATGACCCATAATTGGGTTTCATACATTAAGATCTTTGCAGAAAATATGAATATGGTATACTAAGAAGCAATTCATTAACAAGGCATAGTATTCCCACTGGTGCAACAACATGACCATGAGTTAACATCTAGTCTGGCTCACACGACCAGTCTTGAAAATGATTAAGGGCTTGCTCACACGGATGTATGTGGCCCGCATATTTCATATGCATTTTTTACTCATGTAATATGTGGTGCTAAAAGCCCATTGATTTCTATTGGGCCTCTCACAACTGCTTTTTTCTCACACACATAATACACACATGAAAAAAATGCAGCATGTCCTATTTTGGTTCGTTTTACGCACCAATATGAGATGTGGGGATGTAACATATGCAGCAAATACCCATGTTACAAACCTACTTACTATGTACTGCGTATTACAAGCGTAATGCCAGTGCAAATACGCCCATGTGAGTGAGCCCTTACAGGATGCTTTTTATGGTGAATGAAAGATATAGAAAAATATGTAGATTGATACAGGGAGTCCCCATAAATTGCCATAAATGATGGTGCCATCATTATGCATTAAAGTAGTAACATAAAATGCCCAGTCAATAAAAGACATAGGTCCATCCAGTTCAGCTCATTATCCCTCCCTCCCCAATGTTGAGCCGGAGGAAGACAAAAAAAACCAATGAGATAAATACCAATTTTCCTCATTTAAAGGAAAAAAAAAATCCTTCTCAACTCCAATTAGACAATCAGAATAAATCCATGGATCACCAACCCTTCTGAAGTAATTAGTGACTATAACATGTAATATAATAATTAGAGATGAGCGAGTATACTCACTAAGGCACATTACTCGAGCGAGTAGTGCCTTAGCCGAGTATCTCCCCGCTCGTCTCTAAAGTTTCGAGGGCCGGCAGGGGGCAGGGAGCAGCGGGGGAGAGCGTGGAGGAAAGGAGGGGAGATCTCTCTCTCCCTCTCTCCCCCCCCCCCCCCCCCCCCGCTCCCCACCGCAACTCACCTGTCACCCACGCCGGTCCCCGAATCTTTAGAGACGAGCGGGAAGATACTCCGCTAAGGCCCTACTCACTCGAGTAATGTGCCTTAGCGAGTATACTTGCTCATCTCTAATTATAATGCTTGAGAGATGTTCAGGCCCCTCTCATACTCTTTTATCGAATTTGCCATCACCACATCCTCAGACAGAGAGTTTCATAGTCTCACTGCTCTTAGAGTAAAGAACCCCCTTCTGTGATTGTTTCCAGCAAGAGAAACCATGTTATCTTGTAGATATGATACCTTTGTCGATATGAAACCAACACAGGTTCAAAAGCTTGCAATAACATCATGTATTTTTGTTAGCCATTAAAAGATATCATATCTTCAAGATGACTTGGTTTCTCTTGCTGAGAACAATCACATGTTGCTCTACTGGCTAAAATGGTACCAAACTTTTTTTCATTGAACCCCCCTCTAAGTCAGTGTAGAAACCTTCTTTCCTCTAAATGTAGAGAGCACCCAATTGTTACCCAGTCACAGTTCTTGGTATAAATAGATGATGAAAGAGATCTCTGTGTTGTCCCCTGTTGATCCCCTGATATATTTATACATAGTTATTAGGTTGCTCCTCAGCTGTCTTTTTTCTAAACTAAATAACCCCAATTTTGATAACTTCTCTGGGTTTTGTAGTCTGCTCATTCCATTTATTGCTGTAGTTGCCTGCTTTTGTACCCACTCAAGTTTTGATATGTCCTTCTTGAGTGTCAGTTCCCAAAACTGTCCACAATATTCCATGTGTGGTCTGACCAGTGACTTGTAAAGAGGAAGAACAACGTTCTCGTCATGTGCCTCTAGACTTCTTGTGATGCATCCCATGACCCTATGTGCCTTGCAAGCAGCTGCCTGACACTGGTTGCTCCAGATAAGTTTAGAGTTAACTAAAATCCCCAAGACCTTTTCCATGTCAGTGTTACCCAGTAGTTTCCCATTTAGTGTGTAATGGGGGCATGTATTTGCAGAACCTTACATTTATGAGTATTAAAACTCATTTGCCACTTTTCTGTCCAAACCACCAACTTATCCAGATCCTCTTGTAACCACATTCTGTCTTCTGGTGTGTTAACTACTTTACATAGTTTTGTGTCATCTGCAAATATTGATATTTTATTGTAGAATCCTTTCGCAATGTCATTAATTAATATATTAAAAAGAATAGGGCCTGGCACTGCCCCCTGTGGTACCCCACTGGTAACAGTGACCCAATCAGAGTATGTACCATTAATAACCACCCTCTGCTTTCTATCACTGAGCCAGTTACTTACCAACTTACCCACATGCTCAACCAGACCAAGCATTTTCATAGTAGTATCATTGTTACAATCATCCGGATTTCTCATGCTGCTTCATAATCTCCTGTTGTAGTTTGTAGTTGGAGTAATTCCTATGCAATTGTCTCACAGTTGGTCCATTAAAGTGGGTCGGTTTACTACACTTCTGCAGCGTAGGCTTGTTTGGAATCTGCGTTTCTGATTAAGATGAGCTCAGTCTCTTGAGTTTCAGACCTTTCACTACTTAGCTTCCCTTCTTCTTTCTTTGATAGCTGACACCCAGCTGCAACTGCCAGGATTGGTAATAACGCCGATCTCTGCATTTAAGTGGCCCGACAGAGGGAGAGGACTCCCTCTGTTACCCAAACGGCCTAACCACAGTTAGATCATTCAACATGGCAGTCTGGGTTCCATATGTATTATATGTAACCATTGTATAGAGCCAACACACTAAATGGTACCATTGAAAAATACAACTGTCTCTGCAAAATACAAGTCCTCATGTAGTTATGTCACTGGAAAAAATTTAAAAAAAAGTTATGATTTTTTTGAAATTGGGGATGAAAAAATTAAAACTAAAAAAAAAAAGGGCTGCAGCTGGAATAGAATAACATAGGTAATCAATACAGATCCATAGAGGTCTAACTCCGGACAACCCCATTGATCATCTGTTTGAAGAGCTTAAAGGGCTTTTCCCACAATTTAAAATTGCTTCACAACCACTTAGCATTACCGGTGACTAGGGAATGTGACTATAGCAGCCAATCACTGGCTATAAAAAGTCACTGCTGAGGCTAGTGATTGGCTGCAGCAGTCACATCTCCTGGTCAGCAGCCACCTAAGATCTTTGTATTCATATCACTTTAATATAGCTGTAGCTAGGACCAAATAAAATGGTATACGCATTCATTTCAGATTTATAGTTCTGTCGTTTCAGACAGTATAAGTAAGTGAAGTCCAAAGTACTTTGGTTTCTAAAAACTTTTTTGGCACATCTTAAGACCTCAGTCACACGGGCGTTTTTTCATGTGATTTGCGGATCGCATAACGGAAGCGCATCCGCAAATCGCGTGACCGGGGCCGACGATTCGCTGAAAAATCTGCACCTAGCAGCGTTTTCAGCGAAACGGCCCAGCGCTGCCCGCTATCCTCTGGCACAGCTGTGGCACAGCTGTGGCAGAGGAGAACAATGTTCGCCCATTGAATTCTCAGCTGTCATTCAATAGCTGAGAGCTGCCCCTGATTGATCCCTGCGCTTAGCCAATTAGAGGCAGCACTCACTCACCCATTCATGAATTCATGAATGGGTGAGTGAGAGCTGCCTCTGATTGGTGAGGGCTGTGACCAATCAGAGGCAGCCCATTCAGCAGGCGGGGATTTTAAATCCCCGCCTGCTTAATACTACAGAGAGCAGTTCAGGAGAACTGCCGGCCGGACACGGCTGAATTCCGGCTGCAGGAAAAAGGTGAGTATACTTTTTTTTTTTTTACACATTTTCAGGATGGTTTTCAGGGAAGGGCTTATATTTTAAGCCCTTCCCCGAAAATTCATCCAGCGCTTGCCGGCAGCCCATTGCTTTCAATGGAGCTGGCTGTATTGCCGGCTCCATTGACTTCAAAGGGAGAACATTGTTCTTCTCTGCCACAGTTGTGGCACAGCTGTGGCAGAGGAGAACAATCTTAGTATATGCTCTCAATGGGGTTGGCGCTGCTGCCGCCGGCCCCATTGAGCGCATATATAGAACACAACGATTCACAGAACGCAGATAGGCGCGATCTGCAAATCGTTGTGTCCTATAATTTATCGCACATCCGCATAAAAAAACGGACATGTGCCTGCTCCCATTGGGATGCATTGAGTCTATAGATCTGCAGATCGCAAGCGCGTCTGCAGATAGGACCAAAAAACGCTGTGTGACGGTGCCCTTAATTGTATGTTGTACTAGTACTGGTCCAGTAAGATTATGTCATTTGATGAATTTTTCCAATAGTTCTAAAAGTTGTGTAAAGCGCCTATGTGCCAACCACCTTCATGTCATAAAGCAAATTAAAAAATAAGACTAATATATTGTTCTGCCTAATTATTTTCTATTTTCTGAGCTTTAGGGCATGTGTGTAACTGTAAATATACCAAAAATTGTTTACTGGCTGAACCTGAGCTAAAATGTGTTCTCAAGGGCAGGCAGAGAATCCTAATTAACTAAAAGGAGAAAATTGGATTACAATTATTAATCACCATAGAAATTGTTTATCCAACTCACTAGAGCTGCTTAGAAATACAGTAAACGAGAACTTGCAATATAAAAGTATGTTTTCATCAATAATATAGCAATGCTTATACTGCTTCACATACTGGTTACAAGTCATGCATTAGGTTTGTGCAAGACGCGACTATGGCGCCCCTCACAGATGTCACCTGCATGTTAGACCAAGACATACATTATGTCCAAATGGGATACAAACGACAATAACAAAATTTGGCATAAAGGGAACACAAAAAAGGGCAAATAACAGTAACAGAAATACAGGAATAGGAATGTTATCCTTAAAGGGGTTGTCCCGCGGCAGCAAGTGGGTCTATACACTTCTGTATGGCCATATTAATGCACTTTGTAATGTACATTGTGCATTAATTATGAGCCATACAGAAGTTATCAAAAGTTTTATACTTACCTGCTCCGTTGCTGGCGTCCTCGTCTCCATGGTGCCGACTAATTTTCGGCCTCCGATGGCCAAATTAGCTGCGCTTGCGCAGTCCGGGTCTTCTGCTGTCTTCAATGGGGCCGCTCGTGCAGAATGCCGGCTCCGTGTAGCTCCGCCCCGTCACGTGCCGATTCCAGCCAATCAGGAGGCTGGAATCGGCAATGGACCGCACAGAAGAGCTGCGGTCCACGGAGGGAGCAGACCCCGGCGGCCATCTTCAGCAGGTGAGTATGAAGACGCCGGACCGCCGGGATTCAGGTAAGCACTCTCCGGTTTGTTTTTTTAACCCCTGCATCGGGGTTGTCTCGCGCCGAACGGGGGGGGGGGGGGGGTTAAAAAAAAAAAAAAAACCCGTTTCGGCGCGGGACAACCCCTTTAAAGGGGTTGTCCCGCGCCGAAACTTTTTTTTTTTTTTTCAATAGCCCCCCCGTTCGGCGCGAGACAAACCCGATGCAGGGGTTAAAAAAAAAAACGGATAGTACTTACCCGAATCCCCGCGCTCCGGTGACTTCTTACTTACCTTGCGAAGATGGCCGCCGGGATCTTCACCCATGGTGGACCGCAGGTCTTCTCCCATGGTGCACCGTGGGCTCTGTGCGTTCCATTGCCGATTCCAGCCTTCTGATTGGCTGGAATCGGCACACGTGACGGGGCGGAGCTACGAGGAGTAGCTCTCCAGCACGAGCGGCCCCATTCAGAAGGGAGAAGACCGGACTGCGCAAGCGCGTCTAATCGGGAGATTAGACGCTGAAATTAGGCGGCACCATGGGGACGAGGACGCTAGCAACGGAGCAGGTAAGTGAATAACTTCTGTATGGCTCATATTTAATGCACGATGTATATTACAAAGTGCATTAATATGGCCATACAGAAGTGTATACCCCCACTTGCTTTCGCGGGACAACCCCTTTAAGCAATTTCCTGGTGGCAGATCCGGCCTAGAATTGGCGTGATCCCCCTTATAGGCACAACTCCATGACAGGAATCTAGGGGGCCTACTTTGTCCCTAGCTAGACGATAGGAAAGATGATAATTCAGATGAAAACAGTATATAAAACAGTATTAGTACCAGTGTTTCTGGTGGCAAAATGCACCAATTACTAATATAATATATTAAAAGGGATTGGAATTGGTCACGGGTCCTAAACCAGCAGAGCGGGAAAGCAGTCATGTGCATACAGGACTTGTGATGATGTCACCATCATGTGATCAGTCACTGGGGCTCTAATCTCCACCCCTTATCGCATAATGGTGATATCATCACAGGTTCTGTAAGCACATGGCTGCTGTCAGGCTCTGCATGTTTTAGGACTTGTGATGACATCACTGTCATGTGATCAGGGGCAGAGCTCAGAGCCCCAGTGACTGATCACATGACGATGACATCATCACAGGTAACTCACTCAGTTACACATCACTCATAGACAGGTGGTCGTTGGTATTTTGATAAGGTAGAAGTGAATATGCCCTACACAGCGTAAATAACCACAAGGTACTTTGCTGACAATCACAATTATGGCAGACACTGGCAGGACTATTTGCCAGTTAAAAGAAGCTGTACTCAATAGACGAAAATGGTGAGAGGTGAGCCATAGGGTGACCCAGAGTTGGCAACAACTGAATGGTTAATCATCATCACTTTTTTTGACATATAGTTAAGTGATGGAGGTTTGGGGTTTGTATGGAGGGGGATCCTGAGACGATACTGCTCCATACAATGAGGGTGCTAGCTGTTTCTTACACCTGACAGGTGCATAACAGATGTGATCAGCACTTCTGTTTATCACAGCTGTTAACCCTTTAAATGCCCTTATCCAAGTTAAAGGGGCCCTAATAGCGCCCTGCAATGAGATCACAGGGTTCTGTTCAGTTGCCAAGGCATCCGGGGACCTTCTGAAAGCCCCAAGGCAGCCATGGCATATTGCCTATCTAGTCATGCCGTGGTGTGACTTGATGGATTTCCTGTCAGATCGTGGTATAATATAATACTATGATGATATTTCATCATACTGCAGGAGCGATCAAACTATGGCAAGTTCATGTCCCCTACGGGGACAAAAAACAGATGTAAAAAACAGTTTTAAAAAGTTTAATTAATTAGTAAAAAAAAAAAAAAAAGATAATAAAAGTAAAAAAAAATAAAACCTTTTCCCTTACTTATAATTTAAAAAAATCTAAATGAAAACCCACCAAAACATACTTGGTATCGCTGTGTCCATAAAAGACAGATCTATGAAATAATGCATTATTCATACCGCACGGTGAACATCGTCAGAAAAAAATGATACACTACGTCAGAATTGTGCTTTTTCTGTCACCCGTCTCCAAGAAAAAAATTAATAAAAAGCGATAAAAACGTCATGTGTACTTCAAAGTGAAACCTATAGAAACTAAAGGACGCCCCCCAAAAATTGAGCTCTCATACAACTATGTCAATGAGTTATGGCTTTCAGAAGGTGGAGGCAGAAAATAATTTGTTTTTCTTAAAGATATTTTATTTTTTAAAAGTAGCACAGTAAAAAAAAACCATATAAATTTGGTCTCATAGTGATCACACTGACCCATAGAATAACATTATGATGTCACTTTTACTGCAATGTGTATACTGTAGAAACTACCCCCCTCCCACCTCGAGATAGCAGAATTGTATTTTTTTTTCCCATTTCACAACACTATTGCAATTTTTTAGCGATAATCGTCCAATGTAAATGGGGCTTTAGAATTTTTTTTAAAGTTTTTCAGTACATCATATAGTACATTAATTAGTACCATTGAAAAAAACAACTCATTTCACACAAAAAAAACAAGCCCTCATACAGCTATGTTGTTAATGGATAAGTAAGAGTTATGATTTTTAAAAAGTGAGGAGGAAAACCCAAAAATAAAAAAAAGGGGATGCATCCTTAAGGGGTTAAATAAGCTGTATGCAGAAATAAAATATTCGCAGTTTTGCAGAATCAGCTTTTTTGGTAAAGAAAATCAGTTCTGCATATTTGCTTTCAAATTAGTTGATAATAGCACATGCAACAAAACTCGGGCAACACCTGTAATGGCCATAAGTGCTGTTGTTACCTTGTGTGGGGCGGCTATTTTGATCTATGTGACATCAAAATCTATTGGTGAGACTAGAGTCCATTAGGCCTGTCTTTCTTCTGTGCTACAGTAAATTGCTCATACTCTTCAAACACTGTTATTTGGATGTAGAAGTGTCAGACTGCACAGGTTTTGTTTCTAGGCTTCGGTTACTAAAAGCATAACAATAAGCATTTCTTCAGGGTTTTTTTGCCTGTTTTTTGGCTGACTATGGTAATATTACATGTATAAACAATGGTCTGGGTAATAGCTGTGTATTTAAAGTGTACCTATTACCTGTCACTTTAGCAGCTGAAACACAATGTGTGTAGGCTATCATTTCACGAGTATTGGGTGGCATCAGGGACATTTGTCGAGCTATGCATTTCCCAGAATTACAGTTTATCTTAAAAAAAATATAGATCCAAAAGTGTCATATTTAGATTTTGCATCTGGTAGTGAAACTATAGTGGGTGCAGAGGTAACAGATGCAGCTAGGGCCCAACTACTGACCAGGAGCTCAATGGACACATCTGTTATACAAAAGAGATGTAATACTTTACACAATATATTTATGAATGACTTGGTAGCAATAGTTCAAGATGAAACAAAACTACGTAAAGTAATTAACATAAGAGAGGATGGAATGTGGTTGCAAGAGGATCTGGATAAGTTGGAGGCTTGGGCAGAAAAGTGGCAAATGAGGTTTAACACTGATAAAGGTAAGGTTCTGCACATGGGCAGAGGAAATGCATGTCACCATTACACACTAAATGGGAAACCACTGGGAACCACTGACATGGAAAAGGACTTGGGGTTTTTAACCCTTTGCAATCCAATTTTGGATTCAGGCTTTCCTAGGGGGCTTTCTCTTTCCACCATTATACAATGGAGCCATCTGCTGGCTAGAGCCAGTACTGCGGTATGTGACATGCTAGAGAGGCCCCAGATAACAGAGCAGCCAGTAATCTACAGTAAGAATACCCTGCCGGATGTCTTCCAACATCGGAGCTGTACAGCCTTCAATCAGAATGTCTTTAGACGTCAGACAATGGATTGAAAAGGGTTAATTAACTGTAAATTAAACTGGAGCAACCCGTGTCAGGCAGCTGCTGCCAAGGCAAATAGGATCATGGAGTGCATCAAAGGAGGTCTAGGGGCACATGATGAGAACATTGTTCTTCCTCTTGTGAGACAGTGACTGACAAAGTGCTGGAGGGTGGATACGTGCCACCAAGCGGCCTGGGCTCGGTGGAGGAAGCCAGCATTTCTGTGTCAGTAACGCTATGTTACTGACACGTTGTAGTTTTGTAAGTGGCTCCAAGCCGCATAGTCCGGGCCGGCTTTTCCTGGAGTGGTCAAAGCGAAGGGTGGGATGGTACCAGGCCTTATAAAGCCAGGGCCTGCAGGTCAGAGATAGAGAGCGCGTCTGGCTGAGAGCCAGAGAGGGGGGCTCTGTGGAGCAAGGAGCCCAGCTAGCCCGGCTAGCCCAGCGTGTGGGCTGAGAGAGCCAAAGGCGAGGTTGACAGGGTGACGCCCCTAACCTCAACACCCAGGAGGGTGTGGTGAGACCTCCACAGGTCTGAGGACCGGACTGGCTGTGTGCAGCAAGCAAGAAGTATTCTGACAGTGAGTAGTCAGGAACAAGCATATGTATAGTGAGTGCTCAGACGAGCAGGTGTTTATTTCCGTTTTGGTTTTGTTTCTGCTGCAATAAAGCCAGGCAAAGCCTGGACTAAAGAACGTTGTTGCCCGGTGTCACTGTCTCTGGCCGCGGATGCCCATGCTGCTACTGACCCTAAACGCTAATCCCCACATATGGTGTTTGGATGCGGGCAGCGGTCTTAAAGAGACATACACCAGTTAATGGACATTCTGCTGCAGCAACTGGAGAACCGTTGCTAAGGGCAACCGCCCAAAGAGAGATTGTCTGAGCGTGCCGTAACCCCATGTCCTGAGTGAAAGCTGCAACGGCGCAGCAACCAGACATGGCCAAGATGGAAAAACTGATAAAGCAGCTGGTGCAAGTTAATGTGCAACAACAACAAGCGTTTGCTCAGCAACAGGAGAATGTGGTGCAGCAACAGGAGACCATGGCTCAGCAGCAGAAAGCACAACAGGAGGCCATGGCTCAGCAGCTGAAAGCCCATGGAGAGACTATGCGGGTGTAGCGGGAGGAAAGGCAACTCCTAATAAAGCAGTTGGCTACACTGACAGAGTCACTCAAGACTACAGGGAATGAGGGGATCACACGGTTGTGTTGGGAGAACAAGCCCCTAAGTGTGAAAAGTTGAAAACACAGTTTGAGAAAGAAAGTAGTCTTCAAGAGGTGGAGCAGCTGAAAACAAAAAGTGCAGCTCTCTTAAAGGAGAAGGAGCATTTTGAGAGGTTGGCTAAGGAGGAAGCTGATCGCCGAGTGTTGCTGCAACAGACGAATGTTCAGTATGAACAGCGCTTAAAAGAGATGAGAAGTAAGAAAAAAAGTTTAAGGGATATCTTTCATCAGCCCATGAAGAGATACAAGACCTCAGAGATGTAGCCAGAGATGAGGCTGACCGCAGAGTATGTCTGGAGGCACAGGCTGCGCAGTATGAACAGGACTGTAAGAAACTGCAAATGAAAACCCAAGAGTTGGAGATGACGTGTTGCAAGTTAGAAAGAGCTTCTACAGATAGATGCACGTAATCAAACTACAGGTTTGCAGAATCAGGTTGCAGAGTTGAAAATGCAGCTAGCAAAGGAAAATGGTGACTGGGAGTGCCAAGTAAGTCAGCTCAAGGAAGAGCTGGAAATACAGAAAGCTGCGTGCAGTCAGACCAAAAAGCAAGCAGAGTTCTTGGAAGACTTACTGGGTCACAAGGAAAACCAGGAAGTGCTGCTTGAGAGACTGGTGTCCCAGCTACAGATGAGCTTGGATGAGGAAGCTGAAGTACATGGAACCCAAATCCAGGAGCTGGAACGGAGTCATGCTGTAGCTGTGGGGAAACTGTCCAAGCTGTTGAAGCAACTTGAAAAAGTGAAAGAAACATTGGAAAGTGAGTGTCTTGAGCTGTCCCAAAAGGTGAAGGGGTTGTTGGAAGACAAGTATGCATATGAATGCAAGAAAGACACAGTAGAGATGCAGCTTCAAGAGCTACAAATAAAGATAACGAAAGGTGACAGTGTGCAGACAGCATTGTCTGAGCAGGTGAGCAGGCTGCAGGAGAAGCTGGAAGCTCAGAGTGAAGAGTCTCAGAAGTTACTGCAAGAAGAGAAGCAGCAGAAGCTTGGTCTCAGTGCACACCTGAAGACTATGCAAGATGAGAAAAATGTGCTCCTCAAGCAAGTAGGGGAGGATGCAAAAGCTAAGAGAAACCTATCAGAGCAGATTGCAACACTTCAGGCTGAGGTGGTGGATCTGGAAGATAGACTGGAGAAGAGTGCTTTGTGTCTGGATTCCGTGGAAGAGCAGAAAAGAGAAATACAAGGAAAATTAGAAACTACAAGGCAGCAGTGTGAAGAGAAGACAGCTGCCTGTGATAAGCTCGAGAAGGTTAAAGTACATCTTCAGCAAGAGATAGCAGGTGCTTCTGTGAAGCTTGGTCTCCAAAAGGAGCATGTGTCCAAACTAAGAAAGACGCAGCAACTATGTGAATAGCAGCTTACAGAGGAGAAAATCAGGTCTGCAAGATATGTCACTGAATGTGAACGTGCTGAAGAAAAGGTCTGTATGAAAGAGACCGAAGTGTTTACTTTAACACCCACCCTGAAAATGATCTCAGAGAGGGAAGAGAAACAGTATGAGAACCCTGCATGCTGGGGCACGGTTGACAGGCAAGATAGTGAAATCCTAGAAGAAGTGGAAGCGCTAAATCAGCTGTTTTGTCTTCAAACTGATGTCTATGATGAACTTGAGAAGTTTACAGTGAGTCTTCAGCAGGAGGTAGAAGACATTAGTGTGGAGCTTGGTTACCAATGTCAGATGGCGTCCAACTGGGAGAAGAAACAAAAGGTGTGTGAACAGTGGCTTACTGAGGGGAAGTCAGTATTTCCTAAAGTTGCAAAAGAAAAGCATAACAAGCGGGTGCGCACTGAAATGCAAGACTGGATAAGCACCAAAGACAGATGCTGAAAAGAGAACCCTGATACGGGGAAAGCTAAACGGGGTGTTCCAACAATCGGTAGAAGGAATGGAGTCCTTGTTGGAGAATATTAAGAAAGAGACTGAACCGCTAACCCTGAAGCGCCCCCTAAAAGTAGTGTCAGAAAAAAGAGCAGAGCTTCAGCAGTTCTCAGAGAAGTTGTGCACGAAGATAAAATGCTGTAAATCAGATAGCCAAGCGGCTGAAAGAAGTGTTCTGAGACCAGAGATGTCTAAAACCCAGTCCAGACAGAAAAGAAAAAAGGGGATTTTGTTAAAGAATCTGAAAAAGTTACAAGTAGTAAAGAATGCCAAATTATGTTTACAAAGGGAGACTACTAAAGCTCAGAAGGTCTCACAACTGGCCGCAGAAGTCTTGAAAGAACTGCAGCAAAAGAATAGTGGCGTACAAAAGCAAACCCCAAAAGTGAAGAAACTGTTTGTCCAAGTGGTAGAAGCCTATCACAGGGATGCTGGCTCCAAAGACCAACTCATCAGTGAACTGAAAAATGAAGTGGAGACTGTAATCCATAGCAAGGCCATGCTGGAGCATGAACTACAAGAGGAACTGGAAGAATACAGAGACAAGGTTCTTACGCTAGAAGAGACCTTCAAATTGGAGGCTCAGTTAGAAAGTCTCCACAGGCCGTCCCGCACTGAAATGGAGGACTGTGTTAGCCTCAAGGAGGATTGTGAATAGACTGTACCTAAACTAGAAAGAGACCCCCGAGCTTGGAGCTTTGACCCTGGAGGGCCAAGAAGAAAAGGCAAACGTGTGTGTGTATGGGAGAAGGCCTGGCTCGCATGGAGCTCTTCCTCTTTCTGACTTTGCAAAAGTTTATCGTGGAGCCCACTGTAGACAGAGAGACTTTGAGCATGGGACCGAAGCCCAACACCCAGGCCTCGTCAAGGACGCATTTCAGGACAGCTAAGTGTCCGATCCCACGGGCTCGAACAGAGGGGGAGGGTATGTGAGACAGTGACTGACAAAGTGCTGGAGGGTGGATACGTGCCACCGAGCTGCCTCGGCTCGGTGGAGGAAGCCAGCATTTCTGTATCAGTAACGCTATGTTACTGACACGTTGTAGTTTTGTAAGTGGCTCCAAGCCGCATAGTCCGGGCCAGCTTTTCCTGCAGTGGTCAAAGCGAAGGGTGGGATGGCCACTCCCACGTACCAGGTGAGGCTGGTACCAGGCCTTATAAAGCCTGGGCCTGCAGGTCAGAGATAGAGAGAGCGCGTCTGGCTGAGAGCCAGAGAGAGGGCTCTGTGGAGCAAGGAGCCCGGCTAGCCCAGCGTGTGGGCTGAGAGAGCCAAAGGCGAGGTTGACAGGGTGACGCCCCTAACCTCAACACCCAGGAGGGTGTGGTGAGACCTCCACAGGTCTGAGGACCGGACTGGCTGTGTGCAGCAAGCAAGAAGTATTCTGACAGTGAGTAGTCAGGAACAAGCATATGTATAGTGAGTGCTCAGACGATCAGGTGTTTATTTCCGTTTTGGTTTTGTTTCTGCTGCAATAAAGCCAGGCAAAGCCTGGACTAAAGAACGTTGTTGCCTGGTGTCACTGTCTCTGGCCGCGGATGCCCATGCTGCTACTGACCCTAAACGCTAATCCCCACACTCTTTACAAATCACTGGTCAGACCACACATGGAATATTGTGTACGGTTATGGGCATCAGTGCTCAAGAAGAACATAGCAGAGCTTGAGCGGGTACAAAGGCGGGCAACTTAAGCAATAAATGGAATGGGTGGACTACAATACCCAGAAAGGTTATCAAAAGTGGGGTTATTTAGTTTAGAAAAAAAAAAGATGGCCGAGGAGCAACCTAATAACTATGTATAAATATATAAGGGGACAATACAGAGCTCTCTCCCATCATCTAGTTATACCCAGGACTGGGACTGTAACAAGGGGGTGCTCTCTACATCTAGAGGAAAGAAAGTTTCTACACTGACTTAGAGGGGGGTTCAATGAAAAAACGTTTGGTACCGTTTTAGCCAGTGGAGCAAAATGTGATTGTTCCCAGCAAGAGAAACCAAGTAATCTTGAAGATTAGGGATGAGCGAGTATACTCGCTAAAGCACTACTCGCTCGAGTAATGTGCCTTAGCCGAGTATCTCCCTGCTCGTCCCTGAAGATTCGGGAGCCGCTGCGGAGCGGGGAGCGGCGGGGGAGAGCGGGGAGGAACGGAGGGGAGATCTCTCTCTCCCTCTCTCCCGCCCGCTCTCCCCTGCTCCCCGCCGCAACTCACCTGTCAGCTGCAGCGGCTCCTGAATTTTCAGGGACGAGCAGGGAGATACTCGGCTAAAGCACATTACTCGAGCGAGTAGTGCTTTAGCGAGTATACTCGCTCATCCCTATTGAAGATATGATACCTTTTAATGGCTAACAAAAATACATGATGTTAATGCAAGCTTTTGAACCTGTGTTGGTTTCATATCTACAAGGTATCATATCTACAAGATTACATGGTTTATCTTGCTGGAAACAATCACAGAAGGGGGTTCTTTACTGTAAGAGCAGTGAGACTATGGAACTCTCTGTCTGAAGATGTGGTGATGGCAAATTCGATAAAAGAGTATGAGAGGGGCCTGAACACCTCTCAAGCATTATAATATTACATGTTATAGTCACTAATTACTTCAGAAGGGTTAGTGATCCAGGGATTTATTCTGATTGTCTAATTGGATTCGGGAAAGGAATTTTATTCCTTTAAATGAGGAAAATTGGTATCTATCTCATTGGGTTTTTTCTCTTCCTCTGGCTCAACATTGGGAAGGGAGGGGTAATGAGCTGAACTGGATGGACCTATGTATTTATACCCAGGACTGTGACTGTAACAAGGGGGCGCCCTCTACTTCTAGAGGAAAGAAGATTTCTACACCGATATAGAAGGGGGTTCTTTACTGTAAGAGCAGTGATACTATGGAACTCTCTGCCTGAGGATGTGGTGATGGTGAACTCGATAGAAGATTTTAAGAGACGCCTTTCTGGAGTCTAACAATATTACATGTTGTAGTCACTGATTACTTTAGAAGGGTCGATAATTCAGGATTATTCTGATTGTCAGATTGGAGTCGGGAAAGAATTTTTCCCTTAAATGGAGAAATTTGGCTTCTACGTCATCGGGATTGTTTTCCCTTTCTCTGGATCAACATTGGGGGGGGGGGGGGGGGGGTTGAATAGTCTGAATTTGATAGGCATATGTCCTTTTTTGGCCTAACATACTATGTTACTACTTTACACTCTTTTTGGATGCAGTGACTTGTAACATATGTTAGTATAGCTATCTAGCAGTAGCTGCAGTAAACCACAACCTGTATGCTACTGACCTTACCTATGAACTTTATCATACATTTCAAAGCTATGATTCAGCTGCTATAATAAAAATGATTTATTATTCCTTACTGATTAATTTATAAATGGATATGAGATTGATAGATAGATACAAGATAGAAATATGAAGCAATTATTTGTTTGCATATTGATGGCTCTATCAAAATAATATTATCATGCTGTACATAACGCTGTCACTAAAGGAATGTAAACTATGGAGATTATTTATGAATACCGCCTAATGCCTCGTTCGCATGGGCTACAAAATCATCGCTACAAAACGCATGTATGTGAGGCCCATGGTTTCCAATGGGTTCTTTCAGGCTACAAAACATAGGGATGATTTTTGTAGTGAGATTTTGTAGCCCGTGTGAACGAGGCCTAAAAGTTAGACAGTGCAAACTTAGACTAGACAGTCCTAAAATGTGCCGAATTTATCACTGAATGATGAATCTATTGAATTTTAAGACTGTCTAGTCTTGGTTTAGGTCAACTGTTAGTTGGCTTGGTTTACACCAAAAAACTGCACCAAAGTTCTGGTGCAATGCGCTGCAATTTGGCATGATTTTTCGTGCAATTTAGACCATGCCCTTTTTATGCACAAGTTGGAAAAACTGTCCCAAAGTGTCTAAAACAGATGATAAAGGTGGCGCAAGCATGTAAGACAGTTTTCTGGCATAATTTGCACCACAAAACTGTTAAATTTTGAATAATAAATAAGCCCCTATGTATGTTTCTCATATACAGTTTAGGTGCTATGCATAGTTCAAAGGGATCAGTGGTTAGGTAGTAAGTGTGACTTTTAAAGGGGTTCTCTAGTTACCAGATAACCCCACTTCTATAGGGCTGAAGTGGTTAGAAGAATAAACTAAAACATATTTATCCCTCTGTGGCCACCAGAATCCAGTGATATAGCCCCATTGTGGTCCCAGTTGTTGGGTTCGTTGACAATACAACAAACAGGACTACAGTCAGGTTGGATCCTTGGATCATGGATTTGCCGGGAGTAAATTTGCAGCATCTTACAGTAGCAGAAAAGTGGATGACATTTTCAAAAAGTGTCATCCACACACTGCAAGTAAATCTACATGGAAAATGACTTGCGGTGTGCTTTCTATAACAAATCTATAACAAATCTGTGACACAATCCATATGTAAAACATGCAGATTTTGTTGCCGATTCCCTAATTGATAATTGTAGCTCTCAAAGAAAGCACTCATATAACAGCATCTTCTGGTGCCTGAAAAGACTTGTGATTAGTGCTTCCCATACTACATAATTCAACAGCTTCATAAATACTCAACATGACATCATCCATAACTTAAAAAAGGTTGCAGATATAAAATAAATGACTATACCTATCAATTTCTGATGACATTCTACCCTTAAACCATGTATCCAATTACCTCGTTTCCATTGATATTTCTTGAGCTGAATCCAAGATGGCTGTCACCAAGAAGGCCGACAGGCATCACCATAGTGCCAAAAAGTTTCCCCCCACGTAAGTTTTCTACAAAGTTTCCTATTTGTATGTCTTTCCATTCAGAAGATATTCCAGGTGGCCCCGACCTTTGAATCACCCTGTATATGATCTGCTTCAGATCTATGCCGCACCAGCTGGCAATGTGATGACCACAACAAAAGGGTGAAGGTCTTTTCTTTACAGTTTTTATGGCATTGTCTTCCTCTAAGCTGAGGATTTTGTTTGAGGATTGTGCTACTGGTTTAATACAATTGTGGATTTCAAGTTCTGGAGGATCGGCAAGTGTTTCCCATTGTTTTCAATGGGAAACCTCGAATCGCGCTCGCATGCACATCACACGACGGGTGATGTGTTTTCCTGTCCCATTGAAAACAACGGGCGATGCGTTACGAGGGAACACCCAAAGATAGGACATTTTGCAATACTCATATACATGAACCTCATTCACAATAATATTTGTGCAACATTTGTTCAACGCACAAATCTTGCGATATTATCATGGCCGTGTAAAAGCGGCCTAAATGAAAATTTGTGGGGAGGTAGGAGACCACTCATAAAATCTTAGGACTGGGCTTGCAGGGAGTTAACCCTTTGCAATCCAATTTTGCATTCAGGATTTCTTAGGGGGGCTTTCTTTTTCTGCCATTATACAATCGCACCATCTGCTGGCTAGAGCCAGTACTGCGGTATGTGACATGCTTGAGAGGCCCCCCGACAACAAAGCGGCCAGTAATCTACAGTAAGAATACCCTACCGGATGTCTTCTGACATCGTAGCTGTACAGCCTTCGATCAGAATGTCTTTAGAAGTCAGACAGTGGATTGGAAAGGGTTAAAACAGTACAGCTGTAGACTTATAAGTAGTATTGAGAGAACCGAACCAGTAGAACCCTGTTTTGGGTTGAAGTTTGCTAAAAGTTTGGTTCAGCACGAACCTGAATCGAGCTTTTAGCAAAGTTCTACTGATTAAATTCACTCAACACTATCCGTGAACATTGTTGTGTAACACTAAAAGCCACAAAAGCCCTGTGTAATACTTTCAGAGTGTTATACAGGGCTTTTATGGCTCTTTATGGCTCTACATGAGCCTCGTGTGCTGCAAAGTGTTAAGGCAGGACAAATGCAGTCCTAAGCTCTCGCTCATGACCTGAAGGTTGCGGGTTCAATCCCCACGTGGTTGGTAAAATGAGTACCCAGCTTGCTGTGGAGGGGGGAGGGTAAAAGATAACTGGGGATGTCCATGGCAAACCACCCCGCAAAAACAGTCTGCCAAGAAAAATATCACAATGCGATGACACCCAAGCAGTCAGTCATGACTTAGTGCTTGCACCAGGGGACTTAACTTTACCTTTATGGCTCTTAGGCAGTGTTATACATTAGCTTTAGGGGTTTTGGTGAATTCCAGTTCGGTTAGAACTAATTCAGACTAAGGGTGCCCACCCACTAGCGTTTTTTTACTGCGAAATTCGCAGCGTTTTTTTTTTTTCTGCAGGGGTCTTTGGGCTATGGGACATGCAAAGCTAAAATCGCGATCGCGCAAAATCGCGATATCGCGGTAAATCGCGATTTTGCGCGATCGCGATTTTTACATTACAAGTCCCATAGACCCCCTGCAGAAAAAAAAAACCTGCGAATTTCGCAGTGAAAAAAAACGCCAGTGGGTGGGCGCCCTTAAACAGGCTTTTTGCAAAAGTTGAGCGAACCAACCGAACCAAAATTTCATCCACCGCTAACCATAAGTATTGGAACTTTTTGATGACTTTTTTGTCTTGCAATATGTGCACTAAATACATGGACTTTGAGCATTATATCATTTTCACAGCTAGAAAGATGTAAAATGTTCTATCTAAAAAGGTTTGGCTGCTAGGAATATTCAGCATTAAATGTTGTACATTTGCCGATTCAAGCAATGTAAGTCCAACGATGCTCATCATTATCATACCTGTAAGCAGCAGTAAAAAATATACTGTAACTGGAAGAAGAGTCTGCAGACTGTAAAACAAGCAATATTGGTGCAATCTAAACTACATTGTACTTTATATCAGCGAAGTACAAAGAAGCGTTTTCTGCGTGCAGCTTGGAACATAATGTGGGTGAGTGATATCACATTTTCCGACATGTGGAGAAAGATATTTTTCTTCCTGTACATTTGGATTCATGTGCCTAAGAAATTGTAATTAAAATCCCCTTTTAGTGTCACTCACTTCGTAACAGCACTCAGCAATTCATATTGGTTTGTGATTGTGTGGGCCACTTCTAAACCTTGCCCAGCCCTAATTTACAAGCATTAACTGAACTTAAAGTAGGCAGCTGTGTGAGCCTCACTGTACTTCCTAAGAAAGTACCAGCCTCCAGAAAAGTTACTCTGCCAAAAAACATTATTATGACATGGCCCTGTAAATTATTTCTTGCTAGGAACTATTATGTCTTTGGACAGGAAGCTCTCCTGCCTGGCATGAGGACAACACTTAATATGTAAACTGGGACTTTACGATTTAGAGAAGTAGTCAGTCTTCAGGTTACATCAATTAAATTGTTTGTAATTTGCTTCCTAAACACGTTGCCTTTTCTTTTTCACCACCATTGTGCTTTTAGACCATATTTTTGTGGATAGCATATTTCTTTACTCTTTTCTTCTTTTGTCAGTCAGTAGTATTAAACGGGCACTAACTTTTCAGAGAACTTCTTCTCATCTTATAGCCCATGTGTGTCATCAATCTTGAAATATACTTTTATTACAGATGTTGTTTTACCACTGTTAAATAAGTTTGAAGTGGCTGCTACTAGGGGTCTACCAGTTCCTCTGCAATCCACTGCTGTTGTAGGTACTGAGCTTCTGTAGTAACTGGGATGCTGAGACATTTTCATATCTGTGGAGGAGAGGCTATTATCACAGGCTGCTCTCTGCACGCATAGGCTGACA
Source organism: Eleutherodactylus coqui (assembly GCF_035609145.1). Classification (NCBI taxonomy): domain Eukaryota; kingdom Metazoa; phylum Chordata; class Amphibia; order Anura; family Eleutherodactylidae; genus Eleutherodactylus; species Eleutherodactylus coqui. The sequence continues at coordinate 107,603,427 of NC_089837.1, forward strand.
GATCTGCAGATACGGGAGCAGATTCACTATTCGAAATATGACAGTTTTCTGGTACAAAATGCAACAGAAAACTGTCTTACATGCTTTGCACCACATGTATTTTACTATGTGTTTTTAGACACTTTGGGACATATTTCCAACTTATCTGAAAAAGGGGTGTGGACTAAATTACACCAACAATTTTGGCACAATGTTTGATGTTAAGTACACCAACTAATAATTGGTCTAAACTTAGACTAGGCAGTCTTAAAATCTGACAGATTTATCATTCAGTAGAATTGTTGTGATACATCTAACACATTTTATATCTCTCTACTAAAGGCCCATTTAGACACAATGATTATCGCTCAAAATTCTCTCAAAAGCCGTCTTTTGAGTGATAACCGTTACATTTAAATGCACGGCCATCATGTACTGTTCGTTCATCGCTCACTTCTAGTTTTCTAGAAATGAGCAATGACTCCTATCAGTGGCACAGGCTTATATCCCAGCCAGCAGCGTTGATAACATTTTCTCAGCTGGTATCCTGCTGGCAGTTCTCAGCGGGACACCAGCTGAAAGTGCAGAGAAGAAAGGAGCTGTATACAGAAGACAACACTCCAGCTGCGAGAACACAGCAGCTGTATACAGAAGACAGCGCTCCAGCTGTCTTCTGCATACCCCGTTCGGAGCATTTAGCTAGATATCAGCTTAGCATTCCGAGAACACAGCAGCTGTATTCAGAAGACAGCACTCCCGCTGTCCTTTGTATACAGCAGGAGCCTTCATTTACACACTATTAAGCTCTTAAGTAGCTAATTAGCTACCTAGGAGCTTATAAAAAGTGAACGCTCAAAACTATCACTCAAACTGCCGTGTAAATGCACACAACGATTATCACTCAAAAGATTGATTTTGAGTGAATTTTGAGCAATAATCACTGCACCTAAATGGACCTTAAGTTTGCACTGTCTAATTTTTAGACAGTATTAGTTAATAAGAAGCATTGTGTCAGAAATCTCCACAATCTCTACCTCTCTTGCTGTTGTCTGTGTGCTGGGTTTACTAACCATTTGGGAATAATGTCTCTAAATGCCCAACACTAAGTGCCTGGGAAAGCAGAAGGGTCATCATTCAGATACTGCCTCCCTGCTGATTGGACCAGAGACAGTATGGCAAGTGAAGGGAAAGAAGTACAAGACAGTGACCTACTGGCAGAATTGTAGGCTTGCAACACATCCCTGCATGAAAATAGATTGCAACAGCAAAACAGCAGAAAAATGTGGAAGACCACCTGGAAATTAAAAACAAGAAAAATGAGAGTGTGAAAAGGATCTGTTATATTTTAGAAAACTTGTTTAAGTTTAGATTTATTTTACTATGTCTTTGGGCCACTTCTTGGAATTTGCTTGGGATCTATAACTATTTGATGAGCTAATGTAATAGTATTGCTTTTATAACAACTTAATTTGCCCCCAAGTACTTGCAGCTGTCCAAGAACATGCTATCCAAGCTACATGCTGTTTTACATTCAGCCTTTTTCAGGAAAACTACATTAAAAACTGAAGTTACATTTTCTTAAGAACTGCACACACAACAGTATTTTGGGCACTATTTTGACCCAATATTTGTAAGCCTGAACCAGAAATGGAACCTACAGATGTTAATGGAATAATGGACAAATTTGCAACACTTCTATGTTTTGGACTCACTCTTGGTTTTGACCTACAAATAAGAGCTCGGTCAGATGAGCATGGTTAACATGCTGCTAAGCAATGTGTAAACCACGCTGCTGATATGCAAAGAGTATGTGTGAACAGGCTGCCCCTAGCTCCGCGGAGCAGCCCGTTCACAAGTCCATGGTGCGGGCAGCCTGCTTCCACGGCTCCCATAGGAGCCTATGGTAAGCACCCTGGACTGTGAGTACCATGGAGCTGACAGGCGAGTTGGCATTCGCTGTCCATTCTTTTTTAGAAACACAGATTCTGCGCTTCTAAAAAGGGTCCATGTGAGAGCTTTCATAGCAACCTATTGGTTGCTATAAAGGCGTGGTTTACAGACTTGTCTGACTGAGCCCTAATGGAGCAAAATACTGACTAAATTGCCATGTGAAAGTGGTCATACTTTAATATACATGTCTACTCCTATGTTAGGCTATATTCACGTAGTGCAGTTTAGACAAAACCAGAATTGTATGCAGAAAGGAAGGGGGGGTGTTTACTATAAGTCTTCTCCCTCCTTTCTTGTCTTTGACGAGTCAAAAACTGTAGGTGTATCTTGTAGAAATATTCAGCACATCTGAAAGGTCCCTAAAGACAGAACTTGTACTGCTCCATCCTGCTGTATCCACTTGTGGCTTTGGCTGAAAAAAAAAAGCATCACAATCTGCAAGTGCGTTTTCCAAAAAAATGCTGTGTGGCATTTTTATGTTGTGTGTGGCCTAGGGACCTTTAAGATGGAATGGAATTGTCTCCAGGACGTAGTGCAGATGTGGATTTTGTCAATTAATGCGGATTTTGATGTGTTCCTAACTGCGGAATGCGCTCTGCAGAACATTTCTGCAAGACGTCTGTAATTCCGCAGCAGAATGCTTTTCCACTGCAGAATTTAATCTTGTGGTTTTGAAGTAGATTCACACGGATTTTCACAGGTGCCGAATTCAACCCCCCCCCTAACATTGTGACGCAGAAATGTCCGTGCGGACTAATGCCCTCCCCGTGTGAAAGATCTCTTAGGATATTAACTGCGCATAACTCTTACAAAGAAGCTTCTTCTTCATTGTGGGCTTTTTCATAGGACTAAACACAGCAATTTTCTTTCCGAGCAGGAATTCAATGTGAAACCTGCAGACTAATTTGCACTGAGCTGCATAAACTGCCAGCATCAAATGACGCTAATACAATAATTTAGGGAGTGAAAAGGTCTTGTTCATTTTCTCGAGGGACTACTCAAAACCACCTGGGATCTAACCATGAATAATACCAGTCATGAGCAAATAGCAAATTAAAGCTGGAACAAATATATCTACACATCCAGGAAATATGGCATTTGTATATAATATATGCCAGGGCAAACCCAGTTATTCCTATTGGAGATTTGCCAAGCCCTTAGAGAGAACTAAATCAAAATACCATTATTATTTAGACTCCACAACTTTGCCATTGATTCAGAGGTTTTATAATTATTATTTTTTGTCTGGCTTTGGGAAGAGAAAGCAAATAGGCATTGGCACATTTTGGATTTTCAGGATTCTTATAGAAGAGGGAAATAGAATTTACTTCTTGCAATTTGTTTTCAATCAGAGAGTTACAGAAAAAAAAGCACAGATGAAGCCTCGGGACCAAACCACGGTTGACTCTTTTGCTCTACAAATACACACATACTTATTTCATTTTAAATAGCGGCTTGTATTTATGTAAGAATTGAAGTCGAATCTACCGTCAGACTCTGGCCAGCCTCCCGCGCGTTTTTAATGTGCTGTTACCTTATTTAATGCAGTGGCACATCGTATCTCTTGCTTTCTTAAGCACGGCTGTTTTCAGTTTTTGACTGCACACCTGTACGAAACGATCCATTACAGGGAAACACAAGGTGATCCAGCAAATTTATTCTCAGACACCACCACGATAAGCTAACAGCCACTTACTGTAAATTTGTATGTTCTCCAGCTTTTCAGAGCCATCGTTGACACAATGCTTACGCTCTGGTTGCCAAGTGTATCACTAAAGCTACCCAGACAGAAGGAGGTAAATGGAAAACCATACCAGCGTTCAGAAGATATATAGTCATGGTGGTAGTAGAGTGAAGTTCAATGACTGCTGTAGCGGTAGAGGGGTTGACAGAGAAGTGCTGTCTGATCTGGGAGATGGGCTACAAAATAATTGCTTGTCCTTTTCCTTTTCTTTTTTTCACCACTGCCTTACTGCATGTTATTAGGTATATGCACCCTATTAGGAGTAGAAGGCAGGGAGATACAAGTAGTACAAACTTATCATAGGTAAAGGTAAAGTCCCCTGGTGCAAGCACCGAGTTATGAGGTGTCTTCACATTGTGACGTTTTCTTGGCAGACTGTTTTTACGGAGTGGCTTGCCATTGCCTTCCCCAGTCATCTTTTACCCCCCCACCAAGGTAGGTACTCATTTTACCAACCTTGGAAGGATGGAAGGCCGAGTCAACATTGAGCTGGCTGAACCACGCAGGAATTGAACTCTCAACCTTCAAGTTGTGAGCGAGAGCTTAGGACTGCATTTCTGCTGCCTTAGCACTCTGCGCCACATGGGGCTCTAAACTTATAATTAAGTTAAATAAATGATAGTTAATTTTACATGGACAAATGCGATTTTGGTCCATGAAATTCGAACTGATATCGCGCTTGCAAACATGTGATGTTCCCACAGATGCAAGCATTATTGGGTTAAAAACGCCTCCCATCACTTAAGGGAAGTAGGAGTGTTTTGAATGGGAAACATCGCATAGCAATTGCGTGCACCTCACACACCATGCGATGCTTTGCCGGCCCCATTGAAAACAATCAATGTGCGGTATCAAAGGGGTTGACAGAGAAGTGAAGTCTGATCTGGAAGGAACGCCCAAAGATAGGACATGCCGCAATTTGTTTCCTGTGCCACGATATGATGCGGGAAAAAATAGCTCAAGTGCATGACCCCATCAAAAGAATGGGGTTCATACTCTTGCGAGATTTGTGTGTCTTGCAATGCACAAATCTCACGTGATTTTCTCGGCCGTGGGAAAGTAGCCTTATTGTCTAGGATAGTCATTTAATAGCTGTGTTTTACCTTGGAATTGCAGATCCATGTTTAGGGCTTAAACAGACAGATGTGTTTGTGCACGTTTTTGCGTACGTGAAATTCACGCCTGCAGAACATGATGAAGCAAACCCATTGATTTCAATGGGTTCGTTCTCATGAGTGTGTTTCATGAAAAAATAGGGACCTGCCCCTTCTTTCTGCATGTTACATAGAAGCTGCCATAGAAGTTTATGGCAGGTTAAAAAAAGCAAGATGAAGGGAATTGATCCTGCGGACAACCCTTGTTAATGTACACACAGCGTATTTGAACAAACATTGGTCTGTTGAAGCCCTTAGGCCTTCAGTATACTAGCCTTTTTTTGCCTGTGTGGAGTCCGATTAACCACTGGATTCTACACAAACAGCACGTGGACCCATATTATTCATTGTGGCAACACATACCCCAGAGATTGTTTTTCCCCTTTTTTTTCCCCACACAGACTGCATGAAAAAACTAATCACATGCACTATTCCCATCCAATTTACAAACGAAACTTACCAATTCAAGTCAATAGGGAAATAAGAAAAATAGACAGCACTCAGATGCATCAGCATCTGCAAAAAAAATTAAAGAATTGGGCTAGTTTCAGTTTTTTAAATGGAAAAACGGATGGTGCATGAAAGTTAATAAAAACAGACAGATAGACCGAATATGGAGGCCACACAAAACTGATAACGATGGAAAAACATATACTTTTTGTGGACGTAACATGGACTATTTTTTTTTAATGCAAGTGTGCACCTAGTCTAAGCCCCTCCCCCCCCCTCACATGAGCATATTTGTGCAGAATACACACAGAATATTGATTTCAATGGGTTCATTCACACACACATATTTTTCCAATGTATTTTGGGCTCGCAGAAAAAAAAAAAAATTGGAGATGTGTGAAACACTGCATAGGGACACAGCTTGAACTCATTAGACTAATCCGCACAAATGAAGAGTTCTTGCAGGCACAATAAGTACAGTAAAATGCACAGATGCGCGTGCACAAAAACTCATTTATTCCGCAAATATGTCTACGCTAGTGTGAAGTGGCCTAAGGCCTCATGTGCACTAGGAAAATAGAATTAGCAAATCCGCACATTTTTCCGCGGGTGAGATCCGCAGTCAAATTTGCCATAGGGAATCATTGGCCATCCGCGGTCAATTGAATAGAATTGAATTTAATACCTGCAGATGTGATTTAATTCCATTTCCGGATTTTACTCGCAGGGAAAAAAATGTAGCATGCTCCATTTTACTGCGGATCACACAAAGATGGGCTCTTATTCAACTCATTGCTTATTATCTCCCGCAAGCAAAAAAAAATCTAATTAATGGTGAACTGCAGTGCATCTGCTGGGGAAATCTTAAGCTGGAATCACACATGCAGTTTTTGGTGCAGATATTTTGGCCAATACCTGATTCAAAAGGAAGGACTTGTGATTCTCCTTCCAGCTGAATTCACTTCTAACTTTGGTTTTAACAAATGCATAAAAAACTGCATGTGTGTTTCTGACCTTGAGGGCTCCTTCACACAAGCAACCATCTGAAGCATTGGATTCCAATGCACTTGTTCAGATGAGCGCTTTTTGGTAAGTAAAATCGTCTGGCTAGAAAATATAGCGCATACAGTGCGCATTCTGGCCGGCCGCTTTTACGCTGACCGGAAAGGATAGGTCTGGACCTATCTTTTGATGAAATATGCTAAGCAATCCCATAGACACCTATGGAAGCCTATGAGAGCTGCCAAGAAAATGTTAGGTGGGAGGGAGTTTAGCAGCGGCTCTGCTAAACTCCCTCCTCCTCTCCGCCCCTTGACGGCTGCCAAGAAAGGGAGGGGGCGGGACGGTTGGGAGATTAGCACACTGGATCTGCAAAGCTCCCATCCCATCCTTTCCCCTCCCCTTGCCATCAGCCAGAAAGGGGTGGGGAGGAGGCGGGAGATTAACACACTAGCTCCCGCCCCATCCCGCAGACAGCAAGGGGTGGAGAGGAAGTTTAACACACTAGTTCCCATCCCGCAACCGGCAAGAGGCATATGCACACTGCCGTGTGGCCATCTAAATGGGCATTAAAATGGGAAAGGCAGCCGCGATGCAGGGTTTTCGCGGCCGCATAATGGGACAAATATACGCCCATATGTAAGACCTAAGACTGCAAACCAAACTAAGGGCTTAAGCTCATGGGTGTGTTTTAGTCCCATAATGCGGCCATGAAAATGGGCTGTGTTGCAGGGCTCAACATAATGACAAAAAAGTTAAAATTTTGGTGCTTGCTCCAAATTTATCATAATAAATATGCCCCTATGTTGAAATGTGAAAAACAGCAAAAGTGTAAATCACTCTATTTATCTAAAATGGCTTTTATATGCTGAAAAATCACTCTAAAGTGTTGGCCTCAAGGGGTCTCCCTTCCTTCTAATTAGCTGCCCACTACTTGTAGTCATGTGAAGTCCATCTCTATTAACAGAGACAAGAAGGAAAACAAGAAGTGAAGGAGGGTGTCTAATGCTGCCCATAGAAGTCTATGGAGATGATAAAGGGCGGAGAATGCTGCAGCATAGGAAGAGAGACCCACACAGACATGTCACACAGAAAACTACTAAAATGACATCCACACTACTCAGTACTTCTCTAGTGTCCTCCGTGATGCTGTTAGTTACATGTTCATGCTACAGGAGTTAAAGAGCAAAAGTTCCACGTGCAGTGTATGTAGATATCATAGCAAATAGTCTACATACACTAACTGAAAATTAGAGATGCACTCTGCAGAAGAACCTACCGTAAATACCATATACATATCATACAATGGCTAAATTAAGTGTTATTCCTCATGTACACATTGCAGCTTATTCTGAAAAGTCATCTGAAAGTGCAGGTATGTCTTAAAGGGGTTGTCCCGCGGCAGCAAGTGGGTCTATACACTTCTGTATGGCCATAATAATGCACTTTGTAATGTACATTGTGCATTAATTATGAGCCATACAGAAGTTATAAAAAGTTTTATACTTACCTGCTCCGTTGCTGGCGTCCTCGTTCCCATGGAGCCGACTAATTTTCGCCCTCCGATGGCCAAATTAGCTGCGCTTGCGCAGTCCGGGTCTTCTGCAGTCTTCTATGGGGCCGCTCGTGTAGAATGCCGGCTCCGTGTAGCTCCGCCCCGTCACGTGCCGATTCCAGCCAATCAGGAGGCTGGAATCGGCAATGGACCGCACAGAAGCCCTGCGGTCCACGGAGACAGAGGATCCCGGCGGCCATCTTCAGCAGGTAAGTATGAAGACGCCGGACCGCCGGGATTCAGGTAAGCGCTGTGCGGGTTGTTTTTTTAACCCCTGCATCGGGGTTGTCTCGCGCCGAACGGGGGGGGGGGGGGGGGGGGGTTAAAAAAACAAAAAAAAACGTTTCGGCGCGGGACAACCCCTTTAAGCCAGGTTATATGCTTGCCAGAAGACATACATTTCCAGGTATCATTTGAAGGCTGTTAAGTTCTTTTAGCTAGCAACTAATGGTCTGCTTTCCTTTTAATTTGTCATGCACTGTCTGTTGTCAATTGTTGCCCATCTCTGGCAATAGAAATAAGATGGAGAACAAGTGAAGTGAAGGAGGGTAAGGACTTATGCTGCCCATTAAAGTCTATAGAGACAAGAGAAGAAGGGGTCAGAGAAGCTGAGATCACAAACATGTGTTGTTAGAGCTAATGATAAGTTATTTAATGTTATTTATTCATATCTCCATTGTTCAGTGCTTCTCTAGTATCGTCGCTCAGGATGTTATGTACCTGTGTGTTTTGCAGAAAGCTAGACAGCCCTTCCAATTGCCCTGGATTCAGAGGGACAGTGCTGGATTTTGAGGGCTATCCCACCAGTGATTGACCAGAGCACTCATGTGCTTAGATGGGAAGTGAGTGGAGAATTGGGGGACCAGAGTATACCTTGCTTTATTATTTTCTATGTGCCCACTCTAATTTTTTTAAAATGTTTTACCAGACAACCCCTTTAACTTGGCCCAAATATCCAAGATATTTGGCATAAGATAACATGGGATGGCATGAGTTTAAAAACAAACAAACCTGATTTCACAATGTTCTATCACAAGATGTCTATCCAAGATGGGTCTATGGCACGTCAGTGCAGCACAAGAGCACCACGCTCAGCACGGGCACGGGGTGATGTTCAGACTGACTGCAAGAATTATAAGCCCATGCAATGCAGGACAGTGAGCACTACTCCAGGAAGATGGTAAAAACCTGTCCCTTAGTGAACAGGGGGGTGAGTAGCCCCTGTCGGCAAGCAGAGTTATTGTCCTGATAAGGACAGCCCCGTTGTTTTCTTCTGGGACCAGACTATCCCTATAGGAGCCCATGGGGAGATGTACTGACAGCGCAATTCAAAACAATAAAGGTAACCAAAAAACAACAGAAGGAAGCAGCAGCAATTATTTGAACTTGGAAGCTTTTTACCCAGGCTAGAGGCTCATACCAACTCCAACCTCTCCTCTAGAGAACTGAATAAGCAGCAAGGAGGAAAGGAAGGGGTATGAATATAAAGCTCTCCACATCTGCTGATAGGAAGAACCACACCCCAAATCTCTTCCAGTTATAACTAATAGTCAGGATGCGACCATGCATCATACAGAGAGATAGCAACAGGCAATCTCTGCACGATGTGCATTAACCCTTGTCCTGCATAGCAACAGGGCAACAGGTCTTACCCCGCATCACAGCCACCATACCACGACGCTATCACGACCGACAAGTCGCGACAGTCTATTTGTAGTCACCTAGTTCTTGTGATAGGAGTTGAATATTGTATTGAATTGGTTCCATGATAAATTGGAATTGTTAACCAAATTCAAGCTAAGGTAAGGGGCAACACATCTATATATAAAGGCTATCATTATGGTTCTTAATATCAGAGCTTCCATGCCATTCAGCTAATCATGGCGGGTACAGCTCCTTTGACTCAGACTAGTTGATTTTGTCAAGGGGAGTTACTGTCATCTTATTATTTCCACTTGTTAGCAATTCTCCATGACAAGAGTATTATGGAGTCCAGTTCTCCTTGAACTAATTCCTGCCCACAATGGCAAATCACCCATATACCATTAAACCCTCCTTAATAAAGACACATCACTCTACTTGGAGTAAATTGCCAATAGCAGCCATTTTATTAACGGACAACAACAACATGTAACAAATTATTAAATTGATAAGTAATTCTACAGAAAGAGGAGCAGGACCTTGGAGCTACAAAATGTAACACCTAGAACATATTAAATAAACAACCAATGTTTTTTACTCCAACCAATACCTCTTTGGCTCAGGGGGACAACTAGTTACCAAGATGGCCACCTTAATTTCAACCATATATTAAAGAGTTGAACCTGCGAGAGTCTGAAATGCGGCAGCCCAATTATAATTGCTCCATGAATTACAGGGACCTAATTGGACCTAATCCTTCCGCCAATTTACAACCAACTCCAATGACCCGCCATCTACCAAATAGCCGCCCTGACATCCCTTTCCTTAAACTCTGTTAAAAAAATGTCCACCCAACCATTCCAATCACACCTGATAAACCCTTGACCCTGACAAATAACTACCAACAAATAGGGGGAGTACAGTGGAACTTTACTTGCTGCCCCCATGCTAACTGTGCTCTTCCACTTGAAGCAGTGTTTTTACGCCACTCGCCTCTTTTCTCTTAACCCCTTCACTCCCTGTCCCTTCTCTACAAACCACATTATGTGAGCTTCCGGACAGATGCCATATGGCCTTCCTTTTGACTCACAAAGGGGGTTCTGAGCAATGGGGACTCCTCTGTGACTTCCATATGTCTTAAAGGGGTTGTCCCGCGCCGAAACGGGTTTTTTTTTTTTCAACCCCCCCCCCCCGTTCGGCGCGAGACAACCCCGATGCAGGGAAGTAAAGAAAGTTTACCGGAGCGCTTACCTTAATCCCCGCGCTCCGGTGACTTCAATACTTACCGCTGAAGATGGCCGCCGGGATCCTCTGTCTTCGTGGACCGCAGCTCTTCTGTGCGGTCCACTGCCGATTCCAGCCTCCTGATTGGCTGGAATCGGCACGTGACGGGGCGGAGCTACACGGAGCCGCTCTCTGGCACGAGCGGCTCCATAGAAGACTGCTGAAGACCCGGACTGCGCAAGCGCGGCTAATTTGGCCATCGGAGGCCAAAAATTAGTCGGCACCATGGAGACGAGGACGCCAGCAACGGAGCAGGTAAGTAAAAAACTTTTTATAACTTCTGTATGGCTCATAATTAATGCACAATGTATATTACAAAGTGCATTATTATGGCCATACAGAAGTGTATAGACCCACTTGCTGCCTCGGGACAACCCCTTTAATATGGCATATAGACAGAAGTTGTCCTGATGGGATATTCCTTTTACTCGTTGTTGTTCATGATCCATCTGCACATCTGTTTGTTGAGGTTTTCCTACAAATATGTTGTAGTTCAATAGCTACTGTATCTACAGCTCTATAAACAAGATCAACAGATCATATCTTGTGACATAACAGTACAGCCACGTGTGCTGCATGCTCTACTATGCAATGATGTCTTCAGTGTTAAGAACATGAATGTTCAGACATATGACATAGTACATGTTATACATAATACTATTTTGGCTTTACTTGACACCAAATCCAGATAGTATTAGTGCTATAAACCCCAGGTCTGTACTCTTCTTTATATAGCAGATTCTCTTCTATACTTCAGGATATAGTGATGATAGAATGGATCAGTATATCATGACCAGCTGCCCGGACTAGAGTTTCATAAATTGCTCAAATGTGCAATTTTTTCCTAGTGTGGGACTTATGAGGACACCCAGAGGAAAACAGCTGCGTGAGAGCAAAATCAGACATCTCAAAGCTATTCCACATGCACAAAATGTTCCCTCGTTCTATTTACACTCAGGATAGAGCAAAGATTGCAAATAAACACTGTGGTTTCCTTGCTATCCGCCTATGCTTCTAGTATAGAGTCAGTCACTCTTCATTCATTATTGATGGATGGCTTGCAAACTGGAATTGTGTTAATGTTTGTTTTTTGATATTTGTGATCCGGCTATTGATTTTGAATTACAAATATTAATGCCACCCAGTGACCAAAATGTCATTGTGTTAATCTTCCAGGAATGGAGTGCTGTGTTTTGATGCTTCTATGATATTGACTGCCCTATAAGTTTAATTGGACTACAGACTCTAAGAGACTGGATATTGATTAGATCCCTTGTTTAGTTGATGATTTAGGTTACCGAACTAAAATACTTGATATTTACCTGTATATGAGTTTTGTTGGCTGTGTATTCTACAGCAGGGGTCCCCAACTCCAGTCCTCAGGGACCGCCAACAGGTTATGTTTTCAGGATTTCCTCAGTATTGCACAGGTGATGTAATTATGGTCGGTGCCTCAGACATTGCCACAGGTGTTCTTACTATAGGAGATCCTGAAAACGTGACCTGTTGGTGGTCCCTGAGGACTGGAGTTGGGGACCCCTGTTCTACAGTATACAATCAGCATGAGAAGATATCTAGACATTGTAATCATGGTGTCAGGTGAAGGCTATGTGAACTCACTTATCAAGTTATTTTCCCGTGCATATAGGAACTCAAAATAAACAGAATGGCGCCTTTATTTGAGACACTTGTCCTTTCACGATAGGAACTTCTCTGTAGACATGTGACCTTGGAGTGGAGAATAAAATTAAGTGAGCAAGCTTTTCATATATTAGTTTTGGTGTGAATTCACTAGTTGGGGGCAGGATTGTAAAAAACTTCCACTTTTTGTGGTTTTCTCCTTCAATACTACAGAAAAATACTACAGAGAATGTAAATTGAATGATGTCATCAGGGAAAAACATCATGAGGATGTAATGAACTCATCAATAAAAGAGGTTAGATGAAAATGTCAAGAATTGCTCTGTTAAATAGGCAGTGCACAGTCAACCAAGTGCAGCCGAATACAACGCTGGTGCTTTAACTAACGCGTTTGACTGCACAACTTGTAGTTCCTTAGTATGGATGGGACTTAACAGCAAGCAACTGATGTGAATGCTATTCCGGCCTATGAGAAATAGAAAAGTGAGACTCCAGTGGGCAAAAGAGTGCAAAAATTGGAACACTGAGCAGTGTAAAAACATTGCCAGATGAAATCAGATTAGTACCTTCATTTAATTTGCAGCAACTGCGAGAAGCTCTCCTGTCCGCATAGGTCAATATTCCTACAGAACAATTGAAACACCTAGTAGAATATATGCCAAAGTGAATTACTGTGGTTCCAAAAGCCAAATGAGCTCTAATGCGCTACTAGATGAGTGTTTCTAAAAAGGGGACCATTCAATGTATATGGATTCTTTAGTGCCAGATGGTGACTATTACCTAAGAGATTCGTTTTCACATTGCTATGTAATGAAATGTAAAGTTCACCTTTGGAGGTCCAGTCACTGTCTTCATGCACAAACAGTTGTAAAAAAAAAGTACATACCTGCTTTTCAAAACATAATTTTGGGATACTCTGTCACATGATGTCTATCCTGTATGTGTCTATCATAGTCACCCAGGGGTAATTTTATGAATTACAGAAAACAAAGCACGTCAAGATTTTCTATGGAATTGGTTTAATAAGAAATAACAGTCTTAAAACAAATTTAAAGGGCCTCCATCAGCACCTTTGAACAGCATAAACTACGTTAAGGTACTCAATGGTGGGGGGATGGGAAGTTTCAGGAGATATGTTTTATACTCAGTTGGTCCCAAATTCCTGTTCTGTGTCCCTGCAAAGTTATCACACACACACAGCTTGACTGTTTTCAGATGGCTCTATACACACTCTCCCATTGATCTCTATGGGAGACTGAGCTCACAGAGCCATCTGAAAACAGTCAGGCTGTATGGACATGTCCAGTTAACAGGTACACAGTGCTGGAATGGGGGACTGGGTGACCATAAAACATATCTTCCTGGACTTCCTGTTTCCTCACCTTTTGAGTACCTTTACATAATTTATGGTGCTCAAAGGTGGTGACAGAGGCCCTTTAAGTTAAGGCAAAGGTAGACTCATCAGTAGTGGCCAGAATGAGTCCTATAAAAGCGCCTTGCCTTTAATTGGCGGTACTCAGTTCATATTTAACCAGTAGGGGTTAAGCAATACTTAATTTGTCCTATGACAGCGCTATTAATAATCTGCCAGGTCGATAGTTAATTTTTTTTTTTTTTTTTAAAGGAACGTTTATTTAGCCAAAAGACAAATATACAGTAACAGCAGACATCATAAAGAATGCACACCTTGCTGATACATTACAGTACATGAGAACTGAAAAAAAAAAGACAAAAGTGAAAACACTGAGTGTCTCGCATATTCGTGTGCATTTCTCGTAAAACATAATACTTGGCTGTTCATTTTCACATTTATCAACTACTCATAATGGAACAAACCCAACCAGGGAGGGCTCCTAGTCTGGAGCCCCAAGACACCAGGAGAAAAAAAAAGGAAAAAACAAGACAAAACAACCAAAAAAGGGACAAACAAATAGATAGAACAACCCCCCCTCCCACCTTAAACAACAACCCTGCGCGACTCTTAAAGAAAAAAAAAAAAAGAATTAGCCTAAACAGTAGATTGGTTCAAGCGAGTATCCCTCACCATATCCATTCCCAGTATCTAGACAGGCATCTCTGCTGCTGTTGCCGGACAGTTCATCCAGTGCCCCCAAACCTTGTCAAACTTCTCAGGACATCCCCTCGCCATATAAGTCAGTTTATACATTGGAAGCACAGAGTTCACCACCTGGATCCATGCGTTTCTGGTCGGCCTACCAGGGTGCTTCCAATTTAACAAAATCACCTTCTTAGCATAGAAAAACAGTAGCTTATATAAGGTGCGGGTTGCGGCTGCAACTGGTAGGTCTCCAACAAGCCCAAAGAGGCAAACCCCTGGGTGCATGATCCTCGGGGCCCCCAGGTGAGACTCCATAAATACAAGAATGTCCCCCCAGTAGTCTCGCATGACACCACAGTCCCAGAACATGTGCATGATGGTCCCATCAGCAATTAAGCATCGGGGACAGGTCGCTGAGGGGAGCAGACCCATTACATGTAGCCTGGATGGGGTGTAGTATATACGGTGTATGAACTTTACCTGGATAAGCCTATCTCTAGCACTAATCAAAGGAGGACCAGAGCTCACCAATATGTCTTCACTCTCCTCCGCTAACAGATCAGGAATGTCAATGACCCACTTCTGGGTCGCCCTCTCCCTCAACGGGGCAAGACACTGCATCAGGTGGGCATAGAAACTGGACAGTGGTCTTACTAGGTTGCACATCTGTGCCAAGCCTTCCAACTGAGTCAGGGACATCGGTATGGACAGGCCCTGAAACTGAGCCCTGATCACATGTCGTAGCTGGTAGTACCTGAAATAGGAGTGCTCAGGCAGGTTGTAGATTATCTGAAGCTGGAGGAAAGTGCAGAAGATGCCCTCACTGACTATGTCCAATAGTACATTAATACCATGAGCTCTCCAGAATGCAGACTGTGTAAAGCGCTGCAGGTGCGGCAAGTGTGGATTATCCCACAAAGGAGTATGTGGGGACCATGTGACTTCCACTACAGGGGTCAGCTGCAAGGCCTTGTGCCATATTTTAAGTGTTACCAGCATGGGGTCAGGTAAGGGGGCAATAGGAGAGGAGGGGCCACGCATCAGCAGACCCCTCAATCCTAGGGTGGAGCCCACCACCCTGCGCTCCAGTCCCACCGCCGGATTGTAATCCGATGAAGTCAGCCACCACCCAGCATACACCAGCTGGCTGGCCAGATAGTAGTAGTAGAAGTGGGGTAAGGCTAATCCTCCCCAGCTCACTGGGAGGCACAAGGTCTCCAATTTAATCCTGGGGGTGGAGCCTCTCCACAGGATACGCAGTACAATCCCACGAAGCGTGGCAAAGAATCTGGTTGGGACCAGGACAGGGGAATTATGCAGGACGTACAAAAATTTTGGTAGTAGCTTCATCTTTAACAAATTGACTCTGCCCACTAGAGTGAGCGGGAGAGAGGCCCAACGCGTCGCCATTCCCTCGGCCCATTTAAGGAGGGGAGCTAAATTAAGGTCAAAGAAGGTAGAAACCCCCACCGACACTCTTATACCCAAATAGTTTGTCTGAGCTGTCCAGCTTAGTGGAGCGGGCAAAGGGAGCTCAGCTGCCGCAGGGTCTATTGCAATTAAATGGGTTTTGTCCCAATTGACCCGAATACCAGAATGTAGGCCAAATGTGTCAAAAATGGCGAGTGCAGAATCAAGAGAGGACTCTGGATCCTGGAGGAAGAGGAGGGTGTCATCAGCATATAGTGCTATGCGCTCTTCATAATTGTGAAGTTTAAATCCCTTTATTACCGGCGAGGTCCGGACCCAAATTGCAAGGGGCTCTATAGCAAGGGCAAACAGGGCAGGGGACAGGGGGCAACCCTGTCGTGTGCCTCTACCGAGGGGGAACTGGGCAGAAACATGAACATTGGTTTTGATACTGGCTACTGGGGAGTCATATAGGATCTTTACCCACCTAATAAATGCTGGCCCAAATCCAAACCATTGCATCACTGCCCACAAGTACCTCCACTCTACTGAGTCGAAGGCCTTTGCCTGGTCTATAAATACCAGGGTGCGTTTCCCACAGTTAGAGTATTCATATGTCAGATGGTCAAAAAGCCGCCTTAGATTCATGTCTGTACTTTTGCCAGGCATGAAGCCAGATTGGTCAGGGTGTATAATCTCTTTAAGAATGGAGTTTATGCGCATCGCTAGTATTTTTGCCAAAATTTTAACGTCGTTGTTAAGAAGCGAGATGGGCCTATAGGAACCACAATCTGCAGGATCTTTTCCAGCTTTAGGAATCATGACAATTATGGCCTTGCGCATGGTGTCCGGCAGGGCACCATCACGCAGAATAGAATTATATAGCATTAGAAGTCGGGGAGCTAGGAAATCTGCATTCTTTTTATACCATTCCCCAGGAAGTCCATCCAACCCTGGCGATTTCCTATTGGGGAGTGACTTGATAGCATCCATTACCTCCTCTATACTCAAGTCCCCATCCAAATAAGTGGCACTACTTTGGCTCAGCACTGGGAAGGGGATATTACCAAGGTAAGCTATTAGCTGTTCATCCAAGCAGCTAAGTTTGGAAGTATAAAGATTACTATAGAAGTGGGCAAACGTTAGATTGATCAGTTTGGGATTATCCACCAGAGTCCCCGAAGCATCGCGCACCACCGTGATTGGCGGCAATGTCTGATCCTCCTTTGTTAAATAGGCCAACAAATGACCGTTCTTATCTCCCTGGTCAAAGACCTGGTGACGGGAGTAAAGAAGCTTCTTTTTGGTATACTCAGCGAGTAGTAATTTGTATTCCCGCCGTAGGTTATTTAAGTCCAGATAGGCTTCTGGGGAAGGATCTGCTATGTGCCTGGCTTCCGCTGCAACAAGGCGGCATTCCAGGTCCAATCGGGCAGCTTGCAGAGATCTTCTATATTCAGCAATGGCGGATGTAAAAGACCCCCTGGTAAAGGCCTTAAAGGCATCCCACACAGTCAGTTCTGAGGCAGTCCCCTCATTGACCTCCCAGTACATCCCTGCCTCCTGCTCAACATACTCATGTATCTCTCCCTGTGCCAGCCACAAGGGGCTTAGTCTCCACAAAGGGCGAGAGCCCTCCACACCAAGGTCGAGGACCAGCTGGAGTGGGGAATGGTCTGATACACCTCTGGGCAGGTAGGACACATCCCGCACCATAGGGAGACAGTCCAGGGAGCCAAAACACAGGTCGATACGGGAAAAGGCATTATATGTTAGGGAGTGACATGAATAAGCAGTGTCATGCGGGTGTCGCAGGCGCCATATTTCCTGCAGCAAGTAGGAGTCAGCCCACATAAGCAATCTGGTTTATATAGAAGCAGCTGGAGTGAAACGGTCCCGCACCGGATCTAAAATAAGATTGAAATCCCCCATAAATATTATTGGGGCGGGTTCGAGCAAGACCACCTGGGTCATTATGTCAGTAAGGATTTTAACATCAGCGGGGGGCGGCAGATAAATATTGATTATCGTGAGGAGCCGGCCATAAAATTTGCCCTGAAGGATCAGAAACCGACCCCCAGAATCAATGTGGATTTGTCGGAATACAAATTGGGCTGATTTAGCTACCAGCACGCTAACTCCTCTGGCATAGTTGGAATAAGTAGCGTGATACGCAGAGCCTATATTGGCCCTCTTAAGAGCCAGTATCTTTGAGCCCTGCAAATGCGTCTCCTGGAATAGTATGATGTGGGGAGAATGAACTTTCAGAAAGTTGAAAGCCAAGGCTCTCTTAAATTTGGAATTCAAGCCCCTAACATTCCAGGAGATCAACTTGAGATGCGTACTAGCCATTGTCATAGAGTTGGACATTGTTTGTGCAGAACACCCGCATAACACTGAAAGAAGAGCCGCGCCAAAGAAAAGGACAATAAAGCAGAATAGTTATCTTAGATGTGTGAACCATAACAAAAACCCCTTCCCACCCTACCCATCCCCCCGAACTTAGGACAGGTTTGGATCCCATAATACAAAACTTTGTGAGGGGCGTTAGGCCTTCCCCAGAAAACCAACAGAGAAACTTAAGACAAAGAGAGCAAATATAGTCATATGGTCCCCCTGCGAAAGAGCATGAGACACAATTGTGTAGGTGTGGGCTGTATCACAGCTCGCATATACCCGGCTATAATACAGGCTACTGATATGTAGGCTGATTGCCCTAGGAGGGGAGCTCCCTCAGGCCATTGGCCACGAAGAGGGGTCCACCAGGGAAGGGCCACAGAGAGTAATATCGCCAAATCACCAGGAAAATCAGAGGAGAGGAATAGCATAGTTGACAACAACCCACATCATATATCAAAAACGGTTGTATCATAAGTGGCTGGCCCAAGAGCCTAAGGAGGTGGGTAGGGGGGAAGAAGTGAGAAAGGGGAAAGGAAGCAAGAAAGGATGGGAAGCGGTGAGAAAAGGGGTAGGAGTCTTATTCAGTTGTTGCTATACAGAAGAGATAGTAGGCCAGCCACGGCAACAATTTTGTAATGTCTCACAAACAGGATTCAATTTTGCTCGAGCCAATTTAGGACATCTCCAGGACTCTCGAAGAAATGGGAGCGATTGTTCTTAATCACTTTTAGCCTAGCAGGGTACAACATGGCGTAGATAAGCTGTTTAGCGCGCAGAGCTTTCTTTGCCTCTGTGAACTTTTGTCGCCTCTGCTGCACCTCCAGGGAAAAGTCTGGGAAGATACGGACTGTTTGCCCTCCGACCTTCAGCGGATCTTTCATGCGGTTGAGAGCCAAGACTTTGTCCCTGTCCCTATAGTTGAGTAATTTAGCTATGAAGGTACGAGGGGGTCCTCCAGGTGGCGGGGCTCTAGATGGAATACGGTGGGCTCTTTCCACACAAAACAGAGGCGAAAGGGAGTCTGGGCCATATGCCTGCTTGAGGAGCGACTCCAAGAAATCGCAGGGGTTTTTGCCCTCTGCTCCCTCCGGCAGTCCCACGAACATGAGATTGCACCGACGCAGACGGTTCTCCATGTCATCGATTTTCTTCTGCTGTGCTGTAAAGCTGATACTAAGGGTCTGCACCCGGTCCGAGAGCGGTGTAGTGGTGTCCTCCAGGTCAGAGACTCGGGTCTCAATCTCGGTCGTGCGTTCCCGCAGCGTTTGAACATCCGCTCTCAGCAGACTAAAGTCTGATTGCAAGGCATCGATTTTCTCTGTCAGGGCAGAGCGGGACTCCGTAATTGCTTTCAACACATCAGCAATAGTTGGGACGGACACAGGAGGCGAAACTGGGGCAGCCCCCGCAGGGGAGGTGCCTTGTGGGCTGCAGGGCTCGTTAGATCGGGTGTCCGCTGAGCCGCTGGGTCGGGCATACTGTTGCAGCTTGTTGGCTATTTTATTTTGTTTAATGGGAGCCATCTTGCCGGAGGGGTACAGTCAGAGATATCCGTTGGCCCGAGCTTGTAACGTATCGCAGGGGGAGTTCACATGTAGTTTAGTGGTTAGTGCATAACTGTTGAGGAATAGTCATAGTGAAGTGATGCCAGTGGACTGACACTACACCACCAGTAGGTGTCGGTAGAGAGCAGGTCAAAAGTCAATAATTAGGTGCAAATGAAGCAGACTTTGTGGATTATAGAAGAAAAGGCTGCATGTGTGAGTTTATTGTTCCCTGCACCACCTTTTAGTTTCTCCTCTCCTCCCCAGCCCCCCACAGCTGTGGAGGCACAGTATCAGGAGTGATCTAGAATGTAGCAGAGCTGGGAAGGTTGCTGCTGCTCCTGCAGAGATTTTAGGGCAGTTTGAGATGGCACAACCCTTGGTGGCTTATTTACTTTATGACAAGTTGTTTTATCTGTTGGCTTCCTGGTCCTGTGCTGCTGCAAAGTTTTAAGTGTGTGACCACAGTGAAGGGAGCTTTGGGCTGCAGTCTGTGAGGATACTAACTGTGCAGGCTGATGATTACTGCCAGGATCCAGCTGAGCCTCTGCAGACCTGGACCAGCAGGGGTTAATTTATGAGGCTTTCGGCTGCGGGACCCTCCAGCAGGCAGAGATAAGGAAGCCCAGGTATATGCACAGCAGGCGTCTGAGTCTCTGGCAGGAGCTCTCTCCCTCCCCAATGGCAGATGGAAGCCTCACTAGCTCTTCTGATAAGGTGCCTGCCGACCGGAAGTGAAGCCCTCTCCAGGGGAGCCTGCAGCCCCCTGTGGTTAGTAGGCCACGATGTTCTAAAGCTGCCCCAGGGAGCTGGCAGACACCCTGCACGTACCTCTCCCCTTTAGGTGTGTTGAGCAGTCGCTAGTGGCAGACAGGGAGCCTTTTGGAGTGCAGGAGTAGAGGATTTATGTGGGTTTCCTCTGGAGCCAATCCACCATGCGACTTTCTCCTTCAGCTGCCAGGCCACGCCCCCCGGACAGTTAATTTTGATTGGTTGCCAGCAGATTGAAATCTGATTGGCTGCAAGCCAGTGGAGTGACAGTTGTGAGGCAGTTGATCGTGCAGGTCTGGGGAGTGAGGAGAGCGAGGGGTAGGAGAGGAGTCCTGTTGTAGTAATAGTGAGAAGATAGTCAGTCATTGAGATTTCAGTCAGATCAGAACAGTAAAGTGCGCAGAGAGTTTGTCAGCAAGTTGTCTGTTAAACAAGTGAACCATATAGTCAGTCAGTGAGATCATGTGTGTAGTTGAGAGGAGTTAGTCAGACAAGTGAGAGTTAGATAGTGAAAATCTTCAGGCGTCCATCAGAGAGAGAGAGACAGTGTTAGTGTGTATAGACAGTGAGTTAGGATTACCGGGAGAAGAAAGATCCCTATCAGCATTGCAGTCAGGGAGCTGCCGGAAGCTACCGGAAGAGTTGTTGTATCTAGAGGCGAGTTGTCGCCTGTCACAGGAGAGTCCCTGCGAGGTGCTGAGTTATAATTGCGGACACCAGAGCCACGGAATACCCTCATAACCTGGGCCAAAGCGAAGGTGTCTACTGCCCACAAATCACACCACTGAAGGGCCATTAACCCCTTGAGTGGCGGGCTTCCTACCACCCTGTCGTGCCCACCAGGGCAGGTTTTTTAAAATGGTCTAATCATTGAATTTCAACTAATTTTGCAGTTGCGTCTCAAGAGCCATAACTTTTTCATTTTTCCATTGACATGGCCATATAAGGGCTTGTTTTTTGTGGGACAAGTTGTGATTTTTTTAAACAGGGGGGAGGAAAAAAAGAAATGGGGAAAAAAGAAAAAAAGGGGCCATGTCATTAAGGGGTTAAATAATGTATTAACTTCCTTCTCTGGGTCATTACGACGCACACGGATACCACATGTGTGATTGTATATTTGATTTTTTACAAAGTAAAGGGAGACAAGTGTTTTTATAATTTTTTAACTTTTTTTTTTGTAATTTTTTTTTTTGTCCCTTTAGGCGACTTCCACAGGGACCCATCAGGAACCCCTGATCACATTCCGGGGGTCCGATGGTGACAGCCCTTTACATGCTGCAGTGACAGCCCTTTACATTCTGCAGTCACATAGACTGCCGCATGTAAAGGGTTAACACAGCAGAGATCGGAGGTTTTCTCTGATCTCTGCTGTAAGAGCAGGTACCTAGCTGTCCTCTCACAGCCAAGCACCAAGCTCTCCCTGCCACAGAGACCATCGGCTTGCTTCTGACAAGCCGATGGTCTCTATGGCAACCTGTAAACAAAGCAGGAGATTGCCGGCATATCGGCAATATCTTCTGCTGGTTTTTCAAAGCCCTTGCTTTGTTCTCTGTGGGTCTGTGCAGGCAGAGCACACTGTCACAGCTTGTGGCATTGTGCTCTGCAGCTCCCACAGTGATACATAGCCCGGAAATCTTCCGGGCTATGTCGCTATGAGCAGTGGAGCTCGTCCCAGAAAATTTCCGGGCGTGCCACTCACGGGGTTAAACCGGCCAAAGGAAAACTAACAGCACCACCATATGTTACCCAGAGCATCATCTCTGTCTGTAACCTGAAGAATCCCATCTACATTATTCCTGTTAATGACACTCCTAACATGTAAAGAGAATAACCACCTTTAATGAAAGGCTTGTATGTGTCCACTGATATATGATCGCTATATATGACATCAGCAAAGAAATGGGAAAGAAAGTTATTACGTTTTAAACCCTGGTTCTTGTGATTTCTTAATTGCATCACATTAAACATTCTCATGCTAATGTAGCGCTGGCGTCACGATTTACTAATAAAATAAATAAAATCACAATAACGCCACGAAGAGGCCATTGTGGCTCTGACGGAGACGAAGGAGTCGCTTCAGAGCACCTAAGCAGCCGCCTCTTACACATCTGTATACCCATTTTTGTTTTCCTTCCCATCCAATTACTCAGATGGCAATATGGCTTTTCCTCTGGCCGGTAGATTACAGTTATACCTTAATAATATCACCTCCAAATCACTTTAGCAATTTGTTTTCCCTTTCAGGAAAGAACTTCTCCTACAAAAGTCAGTATTGGGGTTGGCAGACGAAGTGATGAGACATGCAAGTTTCTGTATTTCATCATTAAGTGAACTAACTTTAAAAATAAAGTCAAGGTCAAATAGCTGAAATGCAGGTAGCGTTGTTCAATAAAGTTGTTCAAAGTATCTTCTGAGAAACAGCCAAGTGTTTTATAAGTGACATTGACACTTTTATCATTTCCATATCTGCCTCATCTCTCTTCTGAGATACTGCTAAGAAATAAATGAATCAACATGAACTGTATTTGAAGAACCGTGGCTGTTATAAAACTGCATGTAAAGTACAGTATTATCCTCCCAGCAGTCCAAATCTGCCTCCTGATGTCTTTGTTAATGAACTAATTAAGAAGTACACGAAGTTACAGATGACACCTAAAAATATGCTATCTCTTTGTGCTGAGAAAAAGCACAGCACGATAGAGACAGCCAACCAGTGTAGACTTAATCACATATTCTATTTGCAAATATAGTTCATAAAATGCAAATGAGTTCATTGGAATAATGACATGCTTATATGTGGCGACGGTGAAGAGCCGCTAATAACACCCACATGAGATGGACATCCAGCGCGCTTCAAGATTGCTTTACAAACTCCGATTTAATCCTAGAATTCGGATGGGTGTTCCATTCTCAGAGTATCTTTTACACATATGAGAATCATTTAAGTGCTCCTCCTGCTGCCAACTAATTCTGGAGAGACGCATTTTGTGACATGAAGCAAAAATAACAACAAGACTAAAGCCTCCCGGTCATGAGCGCATATTCTCTCGCCTGTAATAGGGTGTGCAGAACAGAACCAATTTATCTATCATATTGCAGCTGCTTAGTTCTACGTGACGCTCCTTTCAAGAATTACGTTTCCCTTTAAAAAGCACTGAACTCATCCAATATACATTGCAATTTTTCTGCCAACCCCGCCAGAAACTTGTTTTGCATATTTGTACTACATTTATGAAGTGTTTTAAACAGTTGTAGACACTTTTTTTCTAAATGTGCCAACCGGCATAAACTAAGCCAATTAATAAGAGGTATGAAGTTAAACAAAGTTGTTTGTCCTGAAGTAGATGTGGATCTGCTTTGCCACACGCTGATGTGGCTTAGGCCTAGTGCTGCACTTTGGGAACCCCAGCTTTCAACTCTGAACCCCTCTCCAAGTAGGATTTGGTCTTTGTTGTAGGGTCCCCTACAACGGAAATAGTCTCAGTGTTATGGCTTCTGATGCTACGTAAGGCTAAGGTGCAGTACTTGAGGGTGTGAAAAGAGACGAGATTAGAAACCAAGCAGAGGTCGTGACAGGTAGAATGAGCTTCAGAGATTTCAGGAAATAACGAATTTCCCTGAAAATAAGACCTACCCTGAAAATAAGCCGTAGCGTGATTTTTCATCCTTTTTGGGGAGGCTTGAAATATATGCCCTTCCCCCAAAATAAGCCCTAGTTACAGTTAAAAAAGTCAATAGGAATGCATCGGGTGCACCGAAAGAGCCATTAAAACACAATTGCTGCTCGGTCTAGGCTCGGTCTAGGTCCCTTAATAATCTTGCATTGCATCGCAACAAATATGCGTTGCAAAGCAATTTAACATTAGAAAGTCTTAGTGATTTTTTAGATAAAAAATTGCACGATTTTATCACGGCGGCAGCGATGCAAGATTATTATAAGAAAAAAAGCATCGCTGATGCTCAACAATCGTAGGAACTATTTTCTTGCGGCAAAATCCCAATCATCCATGTGAAACCAGCCTTAAATCCAAAGTTAGAAGTGAATTCAGCTGGAAGGAGAATCACAAGTCCTTCCTTTCAAATCAGCTATTGGCTAAAAAATCTGCACCAAAAACTGCATTTGTGATTCACACAGGCGTATGCATATTTGTGCACTTTTTCGCCTGCAAGACCTCTTCATTTGTGCGTGGCAAACAAAGACACACCATTTTAAATGGCTAATTAGTCTAATGAGTTCAAGATCTGTTCTTACGCAGTGTTTCCCACATCTCCTAGTGTATTGCGCGTGCATTTGCACATCCCCATAGACTTCTATGGTGATTTTTGGTGCTCAAATACACAGGAGGCTTATGGCTTCATGGACGTGGAATTTATGAATCCTGTAACCAGGAAGTGGGCGGCCGAGGACTGCGGCAACCGCGTTGGGGCTCTGGAAAGCAGCGGAATGGACCTGGACCGAGCCTGCTACTTAAGTAAAATAAGACATTCCCCAAAAATAATCCCAAGCGCCACTTTTAGGGCAAAAATTAAAATAAGACCCTGTCTTATTTTGGGGGAAACACGGTAGGTCAGGGCAGGCAGCAGACAAGTATTGTGGTCTAATAACATAGCCGAGGTCAGGGATACAGATGTATTCAAAATCAGGTCTGGGGTTAGTTAACCTGGAAATCACACTAATACATTGCAACAGGTTTGCACAAGTGGTGCAATGACCAAATTGCTTAGGCATCCTCCATAGGGGAAGATGGTAGCTAGAGGTAACTGATGACTGGAAGGGGAACATGTTATGTGACCGCACACTGGCCCCTTAAATCAGAGGGTGGGAGTGCATGTGAGCCCTACAATCTGAAACCAGAGGCTGTGCAACAGCATGGGAATGAAGATGGTGACTGAGCATACCCCCAGCAGCTGGTGAGTGGGGGTGGCTGTGGCAGAGTGCCATACCGGGAGTCTTAAGATACACCAGATTTATCATCCAGCATGACTCATTGTGATAGATCTGGCACATTTTAAGACTGTCTAGTTTAAATTTGTACTATTAGACAGTATTAGTAAATCTGCGCAACTGTAAGGCTATCTCTGGGTTAATAGTCTGTGGTCCTTATAGTGAAGACCAGATCTCAGTTTGTGTGGTTACAGGGTGAAATCCAGTAAACCTGAAGTGCAGCTCCCAGATCTAACCCTAAGCCTGGATTCACATGGGTGTCAGCATTTTTACATTCGCCCACCAGTGATGTAAAAACGCATGAACTGGTCCACAAAGCTAACGTTTGTGCGCCCTTCAGACGGCCCTGGCCAGGCTCATATATGCCAAGGCCGCGATGCCGTTGGGTGGGGGGGGAGACAGTTTAGCTTTCCTCAGCAAGGGGAGGAGGCAGAACGGGGCGGGAGCTAGTGTGCTAAGCCCCCTTTCCGCCCCTTGTCGCAGCCAGCAATGGGAGAGGTGGGACAGGGGCGGAGTTAAAGTCTGCCCCTATCCTGCCCCCTTCCATTGCAAACAGCTGGCAAGGTGTGGAGAGGAGCAGGTAATGGGGTGGGAGTTTAGCAGCCACGCTGCTAAACTCCCTCCCACCCACCTTCTCTGGCAGCTCTCATAGGCTCCCATAGGAGTCTATGCAGCTACCGCCGGCGTAAAAGCGCCCACCTGAAATGCACTTTCACGCCGCGGAAATACACCCATGTGCACTGATGCCTTGTAAACCAATGCCTCAGAGGGGCAGCGTATATCAGCCGTGCGTGAAAACCCGGCCGATATACGCCCGTGTGAATCCAGCCTAAGCCAAATGAGTTTTATGCATCGGATCCACATCAGTGGTCCTGACAGTGCCCCTCAAATTATCAAAGTAGAGATGTAGGTCTTGATTAAAATCTGTGCTAACCCATAAGTGTGTCACATGGCACTATTTATGATGCTATCGCGCTCTGTAGGATTAAGAAAGCACTTAAAAATTATGCAAAAAATGATACATTAATTAGTACAATCAGAGAACTATGTTTAGCCTCACCACAATGTTGTGCAGATAGAATAATAATGTGCCGATAGAATAGTTAACTGTGATTGTGTATTACCCAGTTATATCAGTGCCATCGCTTATATTGTATGCAAGTCTATGGCCCCTTTAATCATAGGGGCCCAACTATGATTGTACCCTCTGCATCCGCTGAGCTGAATATATAGTAAGCATAAAAAAGCAATTGGACTGAATGGAGACTTTAAGCATAATATTACATTAGCAATTTTTCTAGGTTACAGAAATGTTATGGAATCCAATGGAAATATCAACCTAAAGTAACGCTTTTTGTCAAGTTTTTTGACAAGTTTGTAAATGCTCTCCACATGTAGCTCTTCTCTGTTTTTTCTCATGCCTTCATTTTTCATCACCTCGCAATGTAACCTTCTCTCACAGCTGCCTGTCCAAAAGTCTTTACTTCACTTCACTGCCATTTACCCGGTGATAAACAAGTTCAAATTAAGATTCACTCACTAAGAGGGACTTATCTTACCATAAGAAATTAGACTGTATTAGTCTTTTGACTCGGAAGATCCGGAAGTGGTAATTCAGGTAGACCTCCTATGTATGCTTATTTCATGATTGACGTGAACATACAGTACAGTGCCAAAACTTTAGGCAGGAGTGAAAAAAATTCTACAAAGTAAAAATTTATTTTCAAAAATAGAAGGCATCTGATTGGCTCCACATTTATTCTGCAGCAGGACAACAACCCCAAACATCCAGGTGATGTCATGAACAACTATCTTCAGACTAAAGGCGAGTCCTAAAAGTAATGATATGGCCCCCACAGACCCTGATCTCAACATTGAGTCAGTCTGGGATTTGATGCAGGGACAGAAAGATTTGAGCAAAACTAAGTCCAAAGAAGATCTGTGCTTAGGTCTCCAAAATGTTTGAAAAAAACACCTTGCTAAGTTCCTTCGAAAGCTGTGTGCAAGTGTGCTTAGAAGAATTGATGCTGATTCAAAAGGTTGGTCAAATCAAATATTGATTTGATTTACATTTCTCTTTTGTTCATTCAGTTTGCATTTTGTTCATTGATAAAATAGACCTGAAAGCATTAGGCATTTTCTACCTATATCATTTTGTATACTCTGCAGACTTGGAAGTAGAATTACTTTATATACCGTACCTTTACACTAAAGACTGAATTATGAATAGCTGAGGGCTGGCTGTGATTGGCTGAGCACTGTGACTAATCACAGGCAGCACTTAGCTGTCATTCAATGAATCGCTGAGCGCTGCTTGTGATTGGCTGAGCGCTCAGCCAATCAGACACAGCCGTTTCAGCAGGATTTTAAATCCCCACCTGCTAAAAGAGCTCCAGAGCAGTCCAGGGGAACAAGCAACTAAATGCGCCTGAGCCCCGACAGCGTGGTCCGCAGAGGTGAGTATATATATTTTTTTATTTTTTACTACAGCTAGGGATGATTTTCAGGGAATGGCTTATATTTATAGCCCTTCCCCAAAAACCACTGCAGGGGTTGCCGGCAGCCAATTGCTTTCAATGTCAGCAGCAGCCGCCCCATTGAAAGCAATGGGCCCGGAGCTTCATTCACACGTGTTTTGGCATGTCCGTGGACACGCAGATTTATGCGCACATATGCGTGCGAATGCAAGCTGGTGTGAACGAGGCCTTAGAGAAACAAAGTCTTGTAGATATGATATATTTTAATGCCGAACAAAAACAGATGATGTTACAGCAAGCTTTCAAAGCTTCTTGTCCTTTTCATCAGGCTTATAAGTCTAATGAAGAGGCCAAGAAGCCTCAAAAGCTAGCTGTAACATCATTTCTCTTTGTTAGCCAATAATGGGTACCATATCTATAAGATTACTTTGTTTCTCTTACTGGGAATAATAGAATTCTATGGAGAAAGTACACTCAAATTAATAAGGTATGGGAAATCCTAGTAATAAGGAAGGGTTGTCAAATGTATTTAGTTTAGAGAAGAGAAGCCCGAGGCGTGCAATGATTTTTTTTTTACATACATAAATGGATCCTTAAAAAAATTATCTTCACTTATTCTATTTGCAACTCACACAAAGAACACAGGGTCACTGTAGAGAACTTATGTGTATGTGCATGTACAATGTCTGCAACTGCTCCATGTTCTATAGAAGGATTGGTCAGAGCATGAACATAATGCACTAGTGTGCATCCAATCAGAGAGCAGGATAACCTATTTAAAACTGAATCAGGTCTTCTCTCATTATCAGTTATTGTGGTTAAAGGGGTTATCCCAAAATCAAAAGTTAGCTCCTGTCCACAGGATAGAGAATAACTTTCTGCTCAGCGAGTGTCTCTGAAGTGAAACCCCCAACAATCTTGAGAATGGAGATCCAATGTCTCCACTCCTCCTCACTGTGGGCTTACTGCACCCCCTGCAGTGAGGAGATTGAATGCAGCAGTGGTTGCACAAATGGTATCTCATTCTCAGGATCAGTGGGGGTCTCAGCAGACAGACCCCCACCAATTAATAATATTCCCTATCCTATGGTATATGTCCCTCCCAAAATGTGTTGGAGACAATATAGCTATTATCAGGGGTGATTGGAAAATAAAAGTGGCCCTGGAAAAATAATTACAAAGTGGCCCCATGAGGTAGGTAGGCCCAAATACGAATCATGTGGTGCTAATACAAGAAGGTTCAGGTCATCAAATTGTCTACTAGAGCCACAGAGGTGGTAGAAGGAGAGAAGCCTATGTGGCGTGCTTACCTCACCACAGTGAATTTATTATGAAGCACAGAAAAGCTCAGGAAAGATGTTGCAATGCTTGAGGGGGTTCAAAGAAGGGCAACTAAATCAATAAATGAAATGGGAGGACTGGAATACTCAGAGAGGCTAAAATTGGGATTATTCACCCTGGAAAAAACACAGCTAAGGGGTGACCAAATAACTATGTATAAATACATGACGGGACAATACAAGGATCTCTACCATGATCTGTTTATACCCAGGACTGCGACAGTAACAAGAGGGCATCCGCTACATCTAGAAGAAAGCAGGTTTTATCACCAACATAGAGGAGGGTTCTTCACTGTAAGAGCAGTGAGACTGTGGAACGGTCTACTTGAGGATGTGGTGATGGCAAAATCAATAGAGGAGTTTAAGAGGGGACTAGATGTCTTTGTAGAGTGCTATGATTAGACATTAAATAACCAGTGGAGTTCTTGATCCGGGTCTTGGAGTCAGGTAGGAACTTTCAAAACGTTGGTCCAGGGATTATTCTGACTGCCATTATGGAGTCGGCAAGGAATTTTTTTCTCCAAAATGGGCTAAATTGGCTTCTGCCTCATTGTTTTTTTTTTTTGCCTTCCTCTGGATCAACAAGGGGGGTGGAAACAGGCTGAACTAGATGGACATTGTCTCCCTTCAGCCTAACATACTATGTTAGAACTGGAGGTATACATTAAGACACCACCTATTTTTAATCCATTAAGCCTCCATGATGTAAATGAACACCATAGACTAGCTTGTCTTTAACTTCTATGACACACATTTATATCATGTGTCCTGCACCTGCATGATTTCTGTATGACTGACAGCCGAGCTCTCGCTGTAATAGCAAGGATTAGACAGATTGTGATCCCGGTCATTTAACACCATAGATCTTGATGATTAGACAGAGGGAGGGGGCTCCCCATGTCCCCATCGGCCCCCCACAAATGCAATGACGGCATGCCAATGGGTAACCATGGCAGCCAGAGGCCTAGGAAAGGCCCCCAGTTATGTCACAGCTGCATACCTATTAGGCTGATCATTCTGCACAACTTAATAGATTCTTTTGCAGTTTTAGACACACATGAAATAATTCTTTGCTATACTGAGTATCACAAAGATCACATTGTGACATCCGTAGTGGGACTAAATAAATAACAGTATAAATATTAATAAAGTTTATTAAAAATTAACACAGTTTACAAAAAAGCCAAACTTTTTTCTTTCATCTTGTAGAAGTGAAGAAAAACAAAACCACTCAAACAGTATCATTGTAATAATTATAATTGCCTCCTTACTGTCACTGAAGAAACCCGACTATACCAAGACCAACATTACCAATAATAAGACTATGTAAGGGGCAAATAATCCCCCCCCCCCCCCATGATCACACTGTGATGAATACGAACATACTGTCACTGAATAAAGACCACTACAAAGGTCAATAATGCCAATAGTAGCACTATATGAGAGCCAAATACCCCCAAACCGTGACCACATAATACCACCACAGCATTGCTGAAAAAAACACTGTAAAAAGACTACTTTTACACCCCTATAAAGTGACTGTATAGCAGTATATACAAGGTTTACACAGGAACTCTGCAGACCATATAAATGATTACAATATTATTATATTCAGTAATCACAAGCGACGTCCCCTCTAACTGGAGTTGTTCAATTTTCCTTTTTCTTCAATTGGCTCAGACCGTCATGATGACGTCTGTCGGTGACAAGAATTAGACGTCTGAAGGTGACAAGAATTAGATACAAACATCTTTGAGACCTCAATTTTCTAAACTTGAAGGCCCTACATAGTAAGTGCCACTTTTCATGTCCCACACACAGTGAAAGTACACCCATGCAATAATAATAATGCTCCCCTTATGCCTCCACTCAATGCCCCATATAGGCCCCCACTCAATAGTAATGCCTCTCACAGGCACCACTCAGTACAAAATGCCCCTTGTAGCCCCCTACTCAGTAATAATGCCCCATATAGGCCCCAGCCCCCACTCAATAATGGTGATCCTCATAGGCCCCCAACCCCTCCACTAAGAATCTGCTGCCCCAGCTCCCCCCTTCCCCCAACACACACACACTCATAGCGGTGCCTGTTATATTTAGTGAGAAAAGAAAGGTAGAATGACCTGCGTAACTCCTCTGCAGTCCCTGCCCGCACTCACATTGCTCACCTGCTGAGTTCCAGCTCAAGTGATCATGTGATGTGTAACATGATTGTTCTACCCGGAACTCAGCAGGTGAACAGTGTGTGATCAGAATGCAGAGGCCGGACAGGGGGGCGGAGCCTGACGGCGGAGCGGGATGGTAGTGTGAGACTAGCGCTCCATCTCAGCGGCACCTCGAGAGTCCCCTTTCAGCGGCTATAAGAAGCGGAAGATGGGGAAAACCGGCAAGGAGAAAGGGGGAGATTGCCAGAGCACCCCGCGGCAGAGCAGAGGACAAACGGACATGAACAAATACCTGAAAGACAGGAGTTCCCGGTCCCCGCGCTCTGCACTCAAGATGGCGCCGACACAGGAGAAACCTGCAGCATACAGTAAGGAGGGGGAGGAGGGGGCCTCATCGGAGGGAGAGGAAGATGAGCAGCAGCTCTCAAGAGGATTCATGAGGGATCTGCTTGCCCAAGCTCTGCTGCCTCTAAGAACAGATCTCACAGAGATTAAAGAAGAGATCAAGCAGATGGGGCACAGGCTGGAGGACCTTGAATCCACCTCTGCAAAGATTACTTCCCATGCAGGGGATATGGAGCAGACCCTCATAGAACATCACTCCCAACTAAATAAATCCCTTGTGATGCAAGAGGATTTAGAAAATAGAAGCAGACGTAGCAACGTACGTATCAAGGGGTTGCCAGAAGCTTGGGCGAGTGACTGCCTGGAAAAAGTGACAAAAGAGATTTTTGGGACTTTACTGGGAGAAGAACGTGCGTCACTTATCGCAATTGAAAGAGTGCATAGGGCCCTTAGACCCCCACCGTCACCATCGGAGCCGCCTAGGGACATCATCTGTAAACTTCTTAACTTTCCGGATGCAATGGCGGTTCTAAAGGCGTCCAGAAATTACAACAATCTATGCTACTCTGATACGCCAATACAAATATTTCAAGATTTGGCCCCCTCTACATTGGCTAAACATCGCCTATTGCGCCCCCTGCTGGCTGCCCTTAGAGAAAAGAACATCAAGTATGCATGGTTGTTCCCGTTCGGCTTAGGAATCACCCACAGAGGTCGGAAATTGAACATCAGATCACCAGACGACCTTCAAAACTCCTGGCAGCTCCTCGGCATTGATCCAATTGATCTTCCCAATTGGATGCCTTTACCGGACCTCCCAAAATTCACCAGCTTACCTCAGACCGAAAAGTGGCAAATGGCCTGCAGCACCAAATCTCCCAAAGCAAAAAAAAAGAAGCCCAGAGAGGACAATGGAGGAGAAGATACTTGAACTCTCTTGCAGCTGTGCGGGACTTGAGCCTGTCTTGATTCGGAAGCGGGGTCGCATGGTTGAGTATAACGCGGCGGTGGGAGAGGGCATGGAGATAGATTCTTGTTCGGGGACTCATGGTCTCTGGGCGAGGACAAAGTTGTTTTTCTGGAAAGAGGTTATTTTTAATCCGACTACCTCTCTCCGGTCCTCCCCCGACGAACCACCTCGCACTGTTTGTTCCTGACAGCGGATTCTTTTTATGGAGCCGGACTGTGTGTTTCCTTTTTCTTTTTCTTTTATTTATCTCACCCATCATAAAGAAGGGACTCTGAGTGTGCAAACCCAATTGGGCTACACTCATATATTTAGTTACTGTTACCCAGTTATTATTAATCTATCTGCCCTCTACAATTAGAGGGAAACAGTGATAAAGTTATCCCTCTAATTTTATCCGGAGTCGGATTTTAGACTCGGATAGCTTTTAAGAAATTTGTATTACATATTAAGTGTTTTCGTGTATTTTTTTTTTTTCTGTCTCGTTTTACTTTATCTTCTATTACTTTAAATCTTTTCTTCTACTTCCTCCCTTTCCTCCCTACACCTTCCTAATCCCCCTCCCCCCTCTAAAAAGAGAGAACCCACAACTGAGACTCGCGAGGGGCCTACGGCTCAGACGATTTTTACTCATACCCTTTATTTTTCAGGTGAAAGAGCTAGAAAGTGATGGAGGACCTAAAGATCACATCGTTCAACGTCAAGGGTCTCAACTCCCCACGAAAACGGCATAACATCCTGCATCTTCTCCGAAGGTACAAGTCTGGGGTTGTTTTCCTACAGGAGACACACTTTAAAGGGGACAAGGTATTTAATCTATCCAATAGACACTTCCCGCAGGGCTTTCATAATTCCCACCCATCTTCAGCGTCAAAGGGGGTCTCCATATTGCTCCACGCGGCCGTTCCATTTGTCTGTGAGGAGCAATATTCGGACATGGAGGGTAGAGCGCTCTTTCTCAGGGGAGAGATAAAAAATACTAAAATCACCCTAGCGAACATTTATGCTCCCAACTCCGATCAGATTGATTGGTTGCTAAAACGGTTGGAGACACTAAAACAGTTCGCTGTAGGTCAGATTATTTTGGGAGGCGACCTTAATGTAACGTTAAATCCTCTGCTTGACTCTTCCACAGGCAGATCGCATATCGCACAAATTAAACTTAAAAAACTAATTCGTAGTCTTCACGATCTGGGAGTGGTGGACTCGTGGAGATCGATCCACCCGACAACTAAAGACTTCTCTTTTCTTTCCCAAGTACACCTGTCCCAGCAGAGGTTGGATTATATTTTCCTTTCCTCCAATCTTCTCACAGAGCTCAAGGGGGCTGAAATGAGCCCAATAACGATCTCTGATCACTCTCCAGTTAGCATAACTCTAAGACTGCCGGGAGTAGGAGCCAGAGAGTGGAGGTGGAGGCTAAATCCCTCTCTGCTGGACAAAGAGGAAGAGAGGTTAGCGCTGTCCAAACACCTAAAAGAATTTTTTGAGATTAATGATAAAGGGGACTCCTCAATCCCTATAATTTGGGAGACCCATAAGGCCTTTGTAAGAGGGCTTTTGATTGCCCTGGGCTCAAGAACAAAAAAAAGTCAGCAAAGGGAGATTGATGAAAAAATAAAATTAATAGCGAGATTAGAGCAAGTATCCAAAAACTCCCTCGTTAAGGACAATTTGGATAAATTGTTGAATGCTAGAAGAGACCTCGGCCTCTGCTTGGATTTGAAATTTAAGAAAAAACATCTCTACCTAAAACACATCTCTTATCAGCAGGGAAATAAAGGGAGCAAACTAATGTCTGCTTTGATTAAAAAAGCTAGAACAAGGAACTGGATTAAAGCTATTAAAACTCAGTCGGGAGTACTGGTGTCTTCATCCGAAGAAATCGCTGAAGAATTTCAGCAATTCTACGCTAAACTTTATAATATTAAAGGTGACGCCTCTCCCACTGAGGTGTTAAACGCTTCAAAACAAATTGATTCCTTCCTCCAGGAGACGCATCTACCTAAGCTAAGCGAAACAGATGCTGGCTCCTTGCTATCCCCCGTTACACCTGCGGAGATAGAAAAGTTGTTAATCTCTTCCCCTCCCAATAAAAGCCCAGGACCTGATGGTCTGACATTAACTTACTATAGAGCTTTCCAGGATACTCTGGTCCCGAGAATAACTGAGCTATTTAACGCCCTTTTACAGGGCGCGGCATTACCCAGGCAAGCCCAAGAGGCCCATATTTCCTTAATTCATAAGGACAAAAAAGACCCAGAACAATGCGGCAATTATAGACCCATTTCTTTAATAAACTTTGATACAAAATTATGGGCCAAATTACTTGCAAAAAGATTAGAAAAATTTATTCCGGGGTTAATAAATGAAGAACAGGCTGGGTTCGTGGCGGGGAGAGAGGGCAAACATAATTGCCATAGACTGATCCACGCAATACAGTATGCACAACAACGCAAAATCCATCTCGCATTGGTGGGGACAGATGCCGAAAAGGCTTTTGATAGAGTCAACTGGAAATATTTGGAAAAAGTGCTTCTTAATTTCAATATGCCTCCTGAGTTTGTCTCAGCTATCTTTGCCTTATACGCGGACCCCCATGCAAGACTAAAGATAAACGACATCTTATCTCCGCCATTTGATATTAGGAATGGCACACGGCAGGGTTGCCCTCTCTCCCCTACACTATTCATACTGGCATTAGAGCCCCTATTACAAAGAGTCAGACAAGACAGCTCAATCGTAGGACTGAGATGCGGTAAGAACCTACTCTCTATGGCGGCGTTCGCCGACGATATAGTTTTCTTAATAACTAATCCAAGGGAAGGATTACAGAAACTTATTGTCTTATTGGAAACTTTTGGGTCATTTTCTAATTTTAAAATAAATCTGTCCAAATCTACAGTACTTAATGTCTCTATTCCCAAACGTATAAGCAAAACGCTTAGCAAATCCTCCCCTCTTGAGTGGTCGGAATCCTCGATTGACTATCTTGGGGTAAAACTTACAAGAAATTTAGAAGATCTATATTCCCTTAACTTTGTCCCACTATTAGCCCAAGTGAAGGCGTTACTTAGAACATATGATATTCCATGTATTTCATGGTTTGGTAGAAGAAATATTTTAAAAACGTATATTCTCCCCATTATTATATATAAAATTAGGATGTTGCCAATCCACCTCCCCAGCTCTTTCTTTAAATCTCTTAGGTTGGTCTTCAATAGCTTTGTCTGGCGCCACAAAAAACCGAGGCTTGCATATAGCCTTATGACCAAGCAACGGACAGAAGGGGGTATGGGTTTACCCGATATTTACGAATACTATTGTGCCTCCCAGTTGGGATATTGGCTTGACCTGGTCTACCCGATCAGAGATAAGCTTTTAGTCTCTCTGGCGGGTGACTCCCACGAGGCCCCGTTAAGGGAGACCCTATGGACTCACAACAAGATACCCTACAGACCCAAAAATCAAAATATTTTGACTAGAGGGCCATGTGTGGTGTGGGATAAACTACAGAATACCCTCGCCCCCAAGGCATCACCGATTGCGCCGCTGAGCTTGCTATGGGGTGCCAACAAGCACTCTCCAGATTCCCACATTACTTCTCTATCAAGAAAATTTAAGGACCTGGAATTAAGGGACCTGCAGAATGTTGCGCATATGCCCACAGAAAACATAATACAAGCTTTGATTCCCTCTATCAAATTAAATTTTCTGGACCGGATTTCTGTTAGCAAGGGGTTAGGGGAGATCATTAGTTCACATAAGTCCACTAGACCTCTTACCCCCTTTGAAAGAATCGCAAAAGACACGAACCACAGAAAGAGGAAACTCTCTGCCCTCCGCAAACTGATTATACCATCACCACTTGCGTCAAAACCGATGTTTTTAAGTTCATGGGAGAAAGAGTTGGGCATCTCCCTTTCTAGAGGGGAGACTGATGTGATATTGGGCACCTCCTTTGGCTTATCTCCCTGCACACTTGCGCAGGAATCACATTATAAGCACCTAGTCCGGTGGTATAAAACTCCTCATTGGCTACATGCTTAT
This sequence comes from Eleutherodactylus coqui, assembly GCF_035609145.1. Taxonomy (NCBI): domain Eukaryota; kingdom Metazoa; phylum Chordata; class Amphibia; order Anura; family Eleutherodactylidae; genus Eleutherodactylus; species Eleutherodactylus coqui. The sequence goes on from NC_089837.1 coordinate 107,640,297, forward strand.
AGACTGGCCTCACACGGGAGGTGCTGGAGGTGCGATCAACTACCAGGCACCTACCTTCATATATGGTGGGAGTGCGTGATAATTAGACCCTTCTGGAGGGGGGTGGAGAGGGTCCTGCGGGAGGTGTCCCCTAATATCTCTCTGACCCCTGATGTGATCTTCCTGTGGAGACCATCCTCAGTTTTTCACCCTAAAAAGAACAAATTGATTGCTCTGCTGATTGACGCGGCCAAAGCCTTGATCCCTCTCCTGTAGCGACAAACAACCCCGCCCTCTCTCACCCAGTGGAGAGAAAAGGTGGACCTGCTCTTCAATTTAGAGGAGCTCTCAAGCTGGAACAACCATTCTCATGAAAATTTTTTGCAGTTATGGAGGCCGTGGGTGGAGGTGAGATCCCTTGACGTGTTCGAGATCTGAACGTTAGCACCTGACCGTGAACCAAAATGGAGGGTGAATGTAGTTGGATCTGCCTTGAAGGGTACAATTCGATTACCGGTACTCTCTCCCCCCCCCTTCTTCCCTTCCCCCCTACCCCTCCCCTCTCCCTTTCCTTCTTCTTTATTCTTTTCTTTTTCGTCTTTCTTTATTGTCTAAGGCCAGTAAGGTTTATTTTCTGTGCATTGACTAATTTTTCATATCAGAAGCTCATGAGTTAAGAAACCGCCGGGGGAGGGTAGAATTAGAGGTTGGGCGGCAAATTGACTTGTAGTGCTTTTCTGCCCTCAGGTGGTGTTATTCGTTCAAAGGTTGTTCAGAGCTGCTGGTGTTTTTATGTCCTGTGCACAGGGTTCGACTGTATGTTTGTACTATATAATACTGAATAAAAATTTGATTTAAAAATAAAAAAAAAAAAAAAAAAAAAGAATGCAGAGGCCGGGAGTGAGAGCAGTGACAAGAGTAACCCAACTGGCCCACCAGGAAAATTCACAGTGGGTTATATGGCCAGTCCGCCCCTGGGTATTAGTCAACTCTTAGAACACATGATAGACTTTGTTGCTTCATCTCAACAGTCTGGAAATGTTCCCACGATCTTAGGGCTGGAACACGTATTTATGAAATGGATCAACTCTGTCCCCAAATTGTTTGCTCCATCATACATATTGAAGGGGTTTCCCACGGCTTTAAATTACTTTGTTCTTCCTGGTTGCTGCTGACCAGAACATGTGACTGTTGCAGCCAATCACTGTCCATAGCAGTGACCTTTCATGGCCAATGATTTGCTGCAGTAGTCATATGCACTTAATTAGTTTGCATTGTCTTTATAGCTTGTGTATTATATATAAACAATTATTAAACTTTTCAGTTCTCCTGTGGATATTATTAATATACACACGTATTAATATTATACATTATTAATAATATTATGTATATGTAATATTGATATGTTTGTGTAGCTGTCTTCTATCATTATGTATTTCAGCTACAGGAGAACTTTAATAATTATATTATTATTGGAATGTGTTTTTAATATAAAGATTAACATTTTCCCCACATTTTCCTGTAAATATGGAAGGATCATGTATGATTTTCCACCAATTTGTGGATGTTTTTCACCACTTGTTTCATAGAATATTGGCTCTTATATATCACTGTAAAAACCATTTTACTTCACAATACATTCCAGGCCTCCCAGCTACATTTCAAATTTCAGCAATCTGGTCCCACTCATGTTCCCAGAAATTGAATTTCAATATTCAGCTGGTGGGCCGGGGTGCGTGAGTGTTTCCACCGTACTTAAAGTACTAGCTGTATATCAGTGTGACAGGTTTTAATCAAGTCATGGTTTCTTCACTTCCTTTTTTGACCAAGGATCAAACTGTGGATTATCCAAGATCATTTTTTTTTTGTTTCTTTCTTTTTTTTTGCATATACAATGAGTATTTGTAAAGAGCAGTCAAATATGGTGCTATGGAATATGTATTATCTTCATTTAATATATGTCATATCTGCTACACCTCCACCATCTACGGCATCTACGTTTACAAAAAATCCTTTACACTGGGTACAAGAAACATATTTAATGAATCTATATGTATTGCTTATCATTTTATAAGAGATTATTTTTTCCTAATATCAACTGTTATGTTTGGTTTGACTTACATTGTATGAAGGGGGTATTGTTTGTGAGCTGCAGTGAGGTTATTATATGCATTACTTAAATAGGCATATAGACACTGGCATAACTATAGAGAATGTGGTTGCACCCGGGCCCAGGAGCCTTAGGGGGCCCATAAGGCCTCTCTTCTCCATATAGGGAGTCCAGTACTATGAATAAAGCATTATAGTTGGGGGCCCTGTTACAGGTTTTGCATTGGGGCTCAGAAGCTTCAAGTTACGCCTCTGTGTTAAGGGGTTAAGAGAAGTTGGGAGGTCCCAAGATAAACTTTTGCCAGTAGAGGTACTTTGTGAGGATCTAATAGACATCCATTGGTCTTTTGTGGTCTCATGGTTTCTATTCCAAAATATAGGGTGCTTATATGGGAGTTGCTCCAGACAGAGGTGTAATTTGAAGACCCCCCTCCCAATTTGTGCTCATGGCCTCCAACTACTATGTGCCATTTATAAACACTGGTGTATTCTTATGTGGCATAAGGAACTATTGGGCTACCTCAGATACAAGTGCAAAGTTAGAATGCTATGTCAGTGCCTCCTAAAGTTGTACATTCCTTACACACGTGCCATTCATCACTATATGTCCTCCATGCCGATGTGGAGGAGTAATCAACAATTTCTTGCAATATTTAGATGCAGTTATTGCTGCACAAGAGGATCACTTCACATACTGAAAGCAAAGGTTTGCATACTTTTACCATTCACAGTCAGGTAATATTGATTATTTTCTTCAATACATAAATGACCAAATCCTATATTTTTGACTCATATGTTTGATTTGGTTCTCTTCATCCACATTTAGGGCTTGTGTGAAAATTTGATATCGTTTTAAGAGAAATATAAGTAGAAATATGGAAAATTCTGAAGGGTTCACAAACTTTCAAGCACTACTGTATATGATGGGATTTCTAATGGATTTAGGATGAAGCATAAGTATGAAGTACAAGTAACTTCAGTGATATGCTTGAAATGCTGGAAAAATACTTCAAAGGTGTTAATGACTTCTTATCACATGCCTTAATACCTTTAATATTTCCAAATGATTTATCATCTGAATATCAGTCATTCCTAGAGTAGAGTTAAAAAAGAGATTGTCTTACAATATTTCTTTCTCTAGACTCATTAAGGATATTTTCCCATCAGGAATCACCAGAGATTAACTTTTATCCCAGGGGAATCTGCAGGCAGCCACAGATACACATATCCAAATTCGGATAGGATTATTATCAAATTTGAAGCAATTACTTTCCATTATCTTACTATGGGGTATAGACTATTGAGACAGAATTAACCAATTTAAAGCATATGGTACCTGGCTTTTCAGATGACTTTTCAGGATAAGCTGCTGTGTGTGTACATGAGGAATAACACTATTTTTGGCCCTTATATTTCTTGTATCCTGTATTTGTTTAACCATTCTCTTCCTGTGCAGGGTCTAGATTTGATTCTCAATCCTCTCATGAGTGGTGGGAGGAGCCATCTGCTGTGCTATGTGTGTTATGTTTTACAGACTGTACACAAAGAACTGCATATCCTGTTCTCTAAATGTCTATAATACACACAGAGACATAAAATCAGTATGTAGAACAGTGTACAGCAATACTGAGTAGTGGTGATATATGTATTCAGTATGTAAAACAGAATAAACAGTCACATAGTATTAGCTGTAGGCAATGTTTGTGTGAGTCTCCTGCTCTGCATCGTCCTGCTCCCTTGTAACCTAAGCTCATACCTATTTTCTTCTAGTACTTCTAGAGTCAATGGCTTCAGGGCTTCCAGCGCAGCTGTAGAACCTTTTCTAATCACCCCTCTATATAGCTGATCTGGGACTTCCTTTCAGTGCTGTAGTGTAGTTGTGAGTTCAGCTCTCTAACTTCTTGCTGAGCCCCTGCTTCTGCAGTTATCTTGATCATTCCGTGCTCTGTGCTTTAATGATCTTCTGTCCTTGTATCCTGCTGTCTGTAGTTTCTATGTACCTGCCCCTTTGTTTTACCATCATCAGCCTGTTCCTCTTTCTGTTTCTGTACTCATCCCTGTATAGGTGTTGCGATGGTTCTGGGATTGCTCCCATGCTGAGAGTCTGGTGCAGGTTTTGCAGGTAGTTCTCCTTCTTCTGGCCCTGGTGGGTGTGGTATTAAGTGAGACATGCTTAGCAGCACTTGTGGGTAATTGTCAAGGCTATTTAGTTTGGCTGATGCTGGACTGAATTGCCATTGAATCTTCAGTCTAGCTCTGACTGTGGTCTCAGTCAGTGCTTGGTCCTGGACCTATCATTTGCCTGCTGCATCTCAAAGCTAAGTTTGCGTTTCTTTTCTTTTGTGTTTCTTATGTTATTCCCCTGTCCCACGTAGGGTTAACTAAGGACCGAGGTACAAGGTCAGGTACATCCTTGTTAGGGCAAATTGCCTGCGTGTAGGCTGGTCCCTATCCCTGAGGTTGTTTAGATAGGGAAAGAGTTCCCATGTTTTAGTTTATTATTGTTTTGACGCATTTTGTGTGTTTATGTGGGAGATCTGCAGATTCTGATTCCAGCATGGCCTGAGTGGAAGTGACAATAAGTTTGTCTTTGGTTGTATAGGTGTTTTGTCCTGTCAGGGTCAGTCAGCAGCTAAAAAAAGACTGCAGGGTCATCCTTATCAGGATGCCAGACATGCTTATAGACAGAGTCTTCCCTCTCCCTGTTACTAGCTCAAGGCAAGGTAACTTCCTTAATTCTCACCTATGGACTGGGTTTCATATATCCGGTATCTTACCTCCGTACACCAGAATCAGCTGTCAGCCGTGCTGGACTGGGTCATCAACTATCTGGTAGGTTAACGCAGTGGTTCCACATCCACAGTCATTACACAATTTGTCTGTACATGATTATCTTTTCCTTTTGAAGAAGATTCTGGCTTTGGCTCATATTCCTAGTCATTGTTACGAGGCTTGTTAAAAAGTCTAACATTGACTTGCAGGAATACTACCTTCTTATTGGTGGTGCTGAAGAGGTATTGTTCCATCTTCCCATTTGCACATCTTTTATGTGACACGAAATATCATAGTTGCCAATTATAATACTCAATGGGGACAAACGATCATATGAATAATAGTTCATTTCCTACTTTGATCTAAATCGGTCTATGTGATGACCAGGGAAATAAGCATTGATCTTATTGATAGTCGGTCATCATCAGGAGCAAATTAATTCAAAGGACCCTTAGTAGACTGTACAAAGCTAATGGGACATAAGCTTTATGTGCAAGTGATAGGTTCTAGTCTGTTTGTCCTATTATGCATTTTGCGTAGATTTACTAGTATTGTATAATCCTACAGTTAAAGTTTTGACTGTCACTTTGTATATATGCATACTATCCTATTGCTCATATCATCATATATGTGAGTGTAAACCAAATAGAATGAAATAAAGCCTACAACAAGGGCGATACTTGTTATGCTGCTGTCATGCCGAAATGGGTTTCTGTTTAAATGTTAATACAACAAACAGAGTGGTACATCCAAATAAGATGCAATGGAGGAAATCCAGAAAATGACAGGCAGCTGAGGGAAGCAGACCATGCAGGGAGTTGGTGAGTCTGTGGGGTAAGCTGTCACACACACTAGAAAGAAAATAAAGACAGGATCACTGTAGCAGAGACTGAAGCCATTCCTATGCTCTGCAGGTCTGCCACGTGTCTCAATACATCAGTGCTTGGTGACGGTCAGCCATCCAGACAGTGTCAGTTCCCACTGTAATAAGCATCCTTCACTGTAAAAGCAAGCTTTGCCTAAAGGGCAGTAGACAGATAATATTAACCTCTTCACCCCTGAGAGACTTGTTGAGCATGCTTTGCACAGTCTGCTGTGATGACAGCCTTGGGCTTTTGCAGCTTGTTGAGTATCACAATAGCTGTTACTACACTTGCCTGTTGTTATATTTGATTCAACTAAGGCTCTTTTCACATTTGCGTAGGAAGCTTCATCTAGAGCATCAGGTGCAGGAACAGAATGCACCCCGTTATAATCAATGGGGTTCATTTGGCAAAATTTGGTTCCGTTATGAGATGGATCGGTTCATCCAGTGAATTCCAATTTTCTGCTTCCATAATGAAGCAGGAAAACGGAATCCCTAGCAGATGTGAATTTAGCCTAATAACTAGGTTTCTTATAGTATCTGTTTGTGTATACCAAGAGGATACATCTATTTCTGGGTATTAGTTTATCTTGACACCACCGGGAAGTCCTGGTGGAGCCAAGAGTGACAGCTGGGTGACGCACCCTGAACCTGATAGGCTGCAGAGCTGGCTCCCCTGCAGGTCCTGGCAGACCACTATAATAATCTTCTCAGCTCCTGCCTGCTCTTCTGGGTCCCGCCTGGTGGCTGTAGTCCCGGCTCCTGGCCCCTGTGTAAGGCTCCCCGCTGCTGCTCTGTATGCTCTTGTGTTGGCACCCGGCACTGATACAAACTCCTACCTGCAGTCCCGGCTCCTGGCCCCTCTGTAAGTCTCCCCGCTGCTGCTCTGTATGCTCCCGTCCCGGCTCCCAGCACTGACACAAGCTCGCATCTGCTGCCTTCAGTGCCAGCTCCTGACCCCTCTGTAAGGCTCACCGCTGCTGCTCTGTATTCCCCGGAGGCTGTACCATCCCACATCCACTCCCGATGCTGCTGCTTCTTGGACGGGTGTTTGGCGCTGCGGCTCCTTATCACCGCTGGCAAGGCTGTATGTCACCGCTGATACCGTCCCTGCGCATAGTCATGCATTGCAGGACAAGCCAGCCGACAGAGATGTCGGTGCAGACATGTCAGTGCTATTGAGCACCGGTGGGCGGCATACACTGCTGACATCCGCAGCATTGGGGCGGCACATTATTCTGAGCAGCGTCAGGGTGTATGCGTATTATTTGCAGCGCACAGGGTGGCTATTAACCAGGCTATTAGTGTATGTTAACAATAAAGTTCCAGGACCTTGCGGAATCTACCCAATCGTGAGCTAGGGGTGGGACAGGGTAGTTCCTACATGGAAGACCTGTCAAACCCCTAACTTCCGGTGGCGTCAAGATACACTAATACCCTATTTCTGAACCATAGCAATGCTATTTTTATTAAGCAAAAAACTAAACGGCTAAATATGCAACAGATCGTATGAAAATGTTGTGTTATGGGAGTCCCTGTTACTTTCCATAGAGAATAATTACAAGTGTGTACAAAATGTATATGCATATACATAATACCGGTATGCATGTTCAAAAGAGTCATGTATGTCACTGGTGATCCAGGATCAATTGCTGTTGGCTAACCACTAGTTGTCCAATAAACAGCATCCTGGGCTTTAGGGATGGAGGATGGGGCACATTCTGAAACACTAGCCATGGTCATCTAGAGACCTTGTCCTACCAAAAAAAGTATTTCTATTTAGAAAAATTAATTTAACCATTGATCACCAACTGCTAACTATTTCATATGTAGCGACCCAGAACTATCATTGCATAATAATATTGATATTCCTGGGGAATTGTGTGTGTGTATACACACACACATATGTGTATATATCAGTCAGTGAGTCCAGAAGAAGAGGATGCCAAACAACACGCTGGCTACACAATCAAGGTCGACAACATGACTATGCGAAATCTGAAGGAAGCGGCCAAAGACAGGGAAGCATGGCGTATGCTGATCCACAAGGTGACCGAAAGTCGTCAACCACTCACTGAACGGATAAATCATCATCATATCTTTAAATGTTGTGTGTGCATTATTTCTGTATTGCCTTGAGAGTGCTGTCTTAGCCGAATACAGAAGAGAGGGATAGAACAGCCCAATTACTCAGCTTTTCTTGGTTTGATCAAACACCTGTGAGTTAGTGAGAGGAGCAAAAGTTACATATAAGTTCTTGTAATGTTCTAGAAAGGTCAGAAGAGAATAAAGCAGATAGTGATGTACTGCAAAGTTAGCAAAACAGATACTTTTGGGAAAGATTTACAGACTTCTGCAGATATTTTAATGATCTAGCTACTGAGGAAAAATAGGGGCCTAATGTAGGTTGAAGTCTCCGAGGTCATGCTCACCAAAAAACACATCGGCAGTATGGAGCAGAAGGGCAGCAGCACTAACAATAACTAATATTGGATTTGTTTGTATTAGGAATTGTGCCTTCATCATCATTTGATGTGTATCAAGATGCTTGTGAACTAAGTAAAAGTGAGTTAAGTGTTACACTTTCTGTCTCCTTGGACTCTCTACCATTGGGGTGTATCATGCTACACCAAGTCATCATTCCAGCTATGCAGAGACCAGCCCTTCACCATCATCCCCACATCCCACCATAGTGTAACCGTTTGGTAATGGCCACCGTGGGGCTAACACCATGAGGCCAACCCATCACAATTATTCCGGCTCACTACACAGATCAGTTTAACATATGATGATATCTTCTGTAAAACATATGCAGTATGTGTCCTAGAAAGCCTAACCTGAGCTGGCAGAAATGACATTATGCCATGTGGGAAAACATCGAGCCTGTTGACAAGAGCATATTAGCACTCTCCGTAAAGTCTTTCTCTAAGTTTGATACATCCTTTATCTGGTAATCAGAAACCTTTTATAGGCAGTCTAGATACTTCTAAGAATAAGAACATTCTTGTCCTCACATTACACCTCGGTAATTATAGTGCATTATATGTCTTGACTAACTTATTACTATCCTTACGATTAACACATTGCAGGAGCCTATTACTTTTATTTTTTTTGTTGTTTTTATTTGACATGTTATAGATTTTTCCTGTCACCATAAAAATTCTTTCCTTTTCTCTTATAACTGGTAGAATCAATTATTGCATTACAAAATGTAAATTATAAGGCTGTCAGTAACATAAAGATTTAAAACTTTCTTAAACACTTAAAGGAAGTCTGACTCCACCAATTACTAGCCTAAACTAATCCTAACAAACGATGTATGTTTAACAGACAAATTTAATTATACCTTCTACTTTCTTCCCAGTGAGTCCAATGGCATCAAATCCACATTTTTGCACTTCATGTGAAGTATGCTAATTAACTTTAAACTGATGGGAAGTTCACTTGCAGAACTTGTCCGGGCTCTCTCTCTTTTTATTGGTGCCAACTACACCCCTTGGCTGATGATTGATGTCTTCAGCTCCAGAGAGCTATAGACACCATGCATTCTAGAGACTTCGTTTGCACCAAACTTCCAGATTTACTGTTGGCTCAAATGGCGAGAAAGAGATAAACTGAACTGCCCATCAGATGGTTTGAAGCTAGTTATACTACACGCAAAGACCAAAAATGTGGATTTTGGGCATTGGACTCAATGTGAAAAAAAAAAAAGGTATAGTGAGATTTGTATGTTAATCCCTTATCATTTGTTAGGATTAGTTTAGGCTGATACTTGGAGGCAACAGACTTACTTTAACCTCCTTCTGACGAGATGTTTAGCTCTATTGTCAGGCATGACCACCTGGATTTTTATAGTCTCTGGGCCGTCAGAAACTGGTTAACCTATGAAATCCATTAGCTACCATCCTGTTTTGACTCAAAAGTAGTGCTATCATGCAATGATTGATCTTGATGGTCATGTGAAAAGATGTTATTATGACATCACTACTTTGAACCAAAAACAGAAGAATCATGGTAATGGACCAATGGTGGTGAACAGGAGCTATGATGGGAGACCAGGACCGAACCAATAAGGTTAGTTTATTAGTAATTGGTAGCATTATGAGATTCTTCAAGATTTGTCACCTTGAAAGACCTCTTTAACGTTGATAACCTGAAGTTATGAACAGTATATTTTATATCCCATTACTATTACAGATCGCTTTAGGTCTAAAAAATACCGTAGTTTGGTAATATTAAAAATTTAAATGGCTACTGCACTTTGAAACAACTTATGTTTATGTGCTAGCTAGAGATGAGCGAGCACTCTCGGATAAGGCAGTTACTCGAGTGTGCATCGCTCTTCTCGAGTAACTGCATTCTTGTCCGAACAGGCTCGGGGGGGGGGGCGAGGGGTAGCAGGGGGGGAGGGGGAGAGAGTGACAGAGATCTTTCTCTCCCCCCACTACCCCCTGCTGTTCCCCGCTCACCCCCGCCCCCCCCACCCACCCCCGAGCCTGCTCAGACAAGAATGCAGCTACTCGAGAAGAACGATGCTCACTCGAGTAAATGCCTTATCCGAGCGTGCTCACTCATCTCTAGTGCTAGCTAATATGATAGTGGACGGAAGAGTAAATCACTTAATTGACTTAAAATGATGTTTTTGTGCAGAAAAAATACTCTAAATTGCTGGCCACTGGGGGTCTCCTTTCCTTCTACTGCCTTTTGTCAAGTAAAGTCTCTTCCTAGTAACAGAGACACTAAGATTAGAGATGAGCGAACGTACTCGTCCGAGCTTGATGCTCGGGCGAATATTAGCGTGTTCGGGATGCTCGTTACTCGTAACGAGTACCACGCGGTGTTCCGGTTACTTTCAGTTTCCTCTCTGAGACGTTAGCGCGCTTTTCTGGCCAATTGAAAGACAGGGAAGGCATTACAACTTCCCCCTGTGACGTTCAAGCCCTATACCACCCCCCTGCTGTGAGTGGCTGGGGCGATCAGATGTCACCCGAGTATAAAAATCGGCCCCTCCCGCGGCTCGGCTCAGATGCCTTGTGAGTTAGCTGAGGGACAGTGCTGCTGGTGCCGGAGCTGCTGTAGGGAGAGCGTTAGGAGTTAGTGTAGGCTTCAAGAACCCCAACGGTCCTTCTCAGGGCCACATCTAATAGTGTGCAGTACTGTGTTAGCACTGTATTTATTTATTTTTTTTCAAAATTGGATCTGCAGAGCATTGCGCCCTGCAATAGGGACAGAAGTGGTGGTTAGGCAGGGAGAGTGTTAGCAGTGAGTGTAGGCTTCAAGAACCCCAACGGTCCTTTCTAGGGCCACATCTATCCATGTGCAGTACTGTCCAGGCTGCTGTTAGCAGTGTTGCATTTTTTTTTTCTTCTCAAAACCGGCTGTGCAGACCATTGCACCCGGCATTAATACTACAGGGATAGAATTGTGTAGGCAGGGCCAGAAGACATACATTATTCATTGAATAGACGCAGTGTGGCTTTTCCTTTGAAAAACAAGGGAAAAAATTCTATTTCGCCTGCCTCTGACAGTCCTCAGGGCTCTGGGTACGTGTGTGCTGCGTGCAGAACGTTAAAAAAAATCAGACGCAGCCAGCTACGTTTTACTGCAGGCTTGCGCCAATTTTTTTCCTGCATGGGAAATCCCTGATCTGCTGTAGCGAATAACTTTGCATCACTGCAGTTCTGTGACACATTTGCAGGGCCACAACACAGTTATTAAACTTAGTAGTATTCATTGAATACACGCAGTGTGGCTTGTCCTTTGAAAAACAAGGGAAAAAATTATATTTTGGCTGCAGGCTTGCGCCAATTTCTTTCCTGCATGGGAAATCCCTGATCTGCTGTAGCGAATAACTTTGCATCACTGCAGGTCTGTGACACATTTGCAGGGCCACAACACAGTTATTAAACTTAGTAGTATTCATTGAATACACGCAGTGTGGCTTGTCCTTTGAAAAACAAGGGAAAAAATTCTATTTCGCCTGCCTCTGACAGTCCTCAGGGCTCTGAGTACGTGTGTGCTGCGTGCAGAACATTAAAAAAAAATCAGACGCAGCCAGCTACGTTTTACTGCAGGCTTGCGCCAATTTTTTTCCTGCATGGGAAATCCCTGATCTGCTGTAGCGAATAACTTTGCATCACTGCAGTTCTCTGACACATTTGCAGGGCCACAACACAGTTATTAAACTTAGTAGTATTCATTGAATACACGCAGTGTGGCTTGTCCTTTGAAAAACAAGGGAAAAAATTCTATTTTGGCTGCAGGCTTGCGCCAATTTCTTTCCTGGCTTGGAAATCACTGGTAATACAGCATGCTGAGGGGTAGGGGTAGGCCTAGAGGACGTGGACGCGGCCGAGGACGCGTAGGCCCAAGTGAGGGTGTGGGCACAGGCCGAGCTCCTGATCCAGGTGTGTCGCAGCCGACTGCTGCGCGATTAGGAGAGAGGCACGTTTCTGGCGTCCCTACATTCATCGGCCAATTAATGGGTCCACGCGGGAGACCTTTATTAGAAAATGAGCAGTGTGAGCAGGTCCTGTCGTGGATGGCAGAAAGTGCTTCGAGCAAGCTATCATCCACCCAGAGTTCTGCGCCGTCCAGTGCTGCAAATCCGAATCCTCTGTCTGCTGCTCCTCCTTCCTCCCATCCTCCTCACTCCACTACAATGACACATGCTCAGGAGCGGGAAGACTCCCAGGAACTGTTCTCGGGCCCCTGCTCAGATTGGGCAGCAGTGGTTCCTCTCCCACCAGAGGAGTTTATCGTCACTGATGCACAACCATTGGAAAGTTCCCGGGGTCCGGGGGATGAGGCTGGGGACTTCCGGCAACTGTCTCAAGACCTTTCAGTGGGTGAGGAGGACGATGACGATGAGACACAGTTGTCTTGCAGTGAGGTAGTAGTAAGGGCAGTAAGTCCGAGGGAGGAGCACACAGAGGATTCGGAGGAAAAGCAGCAGGACGATGAGGTGACTGACCCCACCTGGTGTGCAACGCCTACTCAGGACAGGTCTTCAGAGGGGGAGGCAAGGGCAGCAGCAGGGCAGGTTGCAAGAGGCAGTGCGGTGGCCAGGGGTGGAGGCAGGGCCAGACCGAATAATCCACCAACTGTTTCCCAAACCGCACCCTCGCGCCATGCCACCCTGCAGAGGCCGAGGTGCTCTAAGGTCTGGCAGTTTTTCACAGAGACGCCTGATGACCGACGAACAGTGGTGTGCAACCTTTGTCGCGCCAAGATCAGCCGGGGAGCCACCACCAACAGCCTCACCACCACCAGCATGCGCAGACATATGATGGCCAAGCACCCCACAAGGTGGGACGAAGGCCGTTCAGCGCCTCCGGTTTGCACCGCTGCCTCTCCCCCTGTGCCCCAACCTGCCACTGAGATCCAACCCCCCTCTCAGGACACAGGCACTACCGTCTCCTGGCCTGCACCCACACCCTCACCTCCGCTGTCCTCGGCCCCATCCACCAATGTCTCGCACCGCACAGTCCAGCCGTCGCTAGCGCAAGTGTTGGAGCGCAAGCGCAAGTACACCGCCACGCACCCGCACGCTCAATCGTTAACCGTCCACATAGCCAAATTTATCAGCCTTGAGATGCTGCCGTATAGGGTTGTGGAAACGGAGGCTTTCAAAGCTATGATGACGGCGGCGGCCCCGCGCTACTCAGTTCCCAGTCGCCACTACTTTTCCCGATGTGCCGTCCCAGCCCTGCACGCCCACGTCTCCCGCAACATTGTACGCGCCCTCACCAATGCGGTTAGTGGCAAGGTCCACTTAACTACGGACACGTGGACAAGCACAGGCGGGCAGGGCCACTACATCTCCCTGACGGCACATTGGGTGAATTTAGTGGAGGCTGGGACCGCTCACGTCCTACCCACCCCCAGAATTGCGGGCCCCAGCTCGGTGGTTGTATGTTCGGTGGTGTATGCTTCCTCCACTAAAGCACCCTCCTCCTCCTCCTCCTCCTCAACCTCTGTCTCGCAATCTAGATGTGTCAGCAGCAGCAGGACGTCGCCAGCAGTCGGTGTCGCGCGGCGTGGCAGCACAGCGGTGGGCAAGCGTCAGCAGGCCGTGCTGAAACTACTCAGCTTAGGAGAGAAGAGGCACACGGCCCACGAACTGCTGCAGGGTCTGACAGAGCAGACCGACCGTTGGCTTGCGTCGCTGAGCCTCCAACCGGGCATGGTCGTGTATGACAACGGCCGTAACCTGGTGGCGGCTCTGCAGCTCGGCAGCCTCACGCACGTGCCATGCCTGGCCCACGTCTTTAATTTGGTGGTTCAGCGCTTTCTGAAAAGCTACCCTTGCTTGTCAGACCTGCTCGTAAAGGTGCGCCGGCTCTGCGCACATTTCCGCAAGTCCCACACGGACGCTGCCACCCGGCGCACCCTGCAACATCGGTTTAATCTGCCAGTGCACCGACTGCTGTGCGACGTGCCCACACGGTGGAACTCTACGCTCCACATGTTGGCTAGGCTCTATGAGCAGCGTAGAGCTATAGTGGAATACCAACTCCAACATGGGCGGCGCAGTGGGAGTTAGCTTCCTCAATTCTTTTCAGAAGAGTGGGCCTGGTTGGCAGACATCTGCCAGGTCCTTCGAAACTTTGAGCAGTCTACCCAGGTGGTGAGCGGCGATGCTGCAATCATTAGCGTCACCATTCCTCTGCTATGCATCTTGAGAAGTTCCCTGCAAACCATAAAGGCAGCCGCTTTGCGCTCAGAAACAGAGCCGAGGGAAGACAGTATGTCGCTGGATAGTCAGAGCACCCTCCTGTCTATATCTCAGCGCGTTCAGGAGGAGGAGGAGGAGCATGAGGAGGATGAGGAGGAGGGGGAAGAGACAGCTTGGCCCACTGCTGACGGTACCCATGCTGCTTGCCTGTCATCATTTCAGCGTGTATGGCCTGAGGAGGAGGAGGAAGAGGAGGAGGAGGAGGATCCTGAAAGTGATCTTCCTAGTGCGGACAGCCATGTGTTGCGTACAGGTACCCTGGCACACATGGCTGACTTCATGTTAGGATGCCTTTCTCGTGACCCTCGCGTTACACGCATTCTGGCCACTACGGATTACTGGGTGTACACACTGCTCGACCCACGCTATAAGGAGAACCTTCCCACTCTCATTCCCGAAGAGGAAAGGGGTTCGAGAGTGTTGCTATACCACAGGACCCTGGCGGACAAGCTGATGGTAAAATTCCCATCCGACAGCACTAGTGGCAGAAGGCGCAGTTCCGAGGGCCAGGTAGCAGGGGAGGTGCGGAGATCGAGCAGCATGTACAGCCCAGGCAGTGCAACAGTCTTTAAGGGCCTGGACAGCTTTATGGCTCCCCAGCAAGACTGTGTCACCGCTCCCCAGTCAAGGCTGAGTCGGCGGGAGCACTGTAAAAGGATGGTGAGGGAGTACGTAGCCGATCGCACGACCGTCCTCCGTGACGCCTCTGCCACCTACAACTACTGGGTGTCGAAGCTGGACACGTGGCCTGAACTAGCGCTGTATGCCCTGGAGGTGCTTGCTTGTCCTGCGGCTAGCGTCTTGTCGGAAATGGTGTTTAGTGCGGCTGGGGGAATCATCACAGATAAGCGTACCCGCCTGTCAACCGACAGTGCCGACAGGCTAACACTCATCAAGATGAACAAAGCCTGGATTTCCCCAGACTTCTCTTCTCCACCAGCGGACAGCAGCGATACGTAAGCAATACGTAGGCTGCACCCGCGGATGGAAGCTACGTTCTCTCTCACCATCCAAAACGGGGACATTTCTGCTTCATCAATCTGTGTCTAATATTCCTCCTCCTCCTCCTGCTCCTCCTCCTGAAACCTCACGTAATCACGCTGAACGGGCAATTTTTCTTAGGGCCACAAGGCTCACTCATCTAATTTTTCTAAACAATTTTTATATGTTTCAATGCTCTTAAAAGCGTTGAAACTTTAACTTGAACCAATTTTTCGTTAAACTGGGCTGCCTCCAGGCCTAGTTACCACTTAAGCCACATTAACCAAAGCGATTAATGGGTTTCACCTGCCATCTTGGTTGGGCATGGCCAATTTTTACTGAGGTACATTAGTACTGTTGGTACACCAATGTTTTGGGGCCCTCACCTACAGTGTAATCATAGCAATTTGTATGTTCTTCGCCTGCACTCATGGTACAGAAGTGTGTGTGGGTTTGGCCTACACTTTAGCTACATAAATGTAACTTGGGCCTTGGCTATACTAAGGCTACTGAAATGGAACTAAGACTGCGCTCGCACTATACTGCTGCTTTGGAATTGTTCCTGCGGCCTGTGTAGGCTGCTACAATGACTTAAATGGAACTAAGACTATGCTCCTCCTATACTGCTGCTTCGGAATTGTTCCTGGGGCCTGTGTAGGCTGCTACAATGACTTAAATGGAACTAAGACTATGCTCCTCCTATACTGCTGCTTCGGAATTGTTCCTGGGGCCTGTGTAGGCTGCTACTATTACTGAAATGGAACGAAGACTGCGCTCCCACTATACTGCTGCTTCGGAATTGTTCCTGGGGCCTGTGTAGGCTGCTACAATGACTTAAATGGAACTAAGACTATGCTCCTCCTATACTGCTGCTTCGGAATTGTTCCTGGGGCCTGTGTAGGCTGCTACAATGACTTAAATGGAACTAAGACTATGCTCCTCCTATACTGCTGCTTCGGAATTGTTCCTGGGGCCTGTGTAGGCTGCTACCATTACTGAAATGGAACGAAGACTGAGCTCCCACTATACTGCTGCTTCGGAATTGTTACTGGGGCCTGTGTAGGCTGCTACTATTACTGAAATGGAACTAAGACTGTGCTCCCCCTATAATGCTGCTAGTGATATGTTAGTGGGGCCTGTCGCTAATGCTACGGCTGAAATGTTACTAATTCTGGGCTCTGCCTATACCGCTGCTAATGGTATGTCTCTGGGGTGTGGAAACAGAGGCTTCCCAAAGACATGATGGCGGCGAGGCCATTTCCCACCAACGCTGTTACTGTTAAGGTGCATATAACCACGGACACGTGGAGAGGAAACGTAGTGCCTCCAAAACATCCCCCGCCACAGCCCACTTAATCCTGGCCACATTCCGAAAACCAACAAAATAAAACCGCGCTACTAGGTCCGCAATCACCACCACATTACCACCAACGCGGTTACTGTTAAGGTACATATTACCAGTCTGACTGGGGCATGCAGTGTTGGCCGGAGCCCACCTGCATTAAGCATGACATTACTACCTCAGCTGTGTTGGGCAATGCAATGGGATATTTCTATGTACCGCTGGTGGCTTCCTGGCACCCACCCATGCTGTGGGTCCACAGGGAATTATAAATGCATCTGTTTCCACTTGTAAAGAACCCCAGTCTGACTGGGGCATGCAGTGTGGGCCGAAGCCCACCTGCATTAAGCACGACATTACTACCTCAGCTGTGTTGGGCAATGCAATGGGATATTTTTGTGTATCGCCGGTGGGTTCCAGGGAGCCACCCATGCTGTAGGTGCACACGGAGTTTAACCTACATGTGTCCACTTGTAAAGAACCCCAGTCTGACTGGGGCATGCAGTGTGGGCCGAAGCCCACCTGCATTAAGCACGACATTACTACCTCAGCTGTGTTGGGCAATGCAATGGGATATTTCTATGTACCGCCGGTGGCTTCCTGGCACCCACCCATGCTGTGGGTCCACAGGGAATTATAAATGCATCTGTTTCCACTTGTAAAGAACCCCAGTCTGACTGGGGCATGCAGTGTGGGCCGAAGCTCACCTGCATTAAGCACGACATTACTACCTCAGCTGTGTTGGGCAATGCAATGGGATATTTTTGTGTATCGCCGGTGGGTTCCAGGGAGCCACCCATGCTGTCGGTCGACAGGGACTTCACAATAGGGAGTTGTACCTGCCTGTGTCTATGAATTAAAAAGCCCGGTCTGACTGGGGCATGCAGAGACACCTTGACAGAATGAATAGTGTGTGGCACATAGGTTCCCCATTGCTATGCCCGCGTGTGCAGCTCCTGATGGCGGTGGCACAGGATTCTATTTCTCATTGCTTCTGTACAGCATTGTGGGCTATCGCCCCGCCCCTTTTAAAGATGGTCGCTGCCTAGCCGTGCCAACCCTCTGCAGTGTGTGCCTGCGGTTCCTCCTCATGGCAGACGCACTTCTAAATAGACATGAGGGTGGTGTGGCATGAGGGCAGCTGAAGGCTGCGCAGGGACACTTTGGTGTGCGCTGTGGGGGGGGGGGCGGTTGGGCAGCATGTAACCCAGGAGAAGTGGCAGTGGAGTGTCATGCAGGCAGTGATTGTGCTTTGTTGGAGGTAGTGTGGTGCTTAGCAAAGGTATGCCATGCTAATGAGGGCTTTTCAGAAGTAAAAGTTTTTGGGAGGGGGGGGCCCCACTCTTGCCGGTATTGTGGCTTAATAGTGGGACCTGTGAACTTGAGATGCAGCCCAGCATGTAGCCCCTCGCCTGCCCTATCCGTTGCTGTGTCGTTCCCATCACTTTCTTGAATTGCCCAGATTTTCACACAAGGAAACCTTAGCGAGCATCGGCGAAATACAAAAATGCTCGGGTCGCCCATTGACTTCAATGGGGTTCATTACTCGAAACGAACCCTCGAGCATCGCGAAAAGTTCGTCCTGAGTAACGAGCACCCGAGCATTTTGGTGCTCGCTCATCTCTAATTAAGATAGATTAAAGAGTGTAGAAGTCTTTGCTTGCTGCTGCCTTATGCTGCCCACATAGAAGTAAGAGGGAAAAGTTGGAACTGCAAGACTGAGAGAGAAGAGAGACTCAGCTAAAACTGTTTACTGTGTCACAGCTATAGAAATCACATCTACATTGCTCAGTACTGCTGTGTAATGTCCTTCATGATGCTGTTACGTATGAGTGCATGCTACAAAGAAAAGAAGATACACTTCTCTCCCATACATGCAGTGTGCGGGAGACATCATCGCAGCAGCCTCCACCCACCAGTTCAGTGAAGACTGAGAAGTAGATATAGAGCATGCTGAGGGAAATCTAGGGAAAAATGCAGGATCTAAATCATAACGGTCAGAAATGGTGTTATTCCCTATGTACATATTGAAAAGTCATCTGATATTGTGGGTACACTTTAGACTTTGGATTTGAAGTTGATAGTCTTATAATTTTCAGTGTATATAAATTCAACAGATCTCCAGACAAGTAGCATGTACCCTTTTTATCCAGCTAAGCGATGCAATTTGTATGTTGTCTTGCCAGTTTCTGCCTTAGCTACATCAAGTTTCTAAAGCAACACTTTGATTTTCTCATGATTAAAATATTTGGCAAGAAGTGCAGAATTAGTTATCAACCAGGGATATGGAGACAATTCATTCCAAAAGGCTTTGGTGTAAATCAGGATTTCTGAAATGATATTCAATAGTATTTTACCCATGTGAACCAAAACTCTCTGTCTCACTGCCACAAATAATACATCAAGTTACAAGGAAATACAAGGCAGAAATTCCCTTTTCTCCTCGGTCGTATACTAAACATTTCCTGATACGCTGAGTATTGTGGTCAGCCGGAGCCTGAAGTGCTTTGGTATATTTGAGTTCCTGTAGCCAATATGCCTCTTAACGTATAACTGGAACTGTAAAATGTTTTTTAATCTCTCTTTATTGCTGTTCTCCAATGTGTTGCAGATGCCTTCAATGACAGAGGCGTTAATGATGTTTCCACGTGTTAGAGATGCTCTGGAAAAGTTCCCTGCTTACAAAAGGATTTACTTAAACCACTATTCCTTTCTGATTACTTGATACTTTTTCAGAACCCTATATTTGGCCTTGTACTTTCTTCCTCCCTTTGTCTACGCTGGATTCTTGTGATTACCCTTGTCTACTCCACATTGTCCTCATCACACCCGTCCTCTCATTATTATAAAACCACATGCTTCTGTGTAGAAGGTCTATCGAGGTGTTCAAACCCCATAGAAGTGTTTATAAACCTTTGAACTAAAGAGATGCTGGCAATGTTACCTTTATGTGAAGCTATAATTATAAGCGATGTTCCTTGCTTGTATTTCACTTTACAAGTCTCTTGCAAAAATCAGCTGAAGATTTTCCAGACGCCAGACGTACGTGCCAGTTGTCGACATATTATTATTTTAATTCTCACCTACGGGCATATATTCAGGAACTGTATATAGGAAGAATGAACCAGTAGACGTTTCACAATCTACGTGACTCTTTGATCACTTTAAATAGGGCACTTTTGCTTGACTTTTATACTTGTTGCTTATTTAGCGTCAACTTATTCCACGGCAAGATCACACACCTCACTCGATGCCCCCCAATGGGCTCAATATCTTAGTTTCCTATCCCAGACTAGGACTAATTTCATATGAAGACAACTGAGGTGAGTTCACACATTGTAGATTTGTCGCAGAAATTTCTACAACTGTGAATCAGTTTCATCCATCTGTTTGGTTGGGTTATATTATGAAATTGCCCTAGCAATACTCTGGGTCATACGAACACAATTCTGATTGCCCAAGGCAAAAAATACCCATAGGTAATATATCCCCTAAAATATAATATAAATACTTAATTATTCAAGAACAAAGGCAACGTTAAATGATATTTAGAATAAAGGGGCAAATGGTGGCAGCAATGAAATGTGACCAGCAGTCATCAACCAGTATCAGGTGTGCAGCTGTGCATATACACACTAAAACATAGGTCTGGATGGCCAACTTCCAAAAGCCTATGTGGAAATTAAGAAGTCAGCACCACCAAAACCCTATAAAAATCTAATCTATAGCCACTCTGACATATCTCGCCTTGCAGCGGCCTCAGGGGCAACAAAAAGCAGGGCTAGAGTTTTGGTTGACACCTGTCAAGGCGCAATAAATTTAGCAGATAAGACACGGCAGACATTTTGGAGAGTGCTTCGAAGCCTCTTCCATCGAGTGGAGATGGAATTGCTCATAAATTTAGTAGATCAGAGGTCGGTATGAATTATCCCCGAGCCTCCATCTTCTCTTTTTCGGAACAAACTCCGTCATCTCACAAGTGTGTCAACATCTGCCCGGCAGCTACGAAGGCAAACGCGCGTCCTCGTCATCAGAAGACATGTCTCCAGCCTAAGCTACTGTCTCCCAAAGCCAGAAAGTACCCAAAACACTCCAGGATAGCATCTCAACGCACATGTTGAATATTTATGGGTGATTACATGGGGCTGGGTCAATGATTGCAGCATGACGTAGTCCTAGCGGGATTTTATGCGAACGCAAAAGCTCAGGTATTGTGAACTAAATTTGAAGGGAAATATACGCCGTTAGGGCTTATTTACATAAGCGTATATCGTCTGACGTTTTTACGGCCGGCAGATATAAACTTCCATCCAAGCAGTTCTGCCCTTCCCTCACTGGCTCTCTGTCTCTCTCCCCCCCTCCAAGTGGTTGCAATGAGAGTGGGCGGGATGAGGGTGGAGCTAATCTCCCACCCCTTGTCCATAGACAGCAATGGGAGTCGGCGGGAAAGAGCGGAGCGAAGCCCCCGTCCCGCCCCATCCCATTGCAGTGGAGGAGAGAGGCAGAGGGCCAGTGAGGGGGAAGAAAGGGGGGGGGGCGACTGCTCATATGTAAGCATATATCAGCCGGCCGATATATGCTCGTGTAAATAAGCCCTTACGCACGGAAAATCAATCTATTCACTAAGCAACTACAATGGCCAAATTTGCGCTTATACTCGTGCACTAGCCCTAAGGGTTGAACTCCACAGCATAAATAGACATGCAGTGGATTTAGAATCTGCAATGTTTTTCTAAAATGCTGTGGATTTGTTTGGAAATTCCTGTACCATGGAAAAGAGATTTTTTAAACCTCCTCCACATGGCTTGTGGTGCACTGGAAAATGGAACATGCTGGGTATTTTTTTCCGTAAATGAAATGTACGCGCAAAATACGCAAATGTGAATAAACTGATTGAAGTTAATGGTTTGTATTCACTGGATATTGCACATACAAATATTGCGCGTGCAAAACACTGCCCAAATACACCCTTGTGACACACGTCTAAGGGCGGTCTCAGACGAGCGTAAGAGCAAAACCATTCACTCCCGTGCAACGTATTTGCGCAGTAAAGGAGTGTTTTTTGTACGCATGTGCCTGCTCAAATACTGCGCAATGCATTGCTCAGGCACTGCTATTTTACATGTGAGGGGGAATCACTGCACCCTTATTTAAATGGCTATTAAACCAAATGAGGTTCTGGTGTTTGCAGGTATGTGCGGTATTTTGTGCATAACCGCGGGTTCATAGAGACCTATGGGGACCTGTGGGGCGCAAATGCACACAAAAATAGAACATGTTTTTTTTCACGAGTACAAAAAAGCAATGTGTTAAATAACCACTTGAAAACCATGGGTTCTGTTCTCTGAGCACTGCATGCGTATATTTTGTGTGTCAAGTGCGCACGCAAACACTTTGCTACGAGAGAGCCCTTAGGGCGGCTACACATGGTCTAAGCACATATACGCTCGCTATTGAAAGATATGTGCTATGTAGGGCCCATGATCGCAGGCTATTGCACCCATATCGGCGCATTTTACTGTACTTTTACTATACTTTACTGTGTTGTCAGGACCGCTCACATCTGCGCAGTCCTTTCAGTGCCATGTTTGACTAGGCGGGACAGCTAACCTAGTAGGCCCAGGTGGTATAATTTCACACCACAAAATAGTGCAGTTCTGGGGGCCTTCTGTGTTTAATTGCGCTCCAAATATAGAGCATGTTGCGTTTTTTTCCCCGTGCGCAGAAAAAAAAACCTGTATGAGGGAACCCATTGAAGTCAATGGGTTTTATTTGCTGTGCATTGCGGGTGCAGATTTTGCAGCCGTAAATGCGTCCATGTGAGGACGGGAGCTAGTGTGCTAAGCTCTGCCCCCTTCCCTGCTCCTCGCCACCGTTTGCAATGGGAGGGGTGGGACAGGTTGGGGGGGGGTGTAGCTTTGCGTGTCCCACCCCCTCCAATTGCAAACAGTGGTGAGGAGCGGAGAAATAGCAAAGAGGTGGTGGAGAGGGGGCGGGGGGGGGGGGGGGCTCAGTGCACTAGCTCCCGGCCTGTTTCGTCTCCTCCCCTTGCAGAGAGGGGCAGCGTATATCGACCTGGCATGAAAACCAGATTGATATATACACGTCTGAATAAGCCCTAAGGCCGGTTTCACGTGACCAGCTTCCTATTACAGAATTGGCAATCGGCATCCGTACGTAGGATCCGCAGCAAATCGCTTGCATTGCAAAGCATGCAAATTCGCTTTTTCGCTCACACTTGCGGATATGAATTGCACATTCCGCTAGTGGGCCAAAAATTGCAGCCTATTCTATTTTGCTGCTGACTCCACATGGACAGCCTGCAGTAAAAATAATGGAGGTGTCTGATCCGTAGCCCATACGCAATTAACATTACATATGGGCTGCGCGTGCCCGTGTCATCGCTAAGCGATGGCGTGGGAACTACAAATATTGAAAAAAAAAATCTGTTCTGTGCATGAGCATTCTTGGGCATACACACAGAATAGCAAGTATGTCGGGTCGCCGACTGGGTTAGAGCCGGAATCTGCTGTGGGCCCCACATGCAGAATCCGATGTGTGAAGCCGGCCTAATGCAAAATCAAACCCAAAGACGGAGCAGCACCTGCAGCCTGATCTGTGCCGGTATGCATCATCTGTGTCATTTTACATTCCATTGCTGCTATATTTACTAGTCTTACCTATTTGCTATACTCATATTTTAGGTTCTTAGAGCCCATCGGGATAAATTGTGTGCCCACCTGCCACGACAAGGCGGCATCATTACATAATGACTTAGATTTAGTGCCCACAGGGGGCTGTTGCTTCTTTGTGTTTGTTTGCTGCAGTATATAATGTTGGGTATAACATGTGCATGACTCTTCGCGTTAGGGAAGCTTTAGTTCCTCGTCTTTGTTTAATGCTTCCTGCCGCCCGGTGACTACTATGCAGCTCATTACGGCTCGGTGACAGTTGCTTTTTTTCCCAATGTCCTGGATGTTGCTGTGAATACTACTCAAGGGATAAGGGAAGAAAGAAATGTTATATCTCACAAAAACGGGGACTATATAGCTAAAGTGTTAATGACCTTATTAGACGGAAGAGAATATCTTTATGCATTGCTACCTTCACTTTCCTGAGTAATTCCAGCCGGCGCACAGATTTAGCGGGCTAGCTTCTCACACTGTTCGGGAAATTGAATGCTTTGTCAAGACAATGGCTTTCCCTACTCCTCGTTTCTAGAGGCGCCGCATGGAAGTGGCTGAGAATAGCAACAAGATCACAGCCATTGTTCTGTAATTACAAATGTGTGCATGACTGATCATAATAGTTCATTTCTTCAGCTACTGTCACTCCAACACATTTTGCTAACTGCATGTGAAGTATAATGGAAAGCAGCAGAAAAAGCGCCATACCTACAACATACCTGCATTTTCAAAAATGGCATGGACGCAAAAATGCGCCAATTATGATGAAAAACAGCCCAAAATGTTTTGGGGTTTTTTTGCTACTTTTTTTCCTTGTAAAAAAAAAAAATCTCCATAAATTTGTGGCATTTTTTTCAGCCCTTTTTTGTATGCTTTCTTGTATAAAACATGTTTGCAGTCCAATAGAAGAGCCAGGGAAAAATGCGTTGAAAATGTCATACCTAGAATAGTCTGCATCTTGAAAAATTGAGGCCGCCTGCACACGATTGTGTTTTGAATTGTGTAATCCACGATCGCCTCACGCGCAGACGATCTGTGCCATTCCGCACCCATTCAAACCAATAGAGCATCCACATGCCTGCTCTATGAGTGAACAGTGACTGCGATTTTTCGCTTGCGTAAAAAAAATCACAGCATGGTCTATGCCACGTGGACGGCTTCCATTGTAGTCAATGGAAGCCGTCTGACCTAAGACCCTTCCATAATTGACATTGCGTAAAGGTTGCGGAAGCAGTAGTTAAAAAAAAAAAAATCTGTACTGCACATGTCCGACGGCGAGCCATGCGGACCATCCGGCACAGCCAGGCACAAGGTCAGATGAGGGCTCCCGCATGCGGAATCTGACCCGTACATGTGCAGGGACCTAACGCTAGGGGTTCTTCGGACGTACATAGGTGCAATTGCGCATGCTTCAGTGCAAAGCATTTGCTCAGTAAATGAGGCTGATGAGCGAGATTTGTACGCGTATCAACGCATAGTGCTGTTCACATGAAGCGCCTGCTCACATGTGTGTGCAAAACACCCCCACCCTGATTTAACAGGATATTTAGCCTAATCGGTTCCAGATGTGTTCCCTTTTTTATGGAATCGCTCAGCATTTTGCACACCTCCCACAACTATAGGGGCCTTTGCTGTGCAATTTGCAGAAAGATGGAGCAAGGAACGTGCGCGCAAAATATGTTATAGAGAGGAAACTCATTGACATCAATGGGCACTATTATACTCTGCACATAGCGCGTATATTTTACGCACACAAATATGATCATCTGAAGAAGTCCTAACCCCAAAAATGTAACAACGGTCAAGAGAAATATTTGAATTTCTGCTGCACAGACAGCAGATTTGTACAGCCAGGAAGATATAGAACCTGCCCTGTCTTCCACGCACATATTGAACACATCATGCGGGGCGGATCGGGCAGCCGCTATCTTCCCGCCTCTTTTTTCAAACTCCTGCGCTCTGGCAATATGCTTGCCTGAAACAAGTAAGACGGCACATCCTTCTTGTTTTTTTGTGTCTGTCTGGATTGCTCAATAAAGATTGAAAGCTTCTTACCCAACTTTGCACTTCCTCCGTTTTCCTGTGCATTGAAATCATTGGTTTTGTTTCTTCCCTTTTTGTGGGTGTGATTTTCACGCCCACAAAACGGGACAAAATCGCAGTCTTCTCTTTAAGCCCTCAGATATGAAGACTTTGGTGTGGATGCTTTTTGCACTACATATTACAGCATGTGTAAAAGCACCCCAAGGGCGGCTTCAAAAGGTTCTATGCGCAAAAATCCTTGTGATGGCACAACGTTTTGCGCAGTGAAGATCACGCTATCGTGCGCATTTTAAAATACTTTACTGTTCACACCCACGCCGCAATTTAAAAGGTTGCCCAGCCTAATTAGTGTTATTGATTTTCCCACAAAATTGCATATTTCGTTGCACAATTTCGCGGGCATCAGGTGTGCATTTGCATACCCCAATAGCCTCCTATGGTGTCTTAGATGTGCAAATGTGCACAAAAATGGAGCATGTCACCTTTTTTTCTGCAAGCGTGAAATGCACGTGCAAAAGCGAAAATGCGCTCATGTGAAGCCGCCGTAAAACAGTGCATGACATGTTAGTCTTAGAGCGGGCCTATACAAGCTTGTTTGTGCACATTATTGAACGCACCATGCGCAGAGGATAGAACCCAGCATAGTCTATTTTAATGCACATTTGTGCACCAAAGGCCCATAGTAGTCTAGTTGTGCACCCAATACAATATGCTACGCAATTCCACGGGGAAAATAACTCCTCTCGAACAAATTAGGCTAAATAGCTATTTAACTCACGGCCTGGCTGTGACTCACGTCAAAGTGAAATAGACCAGAAGTACAGTAATATGCACAAAAGTGCAACATTCACTCACAAATACGCATGAATTTTTGCTCATACAACCACGTGAAGCCATCCTATGTCTCCCTATATGTGAAACCATCGTCCAAGCGATTATACTTGAAAATGCTATGATACATGCCTTAGGGCTTATTCAGATGTGCGTATATCAGTTTGGTTTTCCCGTGTGACCAATATACGCTGTCCCTCTCTGCAGGGGGAGGAGACGGGATGGAACGGGACAAGAGCAGTGCACTGAGCTCCTGCCCTCTTTCCACCCCCTCTCCACCCCTCGCCATTATTTGAAATGGGAGGGGCATAACAGGGGCGGAACTTAGCTCTGCCCCATCCTGCCCCTTTTATTGCAAACAGTGGGGGGGGGGGCAGAAAGGGGGAGGTAGCTCAGTGCACTGCTCCCGTCCCATGGCGCCTCCGCCCCCTGCAGAGAGGGACAGCGTATATTGGCGTCGGCTGACATACGCACGTCGGAATAAGCTCTAACTCAGACATAGAACATTGACACCTTGTTTCATTCAGTAAAATAATTCACATGAATGTCAAAGATTAATTAACATTTCCTAATTAGCACAGTTTTTTCTCAGCAATGTTTGGAAACACATTATGCTGCCTCACCACAAGAGTGATGCTTTATGGCAGGAAGTAGAGCAGAGCGCACGCCACCGCCGCCGGTGAAGAGAACAGTGAATGAAAGAACCAATCACCGGAGAGACATAATTAAGTTCAATAATAAATAATCATCATGAATAAGAAATAAGAATTTTGAATGTGAGAGAAGTGATGTAAACAGGGGATTATGGAAATGAGTCCACGGATGTGGCACACAAGAGCCGAATGGGAACCAGCACCGAGCTTCTGATAAATCTTTAGTATGGAGAGTAAATCTTTGCCTAAGGCCACACAAAAACCGGAGCTCACACTGCTAGACTTAGCGGAGAACGTTTACCTAATGAAGTCTCTAATTTATCATAATGCATGTTAACACTGCGAGTGGAGCCTGAATGGGAAGGCAAACTCAGCCATATAATACAAAGAGCATTTTTATGGGAAGGCTTTATTCTGTGTAATCTACAATAGTCTAGCTTTTAAATGTAATATTTAATTTCGACACACAATTTTGCTAGTAAAAACAAAATAACGGCACGGAATAAATGTTAATTATGTCTCGACGTTGCAGCATTGATGACTTTCACATGGTGTTGTGCGCTGCAGCCGAAGAAAGGAAATCAATTGTCTAAGGAAATCTAACACAGATCACAACACACTATAAAATGTTATTGTGTTTTCATTTCAGCTCAATCATAGAAAATTAGATCATCTTTAAAGGAAAATCTAATTTGATAAAGAGCCAACAGCCAAAAACGTTTAATGAAGATATCCACAAACCATAAAGCGATAGAACTGCCTCCAGCATGGAACTATAGTCGGTGGATCTGGTCCAAACTTTTGCTTTTGTTTCCAGAAATATTAAATCAGATTT